>NC_064877.1:20350000-20402500 GCF_943734665.1 Anopheles aquasalis | reverse complement strand
TCAGGGCCAGACCACAAAACTCGCGAACCGCTGGTTTGGGAAATGGTGTGAAAAGCGTCGTTCACGCCATTTTCCCGCCCATCGGGTCATTGGCTGCGGGTCTCCTTGGGATTCGGGCCCCCCGTCAGATCATCCGGGATGGTGTTGTCGATGCCGATCGCTTACGCAGCGACCACAGCAGGGCAGCCTGGCCAGCGGGCCATCGCCTCACTCTCCACTAACCTCGGATGCAGTTGTTGGGACTCTTATCGTTTCACCACAAATCACACACATTCACACACGCTCCCGGGGCCGGATTCATGATAAATGAACAAATATGATTAATATTTTTATGTGTCCAGCCGATCCGCCCCGCCCACACCGGGCCTGGACCGGAAACGGATGCCCCTTGGATGATTTTTTTGGTTGTTGCCTAGATGGCTCATCTCATGTGTTATCTATTGTTTTAATGCTTTTCATGTCATGCTCAAATGTGTATCAAACCCCGGACAGAAGCTGCTGTTCCAACCTGTAAAGCAAATCCTTGAGCACCATAACCTTCCATCATGACCACGTGGTGAAGCTCTTACAGAGCGGAAAACGTAGTAAGTGCGTAAAAGTAAGTAAGCTGAAGTGAAAGATAGATCCCGTTAGGCTTAACGCTTGGTTCGCCTCCCCCTTCTTGATCCAAAAACTAGCGCCGCCTAGTAGTAGTGGGCCGACGACGTCGACGCTGCTCCAGATGAATGATGGAGAAATCCTCGCGGTCACGACAAGTCAAGCGCGGAGTGCGAGCGGAGCTGGTGGGCTTGCCGTGTGGTGGACATAATAAAAAATAATAAATAACAGCTTTCCGCCGTTTTGGTTGCGGCAATATTTCCTACTTTAGCGCCATTTTCCATCACACAGCACCACCACCACAGCAGAAGAGGCGGAAGTCGAATCTTCAACCGGCGTAATATCCGGATTCCGGATGCTCGCCGGCGCGGCGGTGATTGTAATGTGGCCGGGCCGGGGGCATCATGAGGTTAGCGACACATCAATAAATAATGACAGTTGCGCCGCTGTCGGCTGTCAGCTTAGCACCGAGAGAGGCTGACGATGTTTTGTGCTGACGAAAGAGGACGAGCGGATGAGCGGCACACTTCCGCTGACAGTGGCTGCGCGTATGTGTCCGCGTTCGGTCTTGTGTTTAGGCAAGAGAATGGAGTTAAATTTGTCTCTTCCGCCCGCAGCGGATGTTGATGGTGGTGCGTGGAAGAGTATGGATTAGGATTGAGCTGGAGCTACTTATACGTAGTATCGCGTGCGGTCGACGCCAGCGGACGTAGAAATAGAAAAATTGACCGCCACCGGTGGCGGCGTCACGCGGTTTCGGTGGTTGGCTTTAATCTACCGAAAAACCGGATATATTTGTGAGGTCGCAGGCGTGAGCATGAGCGGATTAGGATAATTTATCATTCCCGGGCCGGTTTATGTTACACCGGAATTTGCCAGAGGGGTTAGCTGAGCTGTAAGGACAGCTGCATGTGTATCTGAATGATGCATTGATGGGTTGTTTGGGCCATAAAACATGTAAATATTGATTCCATTTGTTGCGCTAGTGTCCCTTTTTACACTCAATTTGGTTGGCGGGCAGTTGATTTGCGCGTGAGTTTGGTTTGTTGCTTCGTGATTGATAGAAGGAAAAACCCGTTTATTGCGAGCCTTTCACTTTGTCCATCCATGAGCGAAAGCTATTCGTTTTCATATTTCATTTCCATTTGAAATGGTAATAATTTTATCGCTTTAAGTAATTTTATTTCCTTTATTTATTGGTTTTAATCCTTTATACCAGGGGTCGCAAACTCGCGTTTGCGGTGTTTATGTTAGGTTTGGTGATTAATTGTACGTTCTATGTAATTTTATTCTATGTAAATGTTGTAATTAACGATCAATGCTATATCGTTAATGACGGTAGTGTTCGAAAAATTTAGATTCCTGGGTTATTTAGCTATTTAAATTTCTATACAAACCCCTGAAAATACCAGTTACCTGGCGCCTCCATCAGAGCGCTTTGACAACGGAGCTACAGCATTTCTTATTCCCGGCACGACGACCAGTTTGGGAATTGCTTTTACCTCTATGGATATGAAAACCACAGCTTCGATTGAGCTTTGGTGGAGAGCAGCAAATTTAATAAAACAATGCATCTCCAAATTATGTGATGAAATGGCCAGCGGACTGACTAATACTTTAAACGGCGGCTCTCATGCTAAATTGAGTGATAAAGTGATAATTTTAGCTTGCAAGACCGCGATTAACAGTGAAAGTGTTTGCTGATGAAGAATTGGGAGCATTGCTTGATCAGGATACGAAAAGATTTTGATAAATTGATAATAATAAACTTATTATTAGTAAATGAGTGTAAATAAACTAATAACAGCGGAGTAGCTAAGTAGCTAACGGGGGATATTTCTTTTGTTAGGATTCTAATGTCTATTTCATTTCAACTTTACCATGATTGTTCAATAAACACGGCTAGCACTTATGTAAACCACTAATGCTCCTAGGCTTCTACAAACAATCAACCGTTACCATGGAAGCTAATAAGGCTCTACTCCCCAACGGCCTACTACTTCCGTATTGACACTCGAATAACTTCTGTTTGCTCACTCTCAGCACTTCCCACATTACGAGTGCCTCCGGGCCGCCTGGAAGGAAGATAATTGTTTAATGAAAACATAATTCAAAATAATACTCCCCGTAGGCCTCCCTCCCCACCGGAAAATGCACCGAGAGCGAAAAGGTCGCTTCGTTTTCGTTCGTACTGCTGCTTGGAATCGAGAGTAGGAAAGCTGTAATTTGCCACACTGCCGCCACTGTGTTTGCCGCCAATTAGTGTCTCCTTTGGGGTTAAGGTTGCCGGAGTGAGATTTAGGGATTCTTTGCCACGTTTTCCTCCATCTTTCTCCTTCCCCTTTTTTGCCCAATCCCATGCCATGCCGACTGACCATTTCGGAACACACTCCCTGGGAGTGGGACTCCTAATGGTGGTGTTCCAGCGTAGGGCGCTCGGTTCCTGTAGATGGTTTGGATTTGCGTAGAGAAGAGATTTTAATTGCTACTTCCTTACGTGATGCACCCCCGGGGGGAGCTAGTGGACTTCCTTTCTTTGTCCGCTCTCCACTTGGTCTTTGATTTGCCGGCAGATCCGGAGCGGACCGTCCGGCGTCCTTTAGCAGAGTGTGCTAGAGATCCATAAATTCAATCTATGCCCTTGTAACACGTTATCTTAGGCATGTTCGCTTACGGTCGGCCAACATCCATTCTGGCCGTCCGTCCCTGGCTTACTACGGAAGCCAATGGCTCTTACGGCGGCCTCACGTGCCCCCGTGGTAGATAGAGAGAAGGCCTTTTGCATCCACACCGGTAGGAGTGGTGTTCTGTGCCGAGTGCATTGTGCACATGCCTGCCTGGCCAGGCTGGCTCCGGGAACGCATTCTACTCACACAAGAGCTTAAAATGTTTCAACGGCACTAATCTCACCTTCCGCACCATTCTTTCCCTCAGTGTTCAGTTGCCACAGTGTAGACACAGTAGAAGATGAGAGTTGTAGGAGCACTTCGAATCGAATGTCTGGGAGTTGTAATTTTTGACACAGTGCGAGTGGTGCCGTGGCGGCAAAACCAACTCCGATAACGCATAGGCCATTGACCCGAGGAAGCGGGAGAGGGTGTACTGAAGTGCATTTCGTAGGCTGCGCTGTGGTAGATGAGCGTCATGAGCAGATAAAAGCCGAAGCCAGGGCCACGACGAGCGAGCTAAAGAGTTTCCGTTTGCCATTTCGGGGAAGGTGCTCCTCATGGAAGCCACTCGAGACGGTGAGACGGTCCATGAGCAATCAATTTATTCATGGATCTCATGGCCGAATCTTTCTACGACTAGGATAAATCTCGTGGCACGTGCTCGAGCGGTACTTGGTGTGCCCTTTTCTCGTGCAGCTTTGAATGGAAGTTACTGCAGGTTACTGTTAAAGGTTGTCGCTAAAGTTCATAAATGGTGCCTGGGGTGGTATAACTTTGCTTCCACCTAGACATTGTACGATGGAAAAGGGAAATTTATATCGGTGACGAGAATGCCAAAGTACCGCTTGGAATTTACCTATTTAGCTTTTACTGCGCTTCTTTTTATTTGAACGCTTTATAGCATGCAGTTTCATATTTTTGGTACGCCTGATAATGCTCTTTGAAGCTTTTTTCGACAGGATTCTTTTGCATCAAAATTTGTTCATTATTTGCACCAACTTTGTCTCCAAAAACTATGGCTATCGATGCGACTACGTCACCCTAATTTGAGCCAATCCAATCTGACACCTTATGATAAGAACTTGATCGCTAATCACACAGCTTCCAGCCAGCTCCTGAATAATGTTCCGCATGGGCTTGCAAGATCGTGATAGACTAATTGAATTTTGCGCACTATCGTTTCCGGAGGGTTTCTTTCTTCAAACATTCCAATCACAGATCCGAGCGTGACTGCACGGGGAACACCGGGAATGAAAGGTCAAACCACCCACACTCACACCGATAGACAGCGGCCATTTGTACCTGGCGCAAAAGGCACAAAAGCCTTTCTGGCCGCGGTTGGTGGGGAAGTTTTATCTCGTACCTTTACACCCGCCCAGGAGATGGCCCATTTGCCTATCTCTAATAGGCGATCGACCTTTCGATTCGGACGGACAAACGGTTCTCTGCTCTCCGTTTACCGTAGGATAAGAGGTGAACCACACACCACGATCTGCATAACGGAATGACTAGCAGGTAGCAGCGACGTGGTACGTGCTGCTCACTACTGCTCCACGCTCACTGTGTTTGACTATTGATAATGGAATCATAATTCATGTCTCGGGGCATGTCGTGATCCCTGGTCCATAGTCTACAAGGGGGTGCATGGTGCAGCAAACTTCCAGCTACTTTCAGACCCTTCCATTCAACCCCTCAAGTACACCGACCTGACCGACCGGTGATTTATTGTTTTATGATGGATTTTAGATGGCCGTTTCCTGGACTCGCAGGAGTGGGGTGGTATCGTTTTGCCTGCTCGCCACAGACGTGTGTGTGGTGCTGGCCAATGTCACCGCAAGCACGGTAGGGCAGGGCTTTTGTTGACTTATTTTACAAATTTCAGTGCAGGGGAGGTGTGAGATGGAGTAATTGATGGATTTGCACAAATTGAACCTGTTGAGTGTGGACGGGGTGTTGCGAGCCGATTAGTGCGATGCTTTGTTCTGCAATTAGTGTCCAAGAAGAAGAAGAAGTAGTCGAAGTTGGGATGATGATCGCATGAGAGGATAAAGGAGCTGCTGTAGCGGTAAGTGCCGTTCTGTTGGCATCGCTTTAAGGCATTAGTCTTCCACCCAGATCACCTTGGGTTTCGTATGTTCGTGGAATGGAGGTGCATGCTCTTGGGTTCAATATAAAATTTTCACTTTCTCACCCCCTCCGTGAGGGAGACTCAAAAGAAAATTGGTTTCTTGCGCTGGCTAATAAAATTTTCAATTTGCTTTCGAAAAGTGGGATCGATACATTGACCTGGCAAAGAAGCTTTGCCTTTGCCAACGTTTGCATGCATTCAGCAGAGTTTGTTGCCCCGATTTTGAAGCCGGTTTATACTTTTTTATACGCTCACACTCGTCCTGTTGGCGCTATTGTGTTAAAGCTCACGCTTTCTAGAACGCTTAAAGCGGAATCGGAATCGAGATTTGATTGCAAAGCGTAATGCGTACTCCGTCGCAACCGTACGAATGTAGGGCACGATTACGAGCCTTTTTTTTTGCTATGCCGGTTGCCGATGTTCAATGTTATGGTCCATGAATTTCGATAACTTTGAATCATTAAGCCTGACACCGCACCGCATCGAACCGAAAGCAGCTGGCAGCTGCCGAAAGCAGCTGGCTTTTGGCACTTGAAGCGCCGTCGCATAGTAACATTGGATGCCTAATAGCCTTAACCTTTAACCACCCGGGTTGCTTGGCTGGTCGAATGCAGCACGAGACAATCATCGCGATGTCCTTCGTGGTACCGAGATCGATTGTGCCACCAAATCGTTGCGTTGCGTCGTGCGTATTATCCCTTATTTTTATGTCTCAACCGCGAGCGATATTGAAAACTTGCGCGACAAGAGAGAATTTCCAATAAAAATGGAAAACCACTAACCAACCGTTACGATTGCCACGACACGACAGCAGCGCAGCGACAGGCACCAGCGCGCCAGTTGAAGATGAAAATTGAGATTCCCTTTATCGCCCGCTTGGAAAACCACATTCGTACTCGCTTGCCTCTGTGTGTCGTAAGAGATCTTGCCTGCGATGGCAAATGGCGGTGTTCCTACATTGTCTTATTCTCCCTTTCCACCCAGCGCGATGGAGACGCGCCCATGGCTTTTTGGGGTAGCTGGGGTTGGCGTGCTGGTTGGCAGTCAGGAGTCAGGTTTTCAATTTCTAATGGCAAACTCCGTTCGAGTTGTTAAGAAACGAATGGAACGAGGGACCGAACCGTTGGCGCACCCCAATCGAATCGCACCAGGACGCTGGTCGCACTTTCCGGCGCGCCACTGCAGCGTTCACGTTCACTCCGAAGGACACTCCAGAGGAGGTTGGAGGAGGTGGAAATTGGCTCGTTTGAAGGGTTTCTCGCCATCTTACTGTGAACAAGTAAATGGAACCGTTTGGCCGGCTAGCGTGGATTGTGGTTTTGTGTTTCATTTCTTTCTTTTTTTCCTCCGGTTTTTATGTTCCTTCTAAGAGCCCTCGGTAGCGCTCTTTGACATTGACAATATTGGTTGGGAATGATGGAATAAATGAGGTTTGAAGCAAAGTGTACATGGCTGCATATATTTGCGTTATTACTATGGTTACGCTTGGTCCGAATCGGTGGAAAATTATGTAAAAACTTTTGAAAATCGGATTGCGTTCCTACTCCAAGACAATGCAACGGAGGTCGATGGCAGCTCTAGCAGCAGCTGAAAGCGTCCTTTTATCCCACGAAAAAGTTAAATGGCATTAAATGTGATAATTTAAATAATTATTGACACAACCCTTGTGATGAATTAAACTTCGAATCTTCACTGCGTCTCGGCTTGCCACTCTTGTGCTGCAATCCTTATGTTGCAACACACCTTGTTAAAAGTTACCCCAGCGGTTGGTGCTGGTGCAGCTTCCCTTCGGAAAGTTTAGTAGCGCTAGTGGCTAGTCGGAGAATATTTTCCGAAGAAAAGAAAATGCGGTAAAGGCCTCCGGGTAAGACCGCACCGTGAAGCCCACCGGAACGTTTAGAGCAGGGGAATTAAGGGAGGGTTCGCTCCGTTCCGCTCGATATCGGGCACTCGGCACAAGGGCAGACACTTTGCCACAGAGGGAGCCGGGAGAGGATGCACCAGGGGCTGCGGAGGATAATGGCACCCGAAAACGCTTCGAAGGACACGAAAGTGGCTTTCAGTGATTTTGCTTGCGAGAAATTCCCACCCTTCGCCCCGACTGGTGCCGGTGGATGGGAAAGCGGACGCCGGGTTCGACATGAATTTTCCATTATTTAAATCAACAAAGAAAATTAGCGAAATTGATTTTATTCAAAATATTTTTATTATATAATTTACCCCTCTCTACGGTGATACGGATTGCGAAGTAGCTGCTTCGCCGTCTTCTTCATCCTTCGGCACGCTGTCCGTTTTTATGTGCGCGTGTGTCGAGAGCGAGAGTCAGTCCTGCAGGATAACGATAGGTTGGTGCTGATATGCCGTACCGTTCGCTTCACTCTCGTTTCCCCGTTTGGCTGTGATAAATCTAGATTTGAATAAAGCTCAACGCACGGCTGCTTCTGTGCTGCGAGGGAAGATGGCGGTGCAGGAAGGTATCGGAAGGAAACCTCAATTTGAAGTTTGTTGGATAGTGAAGCCCTTTCGGCGGACGGCGAATTCCTTCACGTTCCTTCACGGGGCTGACAAAAGTCAATAAATTATTCAACGAGTGGCGATGTGGCTAATGGGCTAATGGTTGGCGCGCGTCTCGATATTGGTTTCGCGGTGGTAAAACGCGAACCGTTCCCCCCCGCCCTTTTGGCGCTCCGGGAGATATTGTGAAAGATTTGCGGGTGCGTAAATTTGATTACATTCGCGGCTGCGGTCTGGCCGATAGGATTTGCTTCGAAGTTTTTACTATTATTTTTAAGGAATAAGAAAAGAAAGATGTAGCTGCAATGGGTGGCATATTGAAAGGAATGCTCTCTTTGGAATGAAGGTTGTTTTAAAATCAACAGCAACAGTCTCTTTATTATTTACATAAGTAACATTCTTTATTATTGCTGATTGGTTTGGACTAGAGTGATTGAAACTATTCTTGATAAAGCTTGAACTCCCAAGACGATCGCTGAAAACAAGGATTTGGACAATGCTCGCTGTACTTTTAATATTGAAAAATAAAAAGAGTAAAGATAAAAAAAACAGTTTTTTTATAAATAAAATAACTACTTTCTTTACATTCAAGGAGTCATCCTGTTGTTGACATGACTTTTCAGAAATTTTCATATTTTTTATTGTGATTATATCGTATCCTTTTTACGAAAATCCCTCTAAAGGCGAAAATAAAGAGCAAAAAGCGACCCCTCCTAATCCTAGTGCTCCATTAGCATGGATTAGATAGATTGCTTGAATGCCCGTTCGCTCATCCATCCGCAGAATCGGTACCCACTTCGAATGACGCGAATTAATTATTAAACAATCAATCGAAAGGCTACCAGGACACACGGAAGCAATCCGCTATCGGGTGCCGGTAATCGAAGATAGTTCATTAAATTATCTGCATCTCATTAGTCACTTTCGTCGCTTTTGAGGCACTTTGCTCCGGGCCATTCCCGGCCACGGTCATCGCTGGCATGTTGAGTGCAACAATTTGTGATGTTTTCATCCGGTTTCCATTTTCTGGCCCGGAATCGAGTGCGAGTGCGATGAAATTCTAATTAGAGCTAATAAAATTATCTTCCCTCGACCATCTCTGGTGTTCCACCGCGATGGTGGTGATGGTGAGCATGGTCGAGTCAGCTTGTTGCCGATCTCGTCGTCGTAGTTGCATGCTGTCAGTACCGCGCGCTCGAGTTGTTTATGCAACTTTTCAACCTCCTCTCTTGTTGTACCATGTACAGCGATGCATTTGCTTCTCGATGGGAGAATCTTGTTCCGTTT
The DNA here is from genome assembly GCF_943734665.1 of Anopheles aquasalis. Classification (NCBI taxonomy): domain Eukaryota; kingdom Metazoa; phylum Arthropoda; class Insecta; order Diptera; family Culicidae; genus Anopheles; species Anopheles aquasalis. Next base: position 20,393,305 of record NC_064877.1, on the reverse strand, counting down.
TATTGAAATTCCGTGCCGATCCCGGTCCGTGACAGTGCATGCCAGCGGTCGCCAGTGACTGTGCAGAGGCCAGTGCAGGAATGTTTAATGTTTTTCCTCGCTGCATCGAGGATCGTATTGACTGCGAATCACTGCATGCTGGCCGATGGTTCTGCTGGGCAGCTGGGTGCAAAAGTGCTTGCCAGCATTAAATTGAGTTTCATCCCATTTTCGGCCGCTTGCAAACCGGTTCCATCGACCTATGGCGATGATTTGATGATAGGCAGGAAACCGTGGCATTGATTTTCCCATGCCTCCCCTTCCGATGAGGTGTTCCTCCTCGGTGACGTGGCTCCAATTATCAACCGGAACCGTATCGCTTCATCGCTCACTCAAGGCCCGGCGCAGTGCAGCGATCACTGTGATGATGGCATCATGACACCGTCAACGACCATCACGCGCCATGTGGTCCCGCGAGTGCGTTATCATAAATGGTAATTATGCGCCCGGTATAAGCGCCAGAAATTGAGCCTAATTGATTTATTTTAATTAGGTAACCAACATCCTTTCACGTGGCACCGAACAACGCAGCAAAAACAGCGAACCGAACTGAACTGACAAAACAAAAAATGGCTGACGAGCTCGAGTCGGTTCACGGCATCGTTACTCCGTTGTCATCAGCAACATCATCATCATCATCATCATCGCAGAAGTCGACGGCGTCGTCGTCGTCGTTGTCGTTGCCGGGAGTGGAAGGTTGTTTTTCGGAATGCCCCGGACCCTTTATCATTATGACTTGGTGTTGCTCCGTTTTTGTTTATCACCTACCTCACTTCCCTTCCTTCCCTGCGCCTCTTTCAGGGTATGTGTTGGGGCCACACCAGTACGGTACGGTATCGTTGTCGACCACGATCATCATTATGATAATTTAATCTAATTACAAACAATCTCACCTCCCGCTCGTCACTTGTTAGAGGTAGCGACGCTGCAGAGGCTCCCCCTTGGTCCTTGTTTGTCCTTTCTGTAGCTCGGTGGTCCACGGAGTCACACAGTCGGCTACATGTTTGTGGTCGGGTGCGTTTGGCTTTTGAGCGAGGAACATACGCCCCACCGCCGGGTTTTTGATCCCCGGGAGTTCATATCCGGAACACAACGCTCGCCGGAGGTTGCTTGCTGGCCAGCTGGTTAGCTTTTGAAAAATTAGGCAAGGGAGCAGAAGGTGATCGAGTATGTTTGGGCTGGCTTCAGGTAGATGGCCATGGGACCAGGGCCTTGAAGCAGAGTGGCCTGTTGCTGGCTAAAGTTATGATGACTGCCGTTACACGTGCCCGGAATGAAGTGCTGGAATGGCCTTTTTAGAGAGGGCAGGAGGAGAAGGAAGGGCCTCGGTTAGCGGCGACGGAGTTTTTCAACTTTTATGCTGCTGCTGCTGCTGCTGCTCGTGGCCAGAGGTGAGAGAGGCATACGTTTATCGTGCACGTGGTGCCGTATGGTTAGAGAAAACGGTAACGTTAGCATAATTGATAGCATATCGTGTGCGGGTACCGTGCATCATAGGAAGCCTTGTGTGTCAGGTATGGATGCTTGAATGCTTGGTTGGAGTTGCTGCTCGAATCTCGCAGAATCTCTAACAAAACCTGTAGGATAATCAGGATAGTCTCTCACTCATCTCATCCACCAAAATGTGCGGACGTGTATGCCAAGCACCTTATCTTGTTCCGGCACGATACAGACAAACTCTGAACGGATTTCCCTTCGAAACACTAGCACACCATCAGGAGCAGGGTTTCCCCGGGTAACGTAATTGGAATGACTGTTTGGTTTTTCGTTGAAATGTGAAAAAGGGGCTTTTGATGAAGGTCCAGCACGGAGGCACCTTACCGGCTAATCAGCTCGAAATGATGCGATAACTCTTCACCTTTCAATCCTTCACTCGTCCACCGGGAAACAATTTGCTCCCGGCGAACTCCAACACTGAAGGTCTGAGAAGGAATCGACTGACCGACCGACCGATCGACCGACCGAATTGCCAATTCAATTCCCACCGAAAGGGACCGCCAATAATTTACGCACATTTAGCCACACCGGACAGCCCGTGGGGAAAGAAGGAACATTTGAAACATTTCGAACAAAAAAAAGCTCGGTTGAGAGCTATCCGAACATTACGCCCTTTCCCAACTCGGACGGCCTTCCTTTCGGCCCCATTTCGGGATTTAGGTGATGGCACTTGTTTCATTGTAGTTGTTGGGAGAGAAAGAGAAGAGGAAAGCGAGAAAAGAGCGCGCAGATTAACCACAGAACGCTAAATCAACTACTAAATCCTCACATTCAATTTGCCATAAATTTTTGGTCGGCCAACGGACGGCGAGCCTCGAAAAGGTAGTCCACCGGTCGAGCGGACTACTCTCCGGTACTGACGGTGATCTTAGAGACCGCAGGTTCCGGGACTACGGGGCCCGAAATTTCCTCCAAAGATTGGTCGCGCAACAGTGCGCGGTGAAGTCGGTTGAAAAGCCCAAAAAGTTTGATAAGATCCAACCCATGGTGAGTGCGGTAAGTGTGCCGAAAGGAAGAGGATAATGGGTTCAGAATGTTCGGGGCAAACAATTTTCCGCCGGTCCCCCCGGCTACAAAAGGGATAGAGAAGCCTTGGCCTGCCTGACCACATTTTGCAATTGCGAGCGAGCCGGGCGCAATAAAAGTAAACAAAATTCTACCGTAGCACATCCGGGAATGAGTGGCCAAATGGCCATTTCGTTCCTAAAATGAAGTGCTTTTGGCCGAGTTGGACGGGAACAGAGAGAGAGAGAGAGAGAGAGAGTAATTCAATATTTAACTGGAACCGGGGGCCATCGGTTCGTTCTTTTCACAAAAACACATTTGCATCGGCTCATCTTCCTATTGGCTTTCGACCACAAAGTTGCGGCAAAACACTATGCATATATGCTGCGCTTCGTCTGGAAGAATGATTAGTGTATTCCAGGGAACAGTATTGCATGTTCCAGTACGGTTTCTCCACTTCAGGTCCGGAAAAATTACCGTGACCTGCCGTACCGAGAAACTTGATCCGGAAGGGAATACCAATCCGACAAGCAAACAGCAAAAGGTATGCCGTTGGGATAGCGAGAAGAGAAATCTCATTTTCCAGCTTGCGGTTGTTTCGCCGAAGAACCAATTAGACGCGTTGACGCAAAAGGATCAAATGGACTTTGGCCACATCAGCATCACATCTCGTTAGTATCGCCGAACGTTAGCTTTCCGTCGCTTTCGCACGATACAGATACTCCAGCGATGGACCAGTGCGTTCATCGCGGTCACTGGTTACAAAAGGTCGCATCGCCTTTGATAGGTGAAGAGGAAAATGAGTTTTAATGCTGGGCGCCCCGGCTCGAGTGGGGTGGGCGCCAATGATGCGCCACTTAGCACGCCAAGCATCCGGGGACACTGAGACACGGTCAATGGAGCCGTAGCGGACATTTCACGCAAATTACCATCCAGATTCCCCCCTCGGGGGCGAGGAGCTTGAAGTACCATTCCGTGGTCGCAGGTGCATCGTGGTACGACCGCTTCTTGATTTAATTTTTCCCCGCTCCACCATTCCCGGGGTGGCAATACAGGCGATGACATCTTTCATCATCTCCGAGAATCCTGATGAGGAGTAGCAGCAGCAGCAGCAGCAGCAGGAGGAGGTCAAAGTCATCAAATTCTCGCGTCTTCTGTGTCCGTGGCCTGTACTGCGGGTACAACAGCATGCCGGTGGACGACAACGAATCGACCTCGCGGCATCGTACGCTACCATGCTCGCTAAGCACTCGACTAATTAGCTTTTCATGAGAAATTATGGTACATCGGTGTCATCGAGAGAGACAGAGCGCACACGGAAGCGTGCTGATGGTGTTCGGGGTCAACACCGGAGGAAAGGCGGTGCAGTTGTTCTCGCACTCGATCCTTGCACTCCAGAACCGGAAGCTGGAAGCAAGTAGCGCGTCACGAGTAGGCGTTGATGTTCGCTGCTGTAAAGGCCATTTTGTTTATGCCTTCTATTATCGTAAATAGTCACCACCTTGTGTGCTTGGTGACAGCGACAAGCGGCGCAACCACTTATTAATCAACTATTTTTATGACACTCGCACGCACACTCGCTTATGATGGTGGTGGTTGGAATGGACGCCAATCATCCAAGCAACGGTGGTTGCTGGTGCCGGCAACCACTTCGCTGCCATCAAACGTTACGTTTGGCCCAAAGGTGAAACAGAGGCCCATCTAGGCAGGCCTTCAAACGTCCTTCTCGTCGTTTTGTGCGTTTGCGAATGCTTCAGCTGGATGGCCACGATAGTAACTTTCCTGTAAGAACATTCTAATAGTTCTTAAAATAATATTGTTGGTGTGGCTGAGTATGGTTAACATTCTTTCGAAGTTGTTCTTATCGAGCTTGGTGGGAAATTAGTTGTAAAGAACTGATCAAAATGCGTGAAAAATACGCAGTTCATGTGGGCTTTCGGCTAGCATTTTATTTGAAATCTGTTTGAGAGTTGCAAAACAAAGTTGCATTTGAAATCATGTTTCTAGCAACTCGTCAAGTGTCAGCCATTGACGGTGATCTTTACAGTGAAAGGAACTGTTGTGGCCATGCAGCTTTAGTGAGAGAGGCTGGCTGGATTGCAAAAATGGGCTGATGGGAACATTCATTTGACCAATAATGTTGATGAAATAAACGGCAGCATAAACGGCCACACCACGATGGCTAGTGCGAATGCTTTTACTTTTGTTTCCTCTTACATGCCGCAGTTCAATGCCAGGGGAACATAAAATATTAAACTTTTGTCGCGGATCGCCGAACATCGCCGCCCGTCTGCCCATTACAGGTCTGGCGCGTGATGGAGGAACCAAAAGCCAAAAGCAACAAGAAAAAGGAACGTCGCTCTCGGTCTGTTACAGTGTCGCGCAAACAAAAGTGCATTACGCGAACATGGGGCTGCTCTCTGGTGCTGATGATAATGCTGCTGCCGACGCGACGACGACGACGACGATGTAAAGTCACACCCAGGCGCGTGCTGGGGCGCTGGCTGCATAATGAAGCCCCAAACGGGGAGTGGGCAGGGTAATGGTGGGAAGTTGCAGCGCGGCACCGCGACGACCATCGGAGCGCGATGGTTGCGTTGGGTGTAAATTTGTCACTTTAGCGTGCAAAAAGTTTCATTTTGCTCCGGCTGCTGCTTCCGGTCGTGCACGCCCCCCGGACCGGATGTGTTTGTCCAATGGTTTCGCTACCTCGGGCTCGGTCACGGTGTAGCGAGCGCACTATCATAGCGCCGCGCCGTCGCGGAAAATCAGTGAAAATAATCCGGTTTTGGTGCTAAGTAGCGGATGGGCGATGGCCGGGCGTGTATTTGCTGGGACAGAAAGGAAGTGGAGAACAAAAGCCGTGGAAAAAGTGCAACCAACGCAAGCGCAAGAAAAGCGCGTTTCCTGTTCGTTCGCTCAAAATTGAATTCTGTTAAGTGTCAATTTTGGATGAACGACGTAATGCACTTTGCACCGGGCGAACAGCGGCTGAGGTGCATTACTGAGGCGGTGGCCAACTGTGACGCGAAACGCCACGTAGCCGCATTTTGTCGACAAGGAGTGTGAGAGCTTTCGGGCGAGGTGATTGTAAGCACCGGTCGGCCAGGGATTGTGCAAATTGCTTCCCAGATATGATGTTACGCAATTGTGTGCGCTATGCTTATGAACCTCTCTTTCTCCGCTTTGCAGCATTTTTTCTTCCTCACCAGAGCATGGATCGGCCATCAAAAGTCGCCAAATTGAATGTCGAATAAGTGTCGACCAAATTGACTTTCGAACGTCGACGCCACGATGGAGAGACCATCGGAGCCAAATTGACTTCCCCCGAAAACTAGTCCCTGGTAGATAATGGTCTCATAATGCCACGTGCACAGTGTCGTCAACAATCAGTAGCAGCAGCAGCAGCAGCAGCAGCAGCAGCAGCAGCAGCAGCAGCGATGTGTGGCAGGCAGTCAGCAGTTCGTCAGTAACGAGCATAATTTTCGGAAACCGGAAGTGCCGGAAAGTACCGCTTTTGGGAAGCGTTTGGCCGTGTAAACAAAATCGGTTTCAGTCTCCGGTTCTCATGGGTTGGATATGGAAATTTCAGTTTGCGCCAATCCAAGCGAAAGTTTCCCGTCCCGAACAACACGGCCGGACACACGTGCAGAACACTGGACAACGAAATTACCCACAGTGCCGGCTAGCACATCAGGATTGTCAATCGCGGTTTCCCTTGGCAACCACTTGGGACAGGGAGTTATGATTGTATTGCGGTGGCTGGAGAGAGACGCCATTTTGTAGTGCGCAAAGGAGTTCGCTGGAGTTTGGAATTTTAATAAATAAAAAGTACGCTTTTATTGCTTCACTCTACTTTATATTAGTGAAAACTATGATTCTCTTTGTGTGTTTTTCAGTTAAATGTAATGTCGAAACATCCTTTTCAAATGCTTCTCAGAATGTTCCATAATTTAAACACCATTTACAGTGATCTGCACACTGCAGTGCAGTGGGTTGTGCATCATCCTACGGCTGCTGTCAATCGACAATGCCACCAGAACATGTTACAGCGCAGTGTAACCGGCCGGTGTTTAGCGGAACACAAAAGGAATCACTCATTGCAGTGTGGTGGTCATGAGTCTATACAGTATGACGCTTTCATGAAGCCATGAATGGCTCGCTCCAGTGTCCAGCCAGAGTCTCTTGCCGGAGTAGTCATTCCATCATGTCGGCTACAGCTGGCAACGGCTGCAGCGGAACCACATCGCACGCATAGTATTGGGATAGTCCGTTGCTTAACTCCCATCCCGTTCCGTTCCGTATTCCCGATTTCGTCTATATCGTATTGTAGGAGTCAACGAGTTAGTAGAAGTAGTACGTGTGCAGCTGTTTGTTCATGCGTCACGGTGATAGACACCAGGAACAGCCGTACCGGCAGCGATCGAATGGCATTTTGTTCGACGTTTGCCACAACACGCAACGGATTTGATGGACCAATGGGCCAGTGGCCGGCTGTCGCATTTACAAATTGCCTTATTTTTGGTACCAACAAGCGGAGACCGAATGCTGGTGCCAGGGATTGTGTCAGGACAATGTGTTGTGATTGGCAGCACATGCCAGGGACGGCCTGAGCAAACCTCATGTCACATTTATGATGGACCAGGCGGTTGTGGACATTCCGGTGGATTACAGGCGGACAACAGTGATAACAGTGCCGTTCGGACTTAGTAATCAGATGGTTCTGGGCGAGAAGAATGACTCCGAGTGTCAATGATGGTTATGTATTTGGAGTGTTGCAATGGAGGTAGAAGATTGAATTCTGTTTTAAAATATACGATGCGAAAAATCTACTGCAAAAACGCGCAGATGGCCTCTGAAAGATCCGCATTATGGTGTTTAATTTGAGCATTTCTTTTAAAAATGCTTCTCTTCAAAATCCGAAACAAATCATTTTAATCCAATTTCGCATTGTGCATACATAAAGTACCAATCTGTTAAAAATATTCAATACAAGGCACCTTCGCTCATCAAATCACGAACTACAAATGGTGGTTAACCCAAATACGTTGTACAGGAAGTGCACTGTATCGGTGCGCTGCTAGAATAGAAGCTAGATCACTGACCAACTAGTAGCACCACACTGACACAGACAACAACCCCGGCCATGGATCGTGTAGCGACAGCATGTAGATGGAAATTGAAATTGAAAATGAATCATGTATGATGTATTATAAATCGTGCCGCTGGGAGTCGTGGTATCTGGGTCTCCGCGCAGCGTCACCGGCGTCGTATTGTGACAATCTCGTGTGCCTCGGAGCTCCGATGGAGCGTTACACGATGATGGAAATGCTCAGGTTCCTCAGGCCCAAGGTCCGAGTGTCCGTGGAAGGAGATCGGAAAGATGAGAACGAACGAACTCGTTTTCGATACCGGAGCCGGTACGACGTTCGTATTGAGGAGGAGGAGGAGGAGAAGCTTAAACAATATTTTCTTCGCCTTCGTCTCAATGTTCCTCTGCCCTCTGGTTGGTTCGGTGTTCCACTTTGCGTCCCTGCTCCCTCCGTTCCATCAATGATGGATGACGGATGTTACGCTACCCGGGCACGCCATGCCGGACCAGTGCCGAAGCTTCTGCGTTCGTTGCATCTGAAGTGGAAGTTGTAAGTTGCTGCAAGAAACTTACGTACCCATATGTGAGTGTGTATGTGTGTCGAGAAGAAGGGGTTGAAGTAAAGGAAGGGAATGTAGGGAGCTGCTAGTGCACTGGCCAAGCCACCGGAGCCATCGAAACGTAATAAATAGTCGACAAGCATGGTATCATCGTTCACCTCCGCTCTGGCCGTGCTCCCCTCACCAACCAACGCCCCCCCTTCAAAAGGGGGGTGGTGCAGTGCATTCGATTACTTACTTTTCACCTTCTTTCCGTTCGATTCCTCCCGATTCGATCTGCCACTGCCCAGCAGCAGCAGCAGCAGCAGCAGCATCTTCGGCAGTCCAGCTGGGATCGAACCCCTCCCCGAGTTTCCCTTGCGTTTTGAATTGCAATGGGGTGTGTCCAAGAGGGGGGGGGGGGGTCTTCGTCGAAGAATCTCTTACTTCCGGTGTCAGGATTCTTCTGTGAGCCGGAGACCATCGTACCACGCGCTACACAAAACTCCATCAACGGCGGATGTAACGGTACGGTAGGTAATCCTATTTCCGGGTTCTCCCGAGTGATTCCGGTTGTTCCAGTGAGGGGGTGTAGAGGGGGTGAACCCCTTTCGGTCCGAGGATACTGACATGCATGCTCTCTCGCACACAGCCGTGCACGTCTTACATGCCAGCATTTCGTCAGAAGTGAACCGTTAATTGTACTGCAAAATAGAATCAAGAAGCAAACCGTGGGGCCATGGGGTCTTCCTTGTGCTGCACACCAAACCATCCATCGATCATCAAGATCGCTGGAAGGGCGGGTAGGTTAAGGGATCGGTATCATCATTTGTTATTGAAGAGCAGCAACTCAGCAACTTTGGTGTCGGAAAGGGGGCTGTAACTCTGGGAATACTTGCAAGATGGAGCTGTATTCGAGAAAAAGGGGGTTGAAGGGAAGGGGGTTCGTCTACAACATTGTTCACAAGAAGGATGTAAGCAATGGTCAATGAAAGTTTAACGATCTCGTGAGCTGGAGTGTATGTCTTCTCTTCTTGGTGGATCATATGGTTGTTACATCGATAATGGGAGCGCGCGAACTGTTATTGAATTTATCTATTGGCTCCCTCGCCGCAGGGCGTCTTAATTTTTAAATTTTTCTTCACGCCAATGAAGCTTCGGCAACAATGGTGTGTTGACTCTCGTTCCGTTTTCCTTTCTTCGCGATGATCCCATTTTGTATTTTTTTGGTTTCTTTTTTTGTTTTTTTTTGGCTTCCAGCGGACTTTCCATCAACTTGCATCAAGCAGCAGCAGCAGCTAAGTAGTAGCCCTTCAATCGCATTAGCATTAGCCGGGAATTCAATTAGCTTCATCTTCGGTATCTTTTTAGGCGAAAGCAGCATGCTTTTAAGCTTCCCTTCGATCGTGATCTTGGGCTGCGTTTGGGTTTGAATCATAAAAAAGAGGAACGCTCAATGACACACGCGACGAACGCCACGACGCGCTGGTAATGCAATAACTTTGCAGCCTCATAATTAATCCACTCGTTGGCGTGACATAAACACGTCCATGGGGAGCAGATTCCTTGACATACAGTCTTGACTCTTGGAAAACAAAAAGCGGGAAAGGGAGGGTTGGGGGGAGGGAAGACAGAAACAACAACCGAAACGAAAAAAATCGCAGAAAATTCCGCCCGGTCCGGAAACCCCGATTGCGGTAATGGCCAGCGCATGTTGATTGAGGAAATGAGCTCAAACTTTTACATCCGAGCCTCATCATCATCATCATCATCATCATCATCGCCGTCGTCGTCATGGTGGTCGTGAAGGATCAGGAAGGTGACCAGAGAGCGATGGTGGACGCCGGAAAAGCTGGCGGCAAAGTTAGTTGTGATCCTTCGTAATGGTTCGGGATGCGTTTTCCATCTCCCATCCCCCGGGGACTTATTGCTCTGACACTTTTACTCCATCGAACTCGTTGGCGGAGTAAATTTGTCCTTTCTCGTGCTCTCTTCGGCATTACATTCAGTCGCGCCGAGAGCGCTACTGTGGTGCCTGTTGGAAGCATTCAAGTAACCATCGATAGGCGCATACTAACACGCCTTGCTTATAATATTGACTGCCTCCTCCCAGAGTAGGCCGTGTTAGTGTCACGAGGCTGTTGTTGTGTTCGAGCGAAGGCGTCGTTGTAAAAACGAAATCGCTTCAAGATCCCATTTGGAACCATCGTCATCATCATCATCATCGCAGGCGCAGAAAAACTTTCACCAAAAGTTCTTCTCCTCCCGATTCCTTGTGCTGCGATCCAATTCGAAGGAAAAGAGTCGAAGATAATCATAATAATTTGTGGTCTTATTGTGGGGCCCACCCCATTCCTCCGCTAGCGCTGGCGCCTTAATCGGAGAAAATGGCTAAAATCGGGATGATAACATGCTGACTTCGATGATGGTGCTGAGTGCCTCCCGCTACTTTGCGCAGCGAATCCGCCGGATCCGGGAACAAAGCTTCTTTCCTCCTTTTTGCTTGCCCGATTTCTGCTGATTGCCAATTGCTGGTGGTGGTGCTGGCCCTTATGTCCTGGCTGGCTGGCAGAACCTCACTGCCGGTCGCTCATTGGAGAGTCACAAAAGTTGAGTCACTCGCAGCAGTTAGCATTGGCGTTAGTTCGAGGATGATGGATGATGTTTGGTGCTCTCGGGTGTATGTGCTGGTGAGGCAAGCAAACAGATAAGAGCATTAGCGAGCGTACTAGCCGGAGCCAAAGTAATGTGGTAACGATGTGATTTGATTGATTTTCCCTTTTTCGCGCTGCTACACTAATAAACAGGGGAGGGAGGGAGCCTCGTGTTGAGGAAACTTTTAGTTTTCCGCCTTTCGCATTCCGCCAGTTCCTTCGCCAGAGTGCGCAGATGATCTACAATTGGCCCGGGCGGGAACTCCGACTAAAAGGCTTCTCGCAAATCATAGCAACCGTTCCGCATCAATCGATTTATGATTTGCGATTGCGGTTGCTAGCATCAATGGTGGTAGAGGTATTCTGCAAATCGCTCTGCTGGAATGGATGGAAAATTTTCGTCCAAAAATTGGCATTCAATTCACCATGATGATATGCAAATGATCGCTCGAATTACCGGACGAACGAATGATCGAACGCGCGATGCAATCACAGCCACGCTCGTGCTGGTGATTTGTGTTTCCAGTTTTAATTCTCCACCCCCAGATAAAAAGGTCTGCGAGCGATTCGAACATTGAACAACACATTGCACACCTTTCCCGTGCCCTTTTTCTTAATAATTATTTATCTTTCGGTCGCTTGCACGCTGCTCCCCTTTTAATTATCTGTCTGGCGTTGATTTTAATCGACTATTAATGGTGCATTAACACTCTGGGTCTGGCCGGCGTGTATAAGATAACCGATTCGCATCCCAATCCCCCCTGGGGCGGCCCTGGGGACAAATTGACGCCGATGTTTCATCGATGACAATTCGTTGTCGCGGCGGTGGTGGCCTTTTTCAATCCGGCCACGGTCTCGGTCGCCACATCTCCTCGGTGTCTGGTTCTGTTTGCATCTGCACTTTATGATGTGATGTTTTGTTTTCCCCCTTTTTTTCTGTGCCAACGTGGGTTTAACGTGTGAATTCACGTACCAAATTGATATCTTCCGCGGGGGTGGACAAAAATGGTGACACCGAAGCACCCACCCGGCCATTGGGGTTTTGGTTTGTGTTCGCGTCATCATCACCGTGGGTGCGTCCCGGGAAATGTTCGAATTAATTTCAGGAACAAAAGAACAATTAAATGAATGAGGCGCATAATTATTCCAATATTCTCCACCAAAAGGTGTTTGCCTTCCGGGTGGATGGATGGAGGGTCGAACAGGCGAGGGGGGGGGGGGAACGAAATCTGGCAAACCAAAGGGACACAACGACAGCCCGAACCATGTGTCGATGACCGGCGTTGTCCGGCGGGCAATCCTGTCATGTTCTGTGGCTCCCGATGCTCCGCCATGCGGTAATGATTTTCATTTATTGCCTTCGGTGCAACGGCCACTCAATCCCATTCCTTTTTTTTGGGGGACTTGTGATGACAGCAATTTCGGACTGCATCGTGATCGTGGACATCATTAATCAGCACCACGAACACAGCGCTCTTGGCTGTCGTAGATCTTACATTTTGACCATCCGAAGCTCAATAAAACCATCATCTGCAAGCGTTCTATCTTTGCTCTATTGATCTATTGCAATGCATCTCTTGGTGCAAATGGATTTTATGGATTCATTACCCGTTTTGCTTTGTTTTCCAGCACATTTTTCCAGAACAATAGCGCAGTAACAAACCATCAACGGCCAGTGACCGAAGCATGCATCATTAGTTGTGCTGCAGACGGACACGGCCTGAACCGAGGGCCGGCGGAGAAGAACAAACCATAAACAAAAAATCGTTTTGCTCCGAAATTGATTGACGATTTACGCTTGCCTGAATGTGATGCACCGAATCCGAACCCCTGACTGGGTTGGTTTTTATTTTCCGTGTTTTTTCTCTTCTTTTTGGATTCATTTTTAATGCACCGCTCAGGTCTACCTTTCCGAATCGAAACAACGAATCGCGTGCCCGGGATCAATCGCGGGACGGCCGAAAGCGCTTTCATTTTGGGTCCACCGAGGTGGCTAATTTATATTTTATTAATTTTCCAATGACTGATGTGTGTACCAGCGCCAGTGTGTGTTACTTGCGTGGAGTAGTAGTGCAGAACAGAAGGGTGGAAACAAACATGGCAACTGATTCGCTGGTGGTGCTCATTCGTTTCGCACGTTTTATGAGGTTTTAATTTTTACCAACTCCAATCCGCCACTGTCCCCGTTTTCTCGCGCGGGGGTCCATTAAAATGGTGCTCGTTTGTGGAGAGTGGCATTCCGGTCGAGGCAGAGGTTGGCACCGTGCGGAAAATGGTTTTTCGCTCGAGTTATTTCGCGCAACGCGAGACCCTTTTTGGGGTGTTTTTTTTTTTATTTATTTAAATACACTCCACCCACCCAGGAGCAGCGTTGCACCATCATTTCATATTGTTTCGCACCGCACGTCTATGTGCGAGGACGCGTTTCGATTTCGGTCGGACTCGGCCTGCAAAAGAACTCCAAATGGTGCGTCGCAACCGCGTTAAGTAAGTCCACGGGCAGCGAGGCAAATTTCAACGTTTCTTTCACATCCTTTCACCGAGACGTGCCGACCGATTGCTGCTCCAAATGCACTTGGGAAGTGAAACTCAATTTAATTAAAATGAATAAAAACTCCCGGAAAAGTGTTCCGGGGGTGAGGTTGAAGCAAATGCATATCCGTGGCGTGGCATGGTGTTTCGGTATGCGACCTGGTTGGTATGTGAACTTTCACTGCAACTTTCACTTCACACGGTGTTGCCTACATAAACAGTGGCCGCTCCCGTACTCGCATGAAACGGAAAAGCACACAGGCTATGGCCCCATAAAATTATCTCGTTTGTTTTTAATATTTTCAAGCGTTTGTAAATTGGTCCCAGCATTTTTGAATTTCCAGGGCACCACGGGGAAATGTGTGGCGCTAGCCAGGAGTGTGCACAAGCACAAACAGATGGCCGTAAGCCACACGTACTACGCGCACACATTCATACACCGGTGCCGGTGGAATGAATTAATGAAATTCCTTCCCCATTTCATCGCTAGACAAAGCGTTGCAGGACTGGATTGCCTGTTTTGTTTGGCTCTTTTCGTTCCGTTCCGAGACAAATGCTCGGTGCGGGGTTGCTTTTTTTTTGCTTCCATTTGTTGAGCCACCTACCAGCCCTTTGGAATGATCCCATGCACACGGCTGTTGGCAGCGGAGGCTGCATGCAATTTGTCGTTGGTTGCATTTCTTTAGAATTTCCATGCGTTGTGCTCTAATTTCTCCGGATTGTCATCATGACGTGTTGAAGTGCCACTCTAGTGGTAGTTCATTTGTTACATTAGTACTCTTGCTTAAAAGTGCATCTCTTGCTTAAAATGTGATGCTACCTGGTGGCGTTTATCAGGTATTTCAACAACAATGAAAGGAAATTTAAGAATTCAGCTTGCCTGTGGCTAAGAAAAAAGTAGTGGATACCGATGTGGCAATAGTTTAATTGGTATAGTTGTACTTTTGTAGTTGTACTTATAACTCACGGTATTAGGTCCTTGAATATGTTTTATCGATTTTGCTTAAAGATGGTACCAATTATTCTTGGGATGGATTTCATTTCTGTTTGTTATGTCGTTTTAAAGTATAATAAAATACCTTTATAATGCAATAACCAACTGGTCTTATTATTAATTTTAACATATTTTCTTCTAGAGTTTAAAACGACGAGTTTTGTGCCTGAAAAGACTATTTTGCGGGGAAGTTTAATAACATCGTTTCCTTTGAAGAACCTACATGAACCTAGTAATGCCGAACAAAGTTTCTCAAAAAAAAAACGCACAACATAGAAATTTTCGAGTTTTAGGCATGGTAAACACCGAAGACATCAAATTTTTATGTTAGTGTTACGAATGCCTTAGTCAATTTTATTCGAGGCAATTTGACTATCAAACCTTTAAAAAAATTATATACTAAAGATTCTCTTTTGCCTTTGCCCTCTCCGCCTCCGCCTCTTACTATTTAGTATTGCACTGAATTTGCAAAAAAAAAGCCCAACAAAAGTTCATCACTGCTATTAAATTCGATTGATTTATTAAAACATTTAAAAACCCTTTCTTCTCTGCCCTATTTACTACACTTTGTTTGGCATGTGGTGTGCTGCACTGCACTACCCTTGCCAATATTTCTATGTCCAGTCCAGTCAAACAAAACCAAAACTGTCCATTAGGATTACCTTTCGGATTGTTGGCCTCTGCTTTATTAAAGGATGATTGCTTGAATGTCTTTTATTGTTCCATCATACAATAACCCGATTTAAATTGCAATCCAACCAGAAACCACCTTCTAACGCATAACATCGCACCAGGGGTCCAGTGCAACTATTTGGTTGACCGCCGCCCTCGGGAAGTTGCGATGCTTCCATTAAAACGCTCCACCCGGTGCCCAAAATGGCCCCAAAAGCAGGGCTGGCGCATTGAATTCCCTTGTCCGTGGGTGTCACATCACGGCGAAACAGAAAGCAAAATGGAAATGATTTTTTCCTCCCCCTAGCTGCAACTGAAACCCATAAACACCTCGGAGTGAACTGTCGATCCTCCACTCTCACTTCCCTTTCGCCATCATTGTGTAACGGCATCGGTCGTGTGAAGGGTCGTGTCCTGCGAGCTGCCAGCTCTGTCGATGATGTCGATGCATCACCATGTGGACAATGGGACACTTGCTCTCTGTGACCGCGACTGAGCAACGAGCACCCTCAGGGAGGAGGACGGGGTGGTCCCCTCTTTCGTTTGGTTTAAAAAATGGATTCCTCGATAGTTTCGGGTTGTGTGGTGCTGCTGGTGCATCGAAAAGCGATGGTTGTGATTTATGTTGCGCTGTGCGACCACCCGGGGTGGCATTATCGCGTTGTTGGTGCTGCTGCTGCTGCTGCTGCTGTGGATATCCCTCCAGAGACGCGCCAACGATGCGCGCTTTGCGTTGTGTGTCGCTCCCTTCACCATGTGGTGACCGGATTTTTGTATTTTGCATTCGGCTTGCTCGCCACTCTCTGTTTCGCTTTGTTCGTTTTCTTTCGATCGCGCAGCAATTTACGATTGGTTCGAATTTTATTCCAATTCCATCGACGGCAATCGCCAAACGACCTGTGTGACCAGGGCGCGCGCACACCCCTTGAACCACAGGGAGCCACCCCTTTCACTCGGTTGTTGGTTGGAAGATTGGTGTGCACATTCGCAATGCTCCCAATGCAAACAGTGCTTCAGCTGCTGCTGCTGCTGCTGCTACTGCAACGGCGACAATTCGTTTTAGGCGAGCGAGTGGCGTGCAAGTGTTTGCAGCGCAGTGCAGTGCAGTCGGTCGTTGCTTGCCGGTGCCGCACAATAAATTGAATGATCCCCCAAACATGTAAATGAGTGCAATTTACATAAATCACAATCTTTCGGCTGGCCACGATTGACAGCTCTATTGTGCATTTCCCTTCGCCAACCATGCTTCTTTTTTATGTTGTTTCCCCGTTATTTCACGCCCCGCACGTTGTGGTGACCAGGCCTGTCCTGCCGGCCCGTGTCTGTGGTCGCTGACGCTCTGACAATCTGGTCCGAAATCTCGATGGACTCCAGAGGGTTTCCACGAGCGCGTTCTCTCCGGTTTGTGCGAAATGCCAAGCCTCTGCTGCTCTGCTTTCACTGGCAGTAGAAATAAACCAAGAGTCGAACAAGAAGGTGGAAAAATCCCAAAAACCTGAACGATGGATGCGGATGACGATGTTCGATGGACGGCGAGCGGCGAGCGAGGAGATAAATGGTCTTGGTCATAAATTTCTGATTAAGAAAACAGAGCGTTACACATTTCTTCATTACGACAGTGGCATCTCCGCAGGCCGCAAGCTGCCAGACACATTCGGCTGTCCACGTGCTCGATCCCAGCCCATCGAGAGAGGACACGTCACCTTCGTCGGTGCGCCATGCTGCCGTTGCCATTGATGTTCCCTGGTTGGGGCTGGTTTGTTTTGATATTTTCGGATCGGTCTGGTGACATCTGACGTCGAGACCGACCTGAACCCTGTCCATCAAAGGAGGTTTGTTGGAGCGATGCATCCTTCCCTTTGGAATGATTAGTGTCCCAGGAGGGGCTGGGGCCAGAACTGATGAGGCTGCCTGATGAGGAGCAACGGGCACGGTAACCTTGTTGAGGGCACGACTTCATCGTGTTCTGTTTAATTTAATTAAAATACTTAATTTGCATCCAGCACCGAGGGAGAAGGAGTTGCTTTTCCAGACGTCAACAACGTGATGTTTCGACTGTTGCTACTGTTGCTGCGGCTCCTTGATGAAAGCAAGCTGAGTGAATGATAAAAATCAATAAAATACTTACTTCTTTGCCTTGATGCTCGACAGCTTCTGTGCTACAAAAGGTTGTTACCAAACACTACACTCGTTTCTGCTCGTAGATTCCGTGTATCTCCCAGACGAATTTCCCATTCAACATTGCTCTGAACAAATCCAATTCGATGTGAAGGTGAGGGAAGTGATCGGCCTAAAAAAAAACGGGGGGATTAAAATTGCATTTTTGTCACCGAAAGATTCATCGCCTGCGAGGCGACATACCTGCGGGCCATTGTGTACACTAAACGCCTCGCTTAAATCCTGTTATGTCTCGGCCAACAAAATGAATGAACAGAACAGAACGAGAAAAAAAAAAACACAAATGCCACCAAAAAAATGCGCTTCCCTTTCCGACTGATAAACTCGGTTTTGAATGGTTTACCGGGCGTCCCTTTTTTCGTCGCGTCTTTCCAGCGCACTAAATGCAATCAAATTATAATCCTATCAAAATCTCGCAGTTCATCATGCGCGCCGCCCGGTACTGTCGATTGGTTGCACCTTTTCGCGCGCCCGCACCCGCACAGGCACTGCAGCAAACCAAGTCGATGGTGCTGCGGACGATCGACACCGTGCACCTGGCAGCTCGTGTTTGGTGGGTTCACTGGAGCGCGAAAAAGCTATTCTCACCGTTGTTGCCTCACATACACTCAGGTTAGCAGCGAGTTTAGGGCGAAAGCGAAACAGTAAAAACTACAATTTTATCGACAAAGTTCTACCGGAACCTGTTTCTAGTTTGTAGTGCTGCGTTGTGCTGTGGAATGGAATGCCTGGGGTTTGTTTCCACCACGTGCTGGTGCTGCTAGTACGCAGATCGACTCATAGCGAGTGTTTTGCATTTAATTGTGTACGCAACGCAGTGGGCAGCAGGAGAGAGGGGAGCGAGGCCTCGGTGAACGATGAGAAATGGGCTGGAATTCGTGCCGCCGATAACAACGGGGGCGATGCTGCCATTGGCAGTAGTTGGATCGTACGAAATGCAACAAATTCGCATTCTCGGTTCTCGCGAATGGATCTACCGACCGGCGCTGTGGTGGCTCTCGTAATCCGCTATAAGTAATCCGTTTCCATCGTTTCAATTGAAACCAAAAATCAATTCACAACCGACCAGAACTGGAGGAGCCAGGACTGGGTGTGCTGCTGAAGTATTCCCGTAAGCTTGCAGTTTGTGGTTCGTTGATCATTCTCGGTCTGTTCGAAGTTTTATTCAATTTAAACCCCCCGTTTTGCTGCCGGTTGGCGTGTGCATTCGATGAAATCAGCTTGCTGTCACTCAAATAATTCTTCAAATGAAGAACCAATTTTGGCAGGCAGCATAAAATAATCTGCGGTCTTTTTGGTTTGGAGGGAAAATTAGTGCAACTGAACTGTTGTTTAGATTCCCTGAAAGCGCTTCCTAGTGTGCATCACATTAATCGCATTTTAATAATCTATTTACTGTAATCAATCATCACAAAACACGCGTAGCGTAGCATTCGCGTGATTATGCTGCGACGAAACATCATCGAAGCACTCACTGGAAGTAGCAGGCACTCAGCAGTTTTACTAGTGAGCCGGGGTGAGAAATGAAAACGCTCCACTGTGAGCCGCATCTGCCAACTCATCTCACGCTGCTCACAATCTCCAGGCGCTATAGGATCTGCACCGACGGAAAACCCGAAGCCCGCTCTCAACGGGCGCTTTCCCTCGCTCGGAGCGAACGTGAAGTGAAAGTTTTGCCTTTTCCGTAACCGCTGAAAACCCCGAGAGCAGCTCTCCGATCTGGTTTGCCGAAGGGATTTGTTTACGTCCCCTTAGCATGATGCTTGACGCATTGACAAACGCGCGTGGAAACTGCTAACCAAAGGAGTGAACCGGAGCAAAGGATAAAGACGAGAGCCTGGTGGGACTGGTCTGGTGGGTTGGACGTTTCCGGGGGGCTAAATCAATGCCGGAACGGATCGAAACGAAACGTTGTCTTGCTTGCATGCACCATTGCCATTGCCGGATCGGTGGAACCGGTGGGGCCGGGAGTTGTGGAGTTGAACGAGGGCAATTACGTCGCCGGAACATCAATCATCGCGATGCGAGCACCAGGAGCACACGGGGCGTGTGTGTCGTCTTCGCGAGACAAACGCGAGTTGTTGTGCGGTGCGTTGCGGCACAATGTCGTCCTCGTAGCGAATGTGAAGAGAGAGATGCACAGACAGAGAGAGAGAGAGCGAGAGAAAGCGATGGAAAGTAAGCGAGCACCGACCAAGCGAAGCGAAACGAACCGAAAGATCAGCCGTAAGGGGTGGATCGTACCGTGCGTTACTGCCGCAAAGGGTTGGTACGGGGCTTGTGGCAGACAAAGGGTGGAAGAAATTAAATCCAAGCTGATCGAAAGCAGAACCTAAGCATCAACCTTCCTCTGAGGGAAAAAAACGGATAGAGGAAGAAAAAAAGACAAAGAGATAGAAAGAGAGAGAGAGAGAGAGAGAAAGGGTGAAAGGAGGTCAGGAGCTGGTGGATGATTTAAAGTGAGGGTGAAGGACAGCAGCAAAATCGAATCGAGTACCGTGGCGCGGGTACCACGCTGCCACCAATGATTGACAGCGTCATTAAACAAAAAAGTATCGAAACACCCGTTCCGGTTCCGGCGTTCACACACAGGCACACACCTTCTTTGCGCCAGGACAGTGACCGTACGCGTCGCGGCGCTTTCGCTGATGGCTTTGCGGTGGTTTCTCGGTTTTTTTTTATCAACGCTCCGCGGTGTCCCCTGCGGATAGCGGGATGTTAATGTATGCTGGCACTGCTGCTGCTGCTGCTGCTGCTGATGGTTGGTGCGTTATGTACCCTGTCATGTCGCATCGCGTGTCGCCGTGGGATGTAATGAAATTGTTAAATTTATGACAATATTTGTTGAATGTTTATCGTGTTATTCTTCTGTTTTTAAATATTTTTTAGCTCGATCTCTCTCGCTCGCTCTCTCTCTCTCTCTCTCTCTCTCTCTCTCTCTCTCTTTGTGTCTCTTCCTTTTTCATCATTGGCACCTAGCATCCAAGGGCTGTGGGTTTTGGGCATGCGAGACAATTTTTATACTTTGGCATGCGGCATGCGGATGGCAAGAATGTTTTGGTTGAATTTCCCGGTCCGCAGCATATCGATCGTGGAGAATGTGAACTTTTTGAACGCTCCATTTGTCATTTTTACCATATCTGGATGGTGCTGGTGGTCGGCGACCAATCAATCATTACGGCGGTTGGTTAGGAGCTAAAAGGTGCTCTTCCGATGGAGACGCATGGTACTTTGATGGAGGCGCATGGTGTTTGGTGATTTTTTTTGCCATTTTCGTTGCTTGAACGCATTTAAAGTTCCACTTTCACGCTGTTAATGGTGTAGATTTAATTGAACATAGAGACTGCTTTAACGGAGGAGCGCAATTGCAATGCGTGAAAGAGCAACAATAAAGCATCAACATCGAACACCCGGTGACAGCGCGATGTTGACCTCGTAGGACAGTTTACTCTACCCAGTGGGCTGTTAAAATGGAAGTTTATATGGAACTTTATATTGATTGCCCTCTCTCTCCCCCTGCTGGGGTGCTTTTTACGACCTGTTCGTATGACAAACGTGGCGACAGCAGCGTGCTATCGTCCGGTGAGTGGTATCGCGCTAAAACAAAACAAAGTTTCGCATCACTCCCCGCCAATCCCCGCACCCAGTGCACACGTTAGGCCACTCCAACCGAGACGGACGAACATGTTATTGAACGATGTAACTTTGTCAAGCGTACAGCGCAAGTTACGCTTTCTTCGAATTAATTTCATTTGCCCATTAATGCCACTCACACTACGTCGGTCACTCGGCACCAGGCAGGTCGGCACAACATCTCGTGAGGTACCGTGGAGGAACCCCACAAATGGAAACAAATGATGTGATATGTATGTGTTTGGGAGCATTCCAAACGGATTTAAGCCTTTTGGGTGAACTCGTGGCACCGGTGCGACGAAATAACACTTCGGCTCAGGGTGCTTCAGATTGTTGGCTAACAGATTCAGCCGACGGTGTAACAACGGTTTATCGTCATCGTCACCGCAGCACCAGCACCAGGTTTGATGGAGCAAGGTGCTCTCGCCAAGTTGCTCTGCACTCGAGTGAAAGTTGAACGATGATTAAGCAATCTGCGCCATCGATGAGCGGTGTGTAGCTCGTAAATCCGGCATGCCAAAAAACGGGGTCACACAAACACACTTATTCTCCTGCCAATGACAGCAAATCCATGGGCAATGCTGGTAATGGCGTTATTTTTATTGGCGCATAAATTGAAACAATCACCTTCGCTCCCTCGCCGAAAACGGTTGATGTCGGCGGATAGGGTGCGCAGTTAGAGATTTCACGCGAAGAAGATGTAAAAGCCGGTGAAAATGGGTGCTGCAAGGGTGAGCTGGCGTCTGGAATTCAATTAATGTCGTTCATTTTATGACGTTTCAGTTTGGTGAACGTGATCGGAGTGGGTTTTACGGTTAGAAAATGGGGTGAACGGGCTGGATGGAGGTGTAATGTGCTGCCATGCTAAACCAGTGCCCCCCCGGGGGGGAGTACACAATTTCCCAGCATCATTGTATTAATCGGATCATTGTTCAATCAGTTCGTGTACGGCCTGAAAGGATGCTTTCAGATGCATATGTGTGTTGCGTTCGCCATTTTGGCCCCGCGGTCATTCGATTAATAGTGTAATCGGTGCCGGAGACCCGGGACCTGTGCATGCAGGATGATGTCGAGGAGCGCGAGGTTGGCCGCAAGCTCGACCGACATCGGCATCGCCGGGCAGTTGGGGTTGGTAAGGTCAGGTCCGGTCAGGTCTCGGTCAGTTGAACACCTGTTCACCGACCCACGCAACGCACGCACTCGCTCACGGTCGCTACAATGCCCGAGCTAGCCATTCCAGGGCCCCTCGGTTGCAAAACAAACGGACGCTTCGCTCGATAAGCGAGGATATTAATAAACAGGCTAAGGCCGACAGGGTGTAGCCCCCGGGGGGGCACCGAAACCGTTGTGTCAGCATCGACGCTATCGACGTGTTATTCTCGACAGTGCCAGCTCGCTGCGTGCGATGAGATCCAGTTCTGGTGGCCGACTGATAAGTGCCTGGTACGTGCCACTTTCTATCGGTTCGGTGATTAGCTGCTGGCTGATCAATCGTTCCACTGACTTACTGTCGACTGGAGTGGTCATTGTGTGACGAGAGGGGCATTAATTTTCCGTGCAGATCCCGCTACTCGTCACTGTTCCGTTTGTTCTTTCGTCGCAAATTAATTTGGCGTCAGTTGGGCAACGTATCGTCTGTGGAGTGGAGCTCCGAACGGGTGGCACTGATAGTTTGGTGATAACGACCCACAATAGGTCTGGCCAGCTTCCGTGCTTCCCCGAAAACCCTGTACAGGATGCTGGCATAATGAATCGCATGTTTGCGGGAATTAACTAGACGCGGCACTCTGTTACGGAATTCATTGTGGAAATCTGAATTCTGTTAGCAACAGCCACGGGTTTCTGTTGAAACTTTTCACTGCTTTACCTGCTGCACTCGAGTTCCCTCGAGTCTGCGCGGATTTCCATTGATGATTTTCGTTTTAGAAATTACTTTGTTTCACAGAAAATCGAAAGTAAACGCATCCTGTGGCCAGTGGCGTTAATTTCATGACGCGTATCCTTGCATCAACACCGACCGATAACGAACGGATGGTGGCGGTTCACTCGATTTTAGGGTTTGCCACCAGAAGAAGAAGAAGACATCCGAAAACACTCCCTCTTCCTCCCTGCAACCAGTTTCAGGCTCTCCACACGCCAAACCGGTGTTGATCGGACGGAAATGAAAGGCTTGTTCACAGCGGGTGGTGGAGGAGGGGACAGTCGCCCCAAAAACCGAGCCGAAACGAGAGCGAACGAAGGATACTAATGACCGAATCGGCTGCGTCGGTCTATCGGGGCGGAAGTGGAATATTTGAGGTTTTCATCGGGTTTCCTATTTGTTGGGAAGAACGGGGTGCGAGGATGGTGGGTGAGTTGAAATTTTAATTAAAATGATACGTTTCGCACTAATGCTTAATGCTTGGGCTACCGTCGCTTCGCTGTTACGCCAATCGATCGACGGTGGTGCTGCTGCTGAGGGTGTTGAGGGGGATGGTGTGGTTGGCGTTGTTGGTGATGTTGAGGTGACAATGAGGCCAACGACAAGCACCACCAGCGTTTGGCCGGGAGGCGAACGGTAAGCTTATCAGCGCTGGCATAGTTTGTGTCTGTGTGTGTTTGTTCTCTTCTTGGTGGCCGTAGCTCACCCCCCCCCCCCCGCACCCCCTCCGCCACCAAAAAGGAAGCAGGAGCAGGAGCTTCCCGAAGATCGAGGTCGGGATCGAATTAATTAGTTTAATAAGTTTGGCAAATGCTCTCCATCTGCTTCATCGATGGCGCCGAACGAACCACCGGATGGAAATCGATGCTCGAAACCGGTAAATCGGGACAGCAGGACGATCCGAGGGATGTATGGGATGCCCCAAGGTGGTGCTGTGTAGTAGTTGAAAGCATCCCCGATAGGCCTCGAGGTAAACAGGATTCGTGGTTCCGTGTCAGGTGCTCATCACCTGATAAGAGAGGATCCGAAAATGCAAAAACATCCCTTAATTTAAAACCCACCCCTACTTCGTGATGTAGTGAGAGGTGTGCTTATGTATTAAAGCCACAGATAAGTGTCAGAACAGTATCGGTTCAATCACAAGCTACATGGCGCAAATGGAGGCTTCATTCTTGTGCGGTGACTATCACTGTTTCAATCTTTAATTCCAAATAAGCCCTTTCGGTCCATAAGTTCAACGATTGGTGGTCCTTAGGTGCTGCAGCTGTCCTTCATTAAAGCCTTGCAATGCCCTCCAAGGACGTACAAGACAGCGAACTTAATACTTTTAAAGATTCTTAGCTACCGCAGCCCCTTTCTCTCTCTCTCCGTCTGGGGGATGGTTGTACTTACGCGGCCATTGCACTTCACTGGCAGCATGGTCTCTTCCGAAGCTCGTCATTTGTACGTTTTTGTTGTTTGTTTCTTTGCATTCCAGGCCCACCTCGGTGTACCCTCGTAAACGTCCGCACACAAACGACCGCAAGGAACGTGTTCCGTATTGCTCCCTGTTTTATATTTCATCGAAAGCTTTTTCCACTCGCCAAAATCTTCTTCTCACTCAAAAAAGACATACACACGAAAACCCCACTCTCTTGGCCGCAAATGGAGCGCAAAGTGTGAATGGGAAGGTCGGACCTACGGGTCTCTCGGTATGTGTATCTGTCCCGGGAAGCGAAAGGGAAGAGGTGTTGTTTTTGGGAAACATTCATGAGCCACCGCACAGTGGCACTAGGCAACATTTCATGCGATAATTTATTCATATCGAGCACTCGCACTCGGGCTTTCGGGGATTCCGGGTGCGACCGGGGGGTTCGGTGGACGCGAGAGGTCTTTCTTCATTTCTCCGGGACGCCTGGAACGAAGTGGCCGAATCCTGGCCACCCAGGAACCACCCGGGAACGGGAGAATGGCCTTGATGTACGGTAGTTACGGGATACCACTTCGCTGTTGGGCGCTCTGGTATTGTCTGTGGGTTCCCCGAGAACGGTAATCAAGAGTTGGCCAACAAAAAGAGTGAGACGGAGAGAGAAAGCATGAAGGAGCGCCGAGAAACCCGTGTCAAGCTTCTTTATAACGTCTTATGGTAATGCTGCGCTGCTGTATTGCATGAGGAATGTAACCATTCCTCTAGCAGCGGTAGTAGGCGACGCCATTTTGACCGTAGTTCCGTCCGTCGTGACGCTGGGGATGAAGGGGAATAATGAAAGGACCCCAGGACCCGGGCCGGGACACCTGAAAAAGGGTCCTCGTGGATGATCATGGCTCCAGAGAGGGCGAGAACATGGAAAATAGCCAAAATGGCTCCATTTCTTGGTTTCTCCGGTGGGGGGAAAGGGGCAGGTTTTTGTTTGCGTTTCCACGGTGACTGTGGTGACTCCTTAGTCGCGCCTCGCTACAATAACTGCGCGGGGTTACATTATTCTAATGGTTCACGTTGGTGGCTGACTGTCCGCCGCCTCCGCGGATCGTGGGCGCGTTTTATGCGCGAACATTTAAAATTCAAACAGCCACTCGCTCTTTCACTACCCCCCTTCCCCCTTCTAAAACCTCCCACAGCACATTTGTGGCACATTAAGATGGGAATGCTATGGCTGCTACTTCTTTTGGCCATCGAGTGCTGGAAGATGTTGCTGCTGCTGCTGCTGCTGCTGATGACGACCAGATAGGGATGGGGGAAATTGCGTGAAAGTCATTGCCGTTACCGTGGGTGGACCACCATGAGGAGCTGTGCTGTGCTGAGGGAAATGGGACGCGTTTACTAGCCGATTTGGCGAGTTGGTCGCCACCTTGTGGGTAGGCAAAGGTGCGAACTAAATGAACTAAACTCAAACGAGGAACGAAACGATTGTTCTCTGGAGTGCACTGGAGAGCACTGGTGTGAAAGTGTGTGTTCCAGGGAGGGAATCGTTCCAGCGGCCTGTGGCGCACTGGTTGCACAGGACTCCCGTTGGACTTGTTTTCACAAATGGTCGAGCATCTGTTAATGTGAAATGCTCGTACGGTTTGGGGGCTACTTGCTTTCGAAAGCATTCTTTCTAGTCTTTCTGCTAGCCAGCTAGTTTTTCGGTAAATATTGAAACAATTTTAAAAGAAGTTAACTTAAGAAAAGGGTTTGTATCATTTTCAAATAAGTGTCAAATTCGTCCTATTATTCATACAATATTGATACAGATTATTTTGCCGGTATTTAGCTTCAAATTAGGCTTGATTTATCATATGAATTTGCATACCCTTGCTCTTAGCTTCTAAATCATGTAACTGACTCAGAAGTACATTTTTATAACATTTGACCTCACATCATTTACTTAAAAATAAAAAAAAACGTTGATCGTTGAAACGCAGATAGTTGTTGGTGATAAATATGTACCTTGTAAGATTATCGTATTACATACTTAAAAATTATTCAATTGCTACAGCTACTACTACTAATTACTGTCAATAATTTTAAACAAACACAATAAAATTGCATACTAAACCCCCAGAATCTTATGTAACTCAAGCACCTTATTCCTAATCCTTCCTCATGTACTATCCGTACAGCTTGCCCTTGGACCCATAACCCGCAAACACAAGGGAAACCCTGTTAAGAAGCCCATTTCCCCCAAACACGTAACCAAGCGCGCGCGATACGCGATTAGGCCATTTCTGATGAAATATGAAGAGCCCAAAACAATGAACGCACAAACATGGCACAAAACACGAATAATCTCCCAAGCTCTAGCCAGTCCAGTGGTCGCACTGGCAGCGGAACTTCGAAGCCATTTACACACCGTCGTCACCTCAGACGGAAGGAAAGGACGAAATTGAGAAATGAGCCCCGGTAGAGCCACATTTTCCACGTGATTCATCGCGTTTCAGCACCTTATCAGGTGGTAATTTAGCGGCGCCGGCCAACCAACGACGGTTCCTTGGTGGGGCCAAAACTATTATCTTCTCGCTTGCTCGCGCCTCTCGAGTGTCCAATCGCGAACACAAAGCAACGCGACACACAAGGCGCTAGTTACAAGATCCCAGCGCACCGAAAAAGGGCCACCGAAAGTCGTCGAAATCCGAATCCAACCGGAAGCGAACCGGGAAAATGGCCGAAAATGTACCCCGTCTAGCAACACCATCTAGTGCTCTGGTTTACTGGCTGCCTTCTGTTTTCTACGCGGTTCTACGGTGGTGCTGGTAACGCGTAAGCCTACTCCGCGAGCGACATTCGGTGTAGGTCATCAGCACCCGGCGGTCCAGCTAGTAATCAACGTTTACTAACGTAACTCCACGTTAAAGTGAGTCGAAAGAAGGTGGTTGTGGTTTGCGAACCTGGGTAAAGTTTCCGTTCCTTCCGTTCGGTTGTAAAAATGAGGCACCGGGTTTTTTGGGAATTAGTGGCCAACCAGGGATGGGCCTCACCAGGGTCAGACTGTGACATTGGAGCAAGGACATTTATTTATTAAATTACAACTACAACAAAAGCAACTCAGAAAACGCGAGCATATTTGGATCCTCACTACTTGTTCTCCTACTTTCTGGTCGTAGTAAGCGATGGCACAGGTGCTGGTACTTGAGTACCTGGAGTAGTAGCCGCAGATGGAACTGAAGGCCACTCCGGCTAGGACTAGTTTGAAATCCTTGCTCTTACCGGTGACATGTCTTAATTTGCCAAGAAAATCTGTTCCGACGGAAGGCAGAATCCCACACGGACACGGACTCATGAGCGAGACGGTGTCGGTGTCGGTACCTAAAGATGCTTCATATGACCAACATTCGCTTCTGCAAGTGAGCTTTAGCGAATACAATTTCATCCTCGGCACCATCGAGCTACTACTGCTCAGCAACTAAATGCTCGAGAAACATCTGGTCCCCCCACCGGGGGCTCAACTTGGGAACCGGACGAATTAAATGGTCAATAAGTTTCGCAACTATACGTCTGCAGGGCCTCCTGGTTGTTACCCGATACTGTGGCTTCTCCGTATCAAATTCAAAACCTCCTCCTGGTGGTGCCGGGTACTCTAGTACTGGATGAGATGGCTTTTAAAATGTAAAAAGCAACGAAACAAAAGGGTAAAATTAATTTGGGCGACACGAGGCCCGGTTGCTACACAAAGACGTTCACTTGTCTCCCCCCCCCCACCCCATCCCTGGCCTCCGGTTGGAATGTTGTTCTTCTTCAGTTTCGTCTACTCAATTTCGAAGCCCTGCCACCGACTGTGGCCTTAGGCGAAAGAGGCGAGTTACGAGAAGCTCAGCTCACTCAACGTGGAATCAAAACAAAACCGAACGGCTCATCGACAAACAACAGATGACAGCCGCACGACAGTTCGAACACAGCAAAAGGATAGACCATTTTGGTAGCCATTTTGTAACGAATTTCAACTAAATAATTAACCAGTTTCGGCAAACGGAAGGCAACAAACACGGGGGGCACACGGAAGGATAAAGTAATTAGAAGTGGCGAAGCAGCGCAACCATCGGCAAAGGGATGAATTCGTGGGACGGATGGGTGGTAAACAGTCCTCCGGGGTTTGCAGCAACGTTTTTGGGGGTGCCGATTGTTGTCCGAGCAGCTCGTTGCGTTTCCCTTGGCAACGCCTGCCTGCTTGTTGATCTACAAAGTCCGTTGAGTCCGGGATCCTTCCGAGAAAGTCCTGATTATTCGATTTCCCGGTAATGACCCAGAGCCTCGCGCAGATTGTGTTGATGGGCAATGAAGCTGAAGAACTACGGGCTGAACACTGCTGTAGTGGAACAAACTATTTGAAAAACAATTGCCATCATCGTTCCCTCGGGGGGGCCTGCTGTTCGATGGATACTTGGATCCCGTTTTAGACTTTTCCGCACAAAATCGTGTTAGCCAAGTAAGGGGGAATGGGAATGGCGTCTCCCGGTCCGTGCTTCCCCGGATGTGTACACATCACTGGCCGCGTAGAACAGCGAATGAACTGGAACGCTGACCAGCGCAGAAAGCCAAACTTCCCCGGAAGTTCCTCTCAAACAATCGCGTGCGTACAAAGACCACTCGGCAGTCGGAACGGACCGCACATCGCATCGTAAACTGCATAACCGGCACCCTCCTCCAGCCAACGCTCATCGGCGGATCGGTTCGCAAATGAAGTGAAGCGAAAAATCTGCTGAATTAGGAAGATCGAGAGCAGTGGCGAGCCATCCTCCGGCCCCGGACTCGAACGGGCCAGGCCCAACAGGAAAAAAGGCCATTTCATCGGCTCGAGCAAACCCAATCGATGGCCAGTACCACCAGCCATCGACCACGACGACGACGACGACCACGGTGAGGACTACCCTGACTCGATCGGCTAAATGAATAGCCCAATTCGAAGCTCAATTTTGCAATGTTAAGGGATTTTGTGGCGAAGGGCCGTGAGGTAACGTGGCGCGTCGATGCCGATCGCCGATGCCGCGATGTGCCGAGGTGAGCATTTTCCGGATCGATTCATCGCGAGCGCACCCAGGGCTCTTTTCAGTCGGCAATCGGCAACAGTCGATTGTGGCGATGTGTCGTAATGGATATGGGCAATTTTTGGAAAGGAATTTGGCCCCCACGGGATGCGCTATTTATGCGCTACTTCGTTTGGTTGTTTATGAGAGGTTTTAATGAGCATATAACACGATTTATTGTAGTTATTGAACTGCTGCTTGCTCTTTGAACCCGTAACGATCTGCGATCTGATGGTGGAATGGAATGAAATGGTGCGTTTTATTTTTAACATTGTTCGATTACAGCGGAAGGTAAAGATGTGAACATCATTTATTTAAAGCGAGATTTTCCATTAAAAAAAAAGTTCAACACCAAAGAGAATCACCACCAGTCGCTTGTACTCTCTGCTAGGTGAAAATCGGGAATGCTGCTGCTGCTTGCCAAGTCAAACAGGCTACCGGCTTCGGGGAATTAGGGATTGCTGGTGGCGACGTTCGCTCGTAGGATCGCGCGTTCGCTGCGTGCAAAATCGAAATTGAATTTATTATTCACGCGCAGTGCGTAGCGCGCTTGGAGCATGTTCCCGTTGTTGTGGGCCCCGTCCTCGGGTTCGCACAAAACGGCCTGTCCGAATCACACTTCACTGGCGTGCCCAGTGGCCAATGTGACGCGACGATGACTTCCGTTGTACCGTCCGGGCGGCTTCTGCAGAAAGGAAAAAAAAAACCGAATTACTCTATTCCAATGGTGGCCATCAGAGTATTGCTTCCGGGATTGCCGAGGACGATAATGGAACAGGCATAACGGAAAGTCCAACAACCGCGCACACATACACAGGCAGAGGGTGTTTGCAGAGGTATTTAAACGAGAGGCACGCAGCCACAGCACTTCTGGTTCCGATGAACAACTTCCGAACAATTGGCCACCAATGGAGCGCGATACCTGGGCACTGGTCGTTGCTATCGTTCGCCGGGCGTCCTTCCAGGGGGTGGAGGCGATGCTGTTGCTGCGGTTGGATTGAGCGCACACGTCAGTAGCACGTTCGCCGTCGTTTTCTAAACAGGAAATGCGGGGCCTGCGAATCGCCAGGCTCGATAGCAACAGGATTCTCGCCTCTGCCTCTGGAATGGACTCCCAGTTAACGACCAGCTACTACTGTGGAGAGAGAGAGAGAGAAATGCAGAGGACTGACGCAGGAGGTGTTGAAATGGACTACAAACGCACGCACCGGGCATGCTGGCCATTAAAAGGCCCGCCAATGGTCTTGTACTCGTCCCGTTTGGTGTACCTGTGTCTATGTGTATGTGTGCGCGATGAGAGAGAAGGATTTTTGTTGGGAAAGCGTTTTTTTCCGATACGGTCGGCCGGTGGGGTCCGTCGAATGGGTCCGATTTGAGGGAAAATGGAATCACGCCGATCACAACGTGTCGGTCGTTATGATGCCTCCGATGGTAGTGGTAGTGGTGCGGAACGTGGAAAGGGGAGGGAAATTCCTTTGATCCGCCTTTTGTGTAAACTACAGCCAGTCCGTGATGGCGAAAATGATGCGGAAAAATGTGCAAATGAACGTGAACATGGCCGTCGTCACGGTCGTCGTCGTTGCCGTCGTCGCCATCGTTGATGCTGTCGTTTGTCGCCTTGCACGCGCGTCTGTATGTGTCCCACGGCAGCTGGAATGCTTGGATGCGGTTTGCGTCGCCGGTGGTCGCTTCGATTCGTGCTGACCGAATCGGCAGCTCCGTCCGGTAAACCATTTGGCACGACGGCAACGAGGTGTGTTGCTCGACAGACCGACGACGACAACGCTGGCCACGTTGCCGGCTCGTGGAGTGATGAGGTGCTGAATGCTGGGCCTCGGGCGTCACCAGGCAACACCGGCAGTGGTCGTAAAATGGTCGTAAAATAACCGTAAGATCAAATTTTATTCCTTGCTAAACGAGATCCTGAGAGCAACCGTTGGCGTCTGCTGGCATTGGTTCTTTGGTCCTTGCTTTGGTGCTTTCTGACAAACGGTGGTCATTTGATTGCGGGAAAATGTGCTGGAAAATCGTTGCTCAAACAATGCAACAGGACCGACGACCTCCGCCAAAGCGATGATATTGATGAATGGGAAATTAATAACTGAAATTACAAAAGGAATTCGATACAAGTGGGAATAGTCCGCCATAAAGGAAGCATGAATTTGGAATGTAACTCGTAACAATTGTGTAATGATGAAACTAATTATAACTTGTGGTAACGCATCAAATGGAACCTGTAATGTAACAGAAAGTTAAATATGGAAAACCAACAACCAAGCTTTTGATTGATCGCTGCCAACCTTCGTTAAAAACCCGCAAACACCATTCCCGTAAAATGGTTCCCATAATGACCTGCAAAGGCAACTCAGGTCGATGTTTTGCTTCAATTTCATCGGGGGTTGTAGGGGTCATTCAAAAACGCCGCCTTTTCTGATCCAATGTTTGCGCTGGACGGGCCCTCCCGGAAAGAACAACCACAGAAAAAATGTGGCCAAAAGCATTTAAAAAATCCGATGGCGAAAACTCCCGATGGTGTAACTACCCCCGAACTAAAACGACTACCGGGTGCTCGCATCGCTCCAAGTATCGAATTCAATTTAACTTCACCGAGGTTACGGCGTTTGGGCGTCTCTCGTCAAACAACGGGCAACCAAATGTTTCGATTTGCGGCATTTCCTGCTCGACTGGCAGTTGTAAGGTACAAAGCGATTTTGATTGAAACCCTGATGCCACCACCGATGGAGGACACCGTGACTGGTGGGGGGGTGCTTCGTTTTTCCAACGAAACCTGTCCACCATTTCTCGGTATTCCGCATCGGAAGCTGGAGAACGGATCGAGCGACGGAGCGACGGATTCGCAATCAAACGCGCTACAGTTGGATGAATTGTTGGCCATTGTTGGCTGTGTGTGTCCCGTCTATCCGGTCAGCCAGTCAGTCAGTCAGTCAGTCTGTCAAGATTGAGTTTGAATAATAAGTACAAAACCATCAATACGAAGCTTTCCCTGAAAAGAGCGAGCAACAATACCGGTGGGAAACGGAACGAAGATTTTCAAGGTTTCGCTGGAATGTTACGCCCAACAATGGAATGGCTGTTGGTCGGGAACACCTGTTGTGTTCTCTTGAACAGTTGCGCATGACGGAATACGACTTCAGTAAAATGCATAAAAGAATGGAAAGAAACTTTAAATGTTCCCATTTCGTGCATTTTAAGTGTCAATAACCGACTCCGGGAAGCAATCTAGAAGTATTATTAAAAAAAAGTGTTACGAAACGGTATGACAATCGAGTTCATAACGTCCATACGATCTACCCACAAAAAGCATCCAACGAACTGACACAATACAGCTTCATTTCCGAGTGTCACTGGACCCAAGCAATCGCATTCCATGGAGCACTTCCTACGCTCGGACATCGTCTGCACATTGTACGCCTGGAATTGAAATTTAATTTGTGAAACATTGCATCGCAAGCCGGCACAAACCAGAGGGAAAGCGAGAGAAAAGAAGAAAATTAGGCGAATCGTTCCCCGCACTCGCGTGTCTTGCTTGCAGTGTTATCATTGATCCAATTCCAACAGCTCAGTGAGCGGCCAGCAAATAAGAAACAACTCTCCACTCTAAAGCTCAAAGCTGGAAGCGAATACAAGGTTGCGCCACCACGAGTGGCTCTTACTCTCACGGATCCATTCTTCGAAAGCTTTACAAAAGGGCATCTGATAGCGAATGGAGCGGAGTGTGGCGAAGGTGCGCAATTGAACAGCTGACAAAAATCGAATTTCGTGACACCAAACACCTGACGAGACACGTACGACGGGCAGCTACTGGTGCTGCCAGTGAGGTGCATCATCTATTGACCATCGTTGCTCAATTGTTCAATCCATGGTAGCTCCTGCCATTGCGTTGTGGGTGAAGAGAGTAGAGAGGAACCGGTGCAAAGTGTTTGAAGCATGATCCAGTCAATGCACGGAGCAGGACAGCTCAAAGGTTAGACGAGCAAGGCAAGCAAGGTGGACACTTGAGATTTCTTACTGCCACCGTTCGTTCTGCTGTTCACTTGCTTGCTTACGCTTCGGATTTGTGGTTTGGGAGTCGTTGGGAGTTTTAAGATCCTCTCCGGCTAGTGCGCTGCTGTGTATCGAGATGGTGAAAATTGGTGTTGCAAGTCGTGAACAGCAGGAGGTAGATAAATGTTTATTCTTCTCACGTAGCATGGATACATGTATAGATCTATATAGATATATATACGTTGTAGCCAGGGTCCTGCAGCAGCACCAGTACGGTGTCGTTGAGTGAAAAGATAACTCCCGGACCCCGGGTTGGAGCACTGATGTGCCGGGCGATGCTGCGGATTTCTTTTTCCATTTTTCGTTTGCTTCGCTAGAGGTTTGAATTTGACCAGAAGGGGATCCTTTCCATTGGCCGCATTCAAAGGAATATCGCGCGGAGGCAACACTGGCTCTGCGAGACCAGCAATCATGCTGAGAATGTGAGTGCGAAGAGGTTTGAACGCAGCTTTGTGCTTCTGGGGCTGGCCGATTGGTGATTCTTGTCAAGGAATTCCAATATGAGCCATTCGCACGTGCCTGAGAGCATTCCTGGGGTCCTGGGGAGTCCAACCCCGTTGGACCCGGAAGAGAGCAACGAGATGTCACTTCGCTTCTGTCGGTCACCGCTGACTGGCTGGCTGGCTGGTTGCGGTGGAATGTCTTGTTGGCTTTTGGCCCGGAACCGGCTTAGCGATTAAACGCCTGGTTGGACGCGGTTAGGTCAGGGTTGGGGCGTTAAGTAAATTGTATGGAGGTTCTCAAACCCCCCAAAAACCCTTCTTTCTGAATGGAATGGAACCGGTTGGTCGGTCCGTGAACGTCTTTCGGTCTGCTTGTCTGCCTCACTGCCTGTCCAATCGCCATATGTGCGGCCAAGATTGAGAGAGGGAGAATGTCACACACTGTGAACTCCCCTTCTATTGGTTCTGTGGATTGCGTTAAATTCCGTTTGTCCCTTTGAATCGATAATTGATTTTACTCCCGGGGTGCGATTCCAGTGCTGTTGTGTCCCCTACTTGTCACCTTACCTTACTTTCCCGTCCGTGGGAGTTCTTTTCGTGTGCTCCAGCATACTACAAGGGTTTAGAAATAATGTTTAGCTTTAGTTTAGTTCTGAAGGTGCATGGATTTATTAAACTTGTCTTTTCCTTCCAAAGCCCAGCTGGTGCTGGTGTTCGCACCGAGCTGCATCGAGAATACGAAATGATGTAGCTCCGTTGTCGAAACCCGATGATGGAGGCGCCAGGTAACTGGTACCTTCAGGGGTTTGTAATAGAAATTTAAATCGCCAAATAACCCAGATATCTCAATCTCCATTATGTGGTGAATATTTCAATGTTGAAAATTGTTTTCTTCATTTAATTTTTCCTACACTACTGTCATTGCAGATGTATTACCAATCTTCCATTTGAACAAATTCAAACTAAATAATTTGGCGGGCCATATGTGGCGTTGGAGGAAGTTCCAACTGTTTGCAAACTACACATCGAAGCTCGCTAATGATTCCGGAAAGAAACACAAAGCTAATCACATGCACTGCGTGTATTATTGCTCTGCTTAATAGATTTGCATTCGTAAACACTTAAACTTAGCAGAACTTTAACAAGCGGCATTAATATATTTCCGCTTCGAGACTCCTTTCTTCCAGCTAATTAGGGAATGTTGCTTCGACGCATACCATTAACACATGGAGCATATGGAGTAGTGCCGTAACGGAGCAAAGTTGGAACATATTCATAATCATTGGAATCCTTCATGCGGTGTAGCTCATGCGGTACTTTGTAATGAGTGCATCCTCTTGAGCTACAAAATTGATCAACAGCAACCTGACGTCGTCATCGTCGGGTTTCCCTTGGGAAAAACACACTCCAACAGACACGCAGGCACAACACGAGGGAGAACACACCGTACCTACATTGCAGGTACTCCAGTTTAGTCAAGTTGCCGCAAGTTATGCCCGTTTTGTGATGAAACTTTCGACGCGAGCGCAATTCAATTGGAAAACTTGCTCCTAAAAGCGGGAATCGCTACCACCGTTCGGTGGTGGTTCGAGTGATCGAGTGTATGTACGCGAAGCCCCTAGTGTGCCAGATAACGATTGTTGTCGTGTAATACGTCGAGAGTTTAGCCAGCAAATTCCCGAGAGAGGGAGAGGAGTCAATTGTGTTCGAGGGTGCGAAGAGAAACGAAACGGTTGGGAATGAGGATCCGCGTTGTTTCTTGATCCAAGGCCATGCCACGCGGGGCCAGGATGAGGGTGGGATAATAGTTTCGCTCGTGGCAAGTATCTTGTTCAATCGCTAGATGCACGAAAAGCATTCCTCATCCCCCCGTGGCTCAGGTTCCCTTCGGATATGAGTCAAGCAGCAAAATGGCGTAACCGTCGCATACCGCGCGTTTGTGCACCGTGGCTGGCTTCAGGTTCCGCATGTGCACCAGTTCCAAGTTGGATGATAAGCTGTGAGGCTAAAACTTTGACGATTTTTCCCTTAGCTGACGGTCTTGATGACGCCAGAAACCAAAAAGAGGAAAGCTTGGCGGTGGATGCCCGAAGGGCAATTGAATTCCTTGGTTCGTACTAACACTACGTACCAGCACGAATGTGCGTCATTCGTGACGATGGCGGGGCGTGGGGAGACTTTCGATTGTAGAGCATCTCGTCTGTCGTGCTGCTTCGCCTCGGTGCCAAGGTGCCAAGAACCGAAAATCATGCTCCACGGAAATTATCTCACGGTCTGGTGACGGGAACGTGGAACGGAGGACGAGAGGGCACGTGTGCATATGCAAAGTGACTTTCGGTTGCGCTTCACTTGCTCGCCAATTTTCCGTAATTCATCGATGTTGATTTTAGCAATAAATGGAGGCAAAGTTGCTCCTCGACCGGGATTTCATTGTGAATTCTCGAGGTCGGTGGTGGTGCAAATGCAGGAAATTCAGGTGCTGCTCGGTGGTTCGTGGACGAGCCCTTCTTGGTGGAGAATATTTGTAATTGAAAAGGTACATTTTGTGATAGCAATTGCTAGGCATGGCCAGTTGTCCTGATGAGCCCAGGTAAAAACGTGGGTTGGTTGGTTGGCCTCGTTAAGAGATTCAGGGTACGTTTCGATCGATGTGGAATGTTGCTCAACCAACGAACTTCTTAAGTAATTCTGTTGCAGTGATCGTTTATCATTTAAGAATTGAATAAGAAAATTGCCTTAATTCAATTTTGCTGAAAAGGGTGTCATTGCAACATAATTTCCATTTTCTTTCAAGGATGTAGCAAAGTTTGCGTTTTATGTGGCTTCTTAAAGGAAATTTAACATCTACTTGAAATGATCAACAATACACCAGACATTGTGGCGGAAGGTTGTACAACCCGTAGCATGCCACTGCCTTTCAGTTTAAATCCTAAGCGCGTCACTATTGCTAGTTACGTGGAGTGTAGCTGCCTATACATCACCATACAAGCCGACGAATGTAACGTTAAAAGATCCAAATCTGTTCAATCCAAGTTGTAGAAGAAACGAACGCCAAAGAACGGATTTGTTTACTCGCGAAGTGGTTGGTACAAGGGTGAAGGAAGGAGATTCGACAACGAAATCCATCCGCCCAGCCAGCCAGCCAGAAGCAGTGCCCCAGACAAGCAAGATTTCGAAAGTAAAGTTCATTAACTGCGAGCACTGCACCGGGCTGGTAGCAACTCGCTCGTGTTCATGAAAAACAAATCCATCCAGGTACGCTCCAGCGAAAACCGCTCCTTCGGCTCTTGTTGTTGCGGCGCACGAACTTTGATGGTGAAAATTATTTACATGTTGGAGTCGCTTTTGTAGCACGTGATGGAAAGAGTAGCAGCAGCAGCAGCATCGAGAGTATTGTTTTTCATAGGGGCACAACATGTTCCGCTTAGAAAGATACCATGGTGGTGTATGGTTGGCTGTTGCAAAGCATTTCCTCGAAAAGAATCCTTCATAATGATGAGCGAACGACGTGAGATTGAGTTTGAGATTTTCTCGACTCAACGAGCCCTTCCGCGTTGTCCTTGGTCGATGCTGACGCTATCGGAAGCCCCTATCGTCGGCGGGATCGTAATGATGATCGTACAGCAAATAAATGAATTTACATTTCACACTACTTGGAACTGGATTGAAGGTGGTTGTTAAATTGCTTCGCTTGGTGTTTGAAGAGTGAAAGGAGATTGTTTTTCAATATGTCCCAGTGAAAGCGAGACACACGTTCCCTGTTCCAACGAATCCATCTTGTATTCTACGATCCGATGGCTGTTGATAGAAGTTCTTTTTGAAAAAGGGATGAAGGATATTTTTGGAACTGGATTTCCTTTTCAGTACAATCCTTACCACAAAGATTCATGCAGCCCTTATGAAAGGATTCTAGGAAGGAAGGAAGGAGTTTCAGGGTTTCTATGAAAACATTCTCCCTTCAAGTCCCTTCATTCGAAATTTAATCGGAACCAGTTCCAGTTCCTCTTGACATTGGCATTTGCTGGACAACTGGAGACTCCTGTTAGTGCGCGTTCTAGTGCGAGTTTCACTAGCAGCACATCACTTTGACAAGCTCGGTCACAAGCAGCAGCACATAAGCGGAATTCGAGTGAGTGTACCGTTGTACGACTGCACCGGCATGTGTCCCTTCCGCACAAGACAGACCGACACACGAGAGTAGCAGAAGAAGGTGAGCAGGTACCGGGGACGGAAGCTAAAAACTAGGGCTGACTGTGTCGACCGTATTGTATTCTCATTGTTTATTCATTATTGTTCAAATAATCAAATATGTTTTGCTCGAAATTGTTTCGTACCGACAAAAGTTATGCTCGCAACTCATGGCTCGTGTTCCTACGCGCGAGCGCCCGCGCCCATACGAACGAACGTACCCGACTGCTCAAGCACCCGGAACCTCCCCGGATTGCCGGATGTATGTGCGCGTGTGGCACCGCGTCTGGTTCCTCCCGGGCACTTTTGTTGTTGACAATCGGAGCAACGAGTCCCCTGCAAGTCCCCGGCAGCGTGATGGTGGTTGCCAGAGCGACTTTTGAATTTACCAAACGAATCGAGGATCGTGGATAACCCCCGGAAGAGGAAACGAAAGAAGCAGTGGCCAGAATGGGCGGAAATTTTTCGGGACCAGAAAACCCTGGTGGTTCTGGTGGAAAAGTTGAACAAGTGGCCCCTCCGGCTGCTTCCTTCTCAAGCACCGCACGCAAGCATCAAGCGGATCAGATCGAGGCATGTGGCCAAGTACGTTTCGCCTGCTTGGCATTGTGATTGCGCGGGAGTGGCCAGATTGTAAACTGAAACCCGAACACGCTTCAAGGGCGCAAGGAGCGGACTCCGGAGTTGCCGGAAAAGCAGAAGCTCGCTCAGAAAATCAACTTTCCACCATTTATGGGGATCGTTTAAGGGGGCGTGAGTGGGATTTTTTTTTCCGGGGAGATTCTTGTCCCCCTTCCTTGGTACTGTTACCAACCCGGCTGTGGGTGATGAATTGTCTTCTGAAGAATTCTTCGTCTGTGTGCACGCGAGAGAGAAAGAGAGTGTTGGTGAATCGGTTCTTCCTTAGCCAAAGCTCAGTCAAAGTCAAACAAATTTTTGGTCTTGTTCCTAAATTACTTTTCAGCTTTCGAGCCGGCCCCAAAGGATCTAAGGGTGTGTATTAAGTGTCTGAGGGCTTTATCAGTTCACTCACACGTTCACAGACACACACATGGGCACGCACGTATGTGACTTACTCAGTGCCATCCCTCGGGAGAAGATGATTCTTGACAGGACAGGATTTGTTGCGTTCCGGGGACCAGTCCTTCTCGCCTAGTGTCAAGTCGCTGCCGACAACTTTCAAGAGGTCGCCAGAAGCGGTGTGTGCTATCCCGTTCCACTTTCTTTTTTTCGGTGTTTTGCTCCGGCATTTGGGACATCAGGCAGCTAAGGACGTTTTTTGCGGTGAAGGATGTTGTGCAGTTCGCTCGCTGCTGATGGTGGTGGTACTCATTGTTAGAGCCAAGTGTTTGCACAGCGCTTAGCTGCTGCTACTGTTGCGACGAGATACGAGAGCAAAGTTCAAAGCCTGTAGAACAGTCAATATTGTCCTTATCAGTGAGCGGGCAAAGGTGGTGACCAGGATGACGAGTGGTGATGGACGTGTATCATGTGTCTTGCCGTTACCGCTTTTGCGTTGTGTGCGAATCTATTTTTGGATTGTTTCCGGAAGAGCAAATCTACTTCTTATGGACCTCAAATTTGGATTAGCTAGGTGATGAATAGAGCAAACTGTAGTAGAAAATAACTGCCTTCTGTATCATTTGACTTCGCTATACGGCGGCTATAATACTCCCATCTCGTCGCTCCATCGTTTATCATACACAATTTATGATTACATGCATATTGTTGCTACTACCACGCGGACACGCGAATGCTGAGCATGCATTTGCGTTCCGTTTCTATTTATAAACACGCGGCTCTTGTATTTCATTCCGTTCTGCGATGGCTCAGCAGTGGGGTTGATGTAGCAGTTGAAGCAAAGAGCATCGTTCAAAAATGCGCTACAATCCAGGAATGCTCCGCGAGAAACTACTATTCAAAGTAAAAGACGAAAACTTGAACCAAGGAGAAGCAGCAGAACCGGTCGCTCGCTAGCACTTTGGGGCATAAAATAGCTAAAAATGAAAAATGCAAGCTCCCATTTCCGCACGTAACAGTTTCGTATCGTCCTATTGGAGTTGGCTTTCGGGGGCAGGCCAGAAGATGGTTCGGTTCGGTTCCGGATGGTTGTTAGAAGGAGAGCGTTTGCAATTTGCTGCACGTGGAGACACGCATCGCCCCCACTGGTTAGCTACACCATCTCTTATCTCAACATTTATTTATAGCTGGTGTCATTGCTCGATTTTGCGTGCCTAACGAATGGCTCATTGGCGGCTGGGAAAGTCAAGGATTCGTTACGCAGAGAATGGATCGCAGAGTTGCAATTTATTAAGGCACATTATGTGTAGCACTTGCCGGAACATGAACGAGCGTTACACTCAATCCACGCGGTGCAGTACGAGGATGGTGAATCTCTTGTGGCGTGGCACTGAACTTGAATCTGGCCAGCATATGGTGCAGCTTCGGTTCCATTCTATTGCGGTGTACATTCGAGTACACGTATCGGCCACAAATTT
The DNA here is from genome assembly GCF_943734665.1 of Anopheles aquasalis. NCBI lineage: Eukaryota > Metazoa > Arthropoda > Insecta > Diptera > Culicidae > Anopheles > Anopheles aquasalis. Next base: position 20,352,875 of record NC_064877.1, on the reverse strand, counting down.
CATACCAATCGATGCCATCACCAGTGACTTAAAGGGCACGCCGTCTTCTCGACATGATGCCAATAAATATTAATATTTATAAATGCGACACTCTCTCGAGCTTTGTGAGCAGCACTTGGACCCATTTGAAATCGTCACTAAGATTGTTGTTTTGGTGGCGAAAAGGGCATTAAGAAATGTGTCCGGTCCCATCTCGGCGTAACACGAGTCCAGCTGGTACTGGAATGCAGTGTGAGGATGTGTAGCTGGCCGAAATTGCTCACTTCTGATTAGGTCTAATTTCGCCGTTCCAAGGTTACGCAATCAGCCCGGAATTGCTGCTGCAGGCAGGAGGCTTCCTATGAATGGATCACTGGATCGTGCTGAGTAATGAGGGCAGGGCCGCATGGTCTCACGCACGACACATCCTAGTGGCAACCTTATTGTGGGTTTTTTTTTGTTTCGTTGTCCAACCTCAACTTTCCAGAGACGGTCCAACGGCGACGGCAATAAGAAGCAACTCAGCCAGACAGACTCATGATGGTTGGTGGCTTGGTGGTGGCAAGGCTGCTGGTCAAGGGGTTTTTCCGTTGCCTACGGTTGCTGTCACTGTTTTGATGAATTATTCATGCGCCATGCGGTGGCCGTATCGGTATGGCGAGACGTCCGTCCGCTCGCTTGCTCGCCAAAAAGTGTCTCAGGCCACTTGTGCTATCTCGTATTTTTGTATCCGTGTGTACGGAAGTTAGTTGAAATGATTAGGAAGAAAATTGTTATCGTTGCGCTGACTGGTTCATGTCCATTTCGTTGGCAGGGGCTCGTGGTTTCTGTGGTAATGACTAGAGTGGAATGCTTAGGGCATGGACTTCTGCAAAAATGAAATGCTGGCCAAAAACAACAGCCAGCTCGCTCGCAGTAATTGTTTTGGTCCTGAAGGCATTCTTAAGTAACCGGAGGAGTTGTTTTCCGTTTGTTTTTGTCGATACATTCAAGTCAAGAGCTGCTGATTCAGAAATTGCATTAAAATGGGCGAAAAATACATTAAATCCAGTAAAGAAACTTAAAGAAACATCCTTCTAAACGAAGCAAAGATAGTTATAGGCGAACGTAAACCTGTCTCCTTAACTCTAGCCCTTTGCGCTGTCAAATTATCCTGCTGTCTGGCTCACAGTCGCGTGGTACCCAAAAGGTTACACTCGCGGCTAGTCGCGGCGGTTGCATCTTGCACTTTGTTGCGTTATCGCATTCACGTTCCGGCCGGCCACTGGAAAGTTTCTATTTTTTGGTTGCCCTTTTCCCGCGCGGAAATGCTCTCTCTCTCTCTCTCTCTGCAGATGCACCGCAGATAAATGGTGGCAATCTTTTCTGTGTCCTACCACCGGAACCATTCTGCTGAGCTCACGGAGTCGCTCGCTCCCTTTTGACCTGGCGGTGGTCTCGGTTCGTGTATCCGTAGAGTGTGTTCCATGAAGCTGTGACCCGGGATATGCAAATATGTGCGTTTCACTTGTTTACCGACCGGCAAAATCGGTGTGCCTGTGTGTGTTCTCGGGTCCTTGGTTACAGTGTCGCGCTGTCCCTTTGTCGTGGTGTCCCTACCATTTCCCCGCTTTGTTTACAGCGACGTGCCTTTGATGACAGTCAGGTGAGGGAAAGCGCAGAAAGGAAATGCATAAATTTAGCTTTTCTCCCACCTTTCGGAAGATTCTCCCCCGCCCCCTCTAATGTTACGATCGTCTTAATGCCACTCTGGCATTTTCGTGGTTCACGTGAACCAAACATTAAATAGGTTTAAACGGTTTACGGGGAGCGGCTAGGCCGGGAGGAACCGGAGCACCTTTTGGTGGTGATAAAATCACGCCATTGGATGGCACTAGAATGCGCGAATGGCATAGCGAAGCGAGTGCACCACGTGCACCAACGTTATCGTCGCGAGTCTCGAAGCTAACGATGCACCGTTCACAATCGTTCGCTACCGGTGAGACGGGTTTCCGGTTTGGTTACTTTTTGGGGATGGGCAAGACGGTTCCTCCCCTTATGCCTTTGTCTGGAGAGGAAAGCTTGAGATAGTTACGAGGGTAGCTGGTTCCATCGTGACCTGGGCGGCGTACCGATTAAGTTTCTAAATGATCCCAAGCGAAAGATTGCATCTAAGCAAAGCATTCGGGGTAAAGGGAGCTTGCAGCAGCAACAGCAGCAGCAGCAGCTAAGCACACTAACCAAAGCCACCCTCGGGAGGTTGGAATCGAGTGAAGGGTTCCAGGGCTTCTTCTTTGAGATTAAATTAACACCGGAACGGCCGGTTGCCAGCAGCGGCTAGATGATGCTGGTAACATTATGCATTTATGCGGTCGCCGGCACCGGCGTCTCGATGCCAATGACGCCAACGGGGATGCCCGCAAAAAGGATGAAAGGATGCAAAAGCGCAGAGAGCAGAACACTGAGACTAACCATTTTTGTACAAAACATTTTAATAAGGCGAATGCACTTAATGCTACTAGACTGTGGCCATGTCATTATACCAACTGCTGACCAACAAAGAACTATATTAATGATTGTGTTGTGTGGCTGCATCGTGTCGCTGAAAGGGCAATCGTAGGAAAGTAATAAATTTTGGGAAAAATGAGTCCTGCACCCTCGCAACCATCGATCGAGAAACATCGTGGCCAGACTTATTTTACGCTCGGAGCATTTTCGAATCAAATGGATATGGCTTATGTGCATCCTGCAGGCACTATTCGGGGGGAATTTCAATTTTTCACTCCAAAGATTACTGGCTTGTGTTCATATGTGTATGTGTGCTCGTGCGCCCTGTGATATCCTCGGAATGGAAGGAAAATTAATTGGCCAATCGATGAAAATGTAAAAAGCCGGCAATGCTGGTGGTGGCCACAGA
>NC_064877.1:20345000-20347500 GCF_943734665.1 Anopheles aquasalis | reverse complement strand
TGAGTGATGCGAGGGCGGTGAGCATGTGGTGGGCGCACGACGAATGAAATTTCCATGTTCCTACATAATCGCAAATTAGTTGTAAATTTTGATTTCAGCCTTTTTCGAAGCGCAAGTCGTACCACGTTCTTCCTCACGTTTTTTACAACCAACACTTTTATTCGTCTTCTCTTCTCGGTGTCAAGATCGCTTCTGCTCGTCTCTTCTCTGCCAATCTCCCTTATCTATCCTCGCTTCTCTTCCGAAGGACCTGTTTATCTCGCCCGATCGAGCCTCTGATCGTATACCACTTTTTCACGCAACACCCCCTCTCGTAACACCACCTACTAGCGTGGTTTTACATCCTTTCTAATTCCTCTCTATCCTTCTTCCCAGTCTATCTATTCTCTTCTACACTTCTTGTTTTTCCTCTACTTCTAGTACGGCTAGCTTCGCGGCAGGTCGTCGTACAATATTGCCTTTCACGGTTCTCACCTCCACCTGTCGAACCCTACCGTCGCTACCCTTTCTCAGCGCTACTACTTCGCCACGTTCCCAACTATTCCGTCTGTTCTCATCATACATGAACACTAGATCACCTAGCTTGATAGGTTTTACTTCCTTGAACCACTTAGTTCGTTTAGTAAGCGTAGGAAGATATTCCCTTAACCATCTTTTCCAAAACAAGTCGAGCTGCAACTGAATCTGCCCCCAGGCTGTCCGTAATGCCGCGCCAGAATCGGCAGGGTCCTTCGCCGGTTGCCTCACACCGCTAGAGCTTCCTAATAAAAAATGGTTTGGCGTCAACGCTTCGCTGTCAGCTGAGTTCAAAGGAAGATAGGTTAGTGGCCGGCTATTAACTATCCCCTCCGCTTCTACCATCATTGTCATCAACGCCTCATCGTCCAACTTACGGCTGTTGTTATACGCCGTGCTCGCTGCGGTTTTTACGGATCGTACCATCCGTTCCCATGCTCCCCCCATGTGGGGCGTCCCTGGTGGAATAAATTTCCACTCCGTGTTTGTATTCGTGAATGTTGTCGCTACCAACTCCATCTCTTGTTTTAACAGATTTTCTGCACCTTGGAAGTTAGTTCCGTTGTCGGAGTATATTGTAGCAGGTGCCCCTCGACGACCGATAAACCGTCGTATCGCCTTTATGCAGGAGTCAGTGCTCAATGAGTGCACCACTTCTACGTGTACTGCTCGGATAGTTAAGCACGTAAACAAGGCAACCCATCGTTTCACGTTGCTTCTACCGCGAATCACAAGCAATGGTCCAAACAAATCAAGTCCTGTGTGCGTAAACGGTCTTTCGTAGGATGCAAGCCTTTCGGTTGGCAGTGGTGCCATCATTGGTATTTGGGGTTTGGCCCGGTAAATTTTGCACCATTGGCAATTATTCGCCGCGCGTCTCACCTCTACCCTCAGTCGAGGAATGTGGAACTTTTGCCGTATTTCGTTTACTACCGTTTCCGTATTAGCATGTCGATATTTCGTGTGATAATCTTGTATCAATAATTCTGTGAATCGGTGCCTTCTCGGCAAGATGATGGGATGTTTAGTATCTTCGGTCACATTAGGCGCGTTAGTGATCCGTCCATCCATCCTTAGCACACCATCTCCATCCACCCACGGCGATAACTGAGCTAGTTTACTGGTCTTTCCGACGATGACCTTTGCGTTCAGCTGTCCGAGTCTTTTCGCATTTGCTATTCTGGCCAACTCCGCCGCGAATACTTCATTTTGTGTTTGGCGTATGAGTGTAACAGTGGCCCTTTGTAATTCGTCAGATCGTAAAGGCTCCACCTTTGCTGTTCGAACTCTTTTGCTGTTTCTAGCGTTCTTTACGAACCTGTTTCTGTTTCTTTTGCTGTTTCTAGCGTTCTTTACGAACCTCAACATATAGGCTAACACGTTCGTCAAACGCTTTAAACTTGAGAATTGTTGCAAGTCAATTACCGTTTCGTGTCGGGTCACTTCTTTATGTACCAAAGCCTGTCTTATTTCTTCGCTAGTTTCCCATTGTTGGCTTCGGGGCTTCGGCCACATTTCCTCTGGCTCTTTCAGGAAGGGCGGTCCGGTGTACCACAACTCTTCCCTCTCCTGGTCGGGTATTTTCGACCACTTAGTCGCCGTGTCCGCCGGGTTCATTCTCGTCGGTACCCAACGCCATTCATTTGCATCGCTTTTGGACACGATTTTCCCGACTCTTACTGCTACAAATTGACGGTATTTACGCGGGTCCCCACGCAACCATCCCAAAACCGTCGCGGAATCGGTCCAAAGCGTTCTTCTCACTGGTTTAACATCGTGACTGTCTTCTACAGTGTGCATTAGTCTCACTCCCAGTTCGGCCGCCATCAGTTCGAGTCGAGGGATCGATAATGGTTTTAACGGTGCTACTTTACATTTGGCTGCCACCGTGACGTAGCATCGGGGGATTCTTACTCTTTTCGTTGTTGCTTCCAACAGATTCATGGCGCGGGTATCTTCTGGCGACATAGGTAATTCCGTAGCT
>NC_064877.1:20315000-20337500 GCF_943734665.1 Anopheles aquasalis | reverse complement strand
AACCAATGGTATGTACCATGCAGTATCGGATAGTGCCGGAAATCAATGGGTTATGCGCAGCAAACGGAAATTTCCGTGAAACCACGTTATTAACTACAGCTGCATTCGTGCGAATACTTCAGCTTCAGGAGGCCACCATAAAGTCCCCGCCTTGCCTCACGGACATTCTGCAATCGAGTTGATTACTTCCATTCTCATGCATTCAACGCTAGCGTCATTGGTCTACGCTTGCAAACGGTAGATCAGATTACATGCTCCAGGGCCGGTGTAATATGACAAAATTAATTTCGCGAATAGCATAGCATCGAATGAATTTGTTGGGCACTAGTTTGACCGCATAAAATACTTTTGCCATTTAGCGAGCATTTCACGGAATGTTACCGTAGTTGGGAGAGTCCTTTTCTAGGAATTTAGTATTGTGCACATACTTTTGGGCAATTCTGCGTAGAATTATAGTTTCAATCGCGCTCCCCAGAAATAGGTGATGGACGCATGGACGGTGCTCGCGGTGCGTGCACGATGGTTGGATCGTTTTTTTCTTCATTAGACCATTTCCGCCACGGGAAATGGCGTTACCATTTCATCAGCCGGCAAAAGGAACGTAATGAAGCGAGCAATATAATTTACTAGCTTAATTAATCAACTAGCAGCGGATGGACGAATGGGGTGTTTGGCTCACCATTCGCACCGAGCCGCCTGAGAGGAGACAGCACGCTGCGCTATGAGATGCGCTGCGAAGCTCACATGGTCGTCCAGTCGGTCGGCGGTGGTGGTAGGTGCAGATACAATAAATATGCTCTCCATCGTCACCCATCACTTCCGGTTTTTGGTCGAATGCGTTTGGCCACATGATGGTACGATGGGAGGGAGTGGAGTGGTTACTAGGCTGTGGTTACGGGTCGTTTATGGTTTTGAGTTTCATCTGGTACCGGGGCATTTGGCCTTCTTTCACGTTTCGTGTTTGCCGGAGGACGTGAACGTGTTGGCAATTGTCTGTAACGCGACGTTCGGCGATGGATGGTTCCGGCTTTGCCGCCAGTCAATTGATGAGTGGCCTTGGGTGGGCGGAAGATGGAAGCCAGTTAAAAATTGAGTCAAGTCAAGCTAGCTTAAATTATGCAGCGTGGCCAATGGGATTAAAGTTGCTCTGTTAAAGTTAAAGATAAGAGAATTGTAGGTGTAGATGCACGGCTTGTGGATTGTTTTAACGAGGAAACATTCAGCTAACAGTATCTCTCTGTTTCTCTAATGTTGGAACATTACAAAGACAGGAAATTAATTGTATTTCTCTAGAACGCTTATCTATTGGTTTAATGCAATCCAGGTTCTACGTAATTCCGTTGTTACACAGTGAAACATTGATGCACGAATCGGGTTGTGATCAAACATTGCAAATCCGTTCGGCAGGTGTCGTCACAAATGATAACCCACTATCGCACTCAATGTAGCATCAAACGACCATAAGCTGACCACCACCTCTGTCAACTAAGTGTATCAATTGGATAAACACTCCATTTAGTGCACATCATTGTTATTAGATGCGATGGCGCTGTTGTTTCATCCAAAATGGGCCAAACGCCATCGCTCGGGCCATTGTGGTCTATTATCTGGCCCGGTGCCAGCCTGCTCCCGGAAACCACACAACAAACATTCGATTAATCGGTAAAGTATTTGCACAGATGGGTTGGTTTGGCGGTGGCCAGCATGAGTGACACCGTATCGGACCATCGCAGGCACCTCATCTGTCCATCAGCATCACGCGACCGCGATCACCGTGCCGCGGTTGTTGTTGTGGATCGCGCATGTTGTTCTACCTTCAACGCTACACCGTTCAATCAATTATGAATTTGGTTTTCGAAGTTAATGCAACGTGGTCAGCAGCTCATCCAGGGGGTTTTGATGTGTGTTTGATGGGAATTCTGCTGTTTCGATGATTTATTCATCAGTCAATTAGCTGTGACAAACATTTATACACGTTTTCCATTAACTTCCATCGGTTCGCAAGACAGCTGCATTCAGAAAATGACAATATCACAAGTTTTCGCAAAAGCGCGTGCGGTATAAAATGCGAGAGCACTTGCCCATGCTGCTTAATCACTTTAGTGGAATCAAGAAGCCACGATGGTAAGAGCGCCACTTGTTCTAGTCTTGTGGCTAGCATTAGCAGCTGCGGTCGCCCAGCAGGACGCTGGCGCTGGTTTAAAAGCAAAGAAGTTCGATTGGTGGGAGCGTGGCAACTTTTACCAGATCTATCCTCGCTCATTCAAAGACTCCGATGGTGATGGCATCGGTGATCTGAAGGGTAAGTTTCAGGAGAGTCGACCAAGCAGAAAATCCCGTGTCATCAACATGTCCACCGGGTATTATTACAGGAATAACGGACACAATCGACTACCTCAAGTACATCGGCATTGATGGCGTTTGGCTGTCACCGATCTTCAAGTCACCGATGAATGATTTCGGGTACGACATCTCGGATTTCTACTCGATCCAGGAAGAGTACGGCACGATGGCGGACTTTGAGGAGCTGGCAGCCAAGTGTCGTTCGATTGGATTGAAGTTGATCTTGGATTTCGTGCCGAACCATTCGAGCGATGAGCACGAGTTCTTCCAAAAGTCTGAGGAAGGCGTTGAGCCGTACAAGGACTACTACATCTGGCACTCGGGGGTGCTGGATGCGAATGGTACGCGAGTGCCACCATCGAACTGGATCAGTGTGTTCCGGGGTAGTGCGTGGCAGTGGAGCGAAAAGCGTCAGCAGTACTATCTGCACCAGTTCCAGAAGAAGCAACCGGATCTGAACTACCGCAATCCGGCCGTCGTTGAGGAGATGAAGAATGTGATGCGCTTCTGGTTGAACAAGGGTATCGCTGGGTTCCGTATCGATGCGCTGCCGTATCTGTTCGAAAGTAACGAGATCGATGGTCGGTATCGTGACGAACCGGAGTCAGGCTTGGAGCGGAACGATCCCGACAATCCCGCGTATCTCGAGCATACGGAGACGAAGGATCAACCCGAAACGTACGACATGGTACACCAGTGGCGCCAGGTTGTGGACGAATACACGGCCCTTGATAACTTTACGCGCATCATCCTCACGGAAGCGTACACTAGTCTCGAGAATACGACTCGCTTCTACGGTACACGGGCCGCTCCGGGAGCACAGATTCCGTTCAACTTCCAGCTGATCAGCTACCTGACGAAGCAGAGCACGGGCCAGGATTTTGCCGGGTTGGTGCAAAGCTGGCTGACCGCGATGCCCAATGGGTCAATCGCTAACTGGGTGTTGGGTAATCACGATAACAGTCGTATCGCTAGCCGTCTCGGTGTATCCCGGGCCGATCTGTACAACATTGCACTCCAGACACTGCCGGGAATTGCGGTGACGTACTACGGGGAGGAGATTGCGATGGTGGATCAGTGGATTTCGTGGAATGATACGATCGATCCGGCTGCTTGCAATGCGGACGAGGCCACCTATACGCTGTACTCGCGAGATCCGGTCCGTACTCCGTTCCAGTGGAGTAACGCCACGAACGCTGGCTTCTCGAATGCTACAAAAACCTGGCTTCCGGTGGCCGATGGTTACAAGGAACTGAACGTGAAGAAGCAGTTGGCCGACCCGAGGAGCCATTTGAAAACGTTTATCCAATTGACGCACTACCGGAAGAGGAGCCTCCTGGCGGAAGGAGATTTTGAGTTACACGTCGTTGATCGACAGTTGGTGCTGTACCGGCGTAAAGTGGCCCGAGTGGGTGAGGCCGTGATTGCCCTCAACTTTGGTGATCAACCGGTTCAAGGGTTGCAGTTGGGTAAAGTGTTTTCTGGCATTCGAAAAGGAAGAATGGAGGTGATTGCTAGTTCGCTGCAAGTCCCAGTGGCAGCCGGAGCGAGGGTCGATCCGGAAAAGCTGGTCTTACCAGCCAACTCCGGTATCGTCCTGCAGCGTATCATCGGTCCGAATCCTATCGTCGCTTGATGGAGAGAAGGATAGCGTTTAATATGTAGCTGGTGGTGGGTTATTAAGGTTATTGGTTAGTTGCATTTTAGGGGAATAAACCATTAGCATTCATTTAACCAAGCTCTTCAGACATTAAGGGAATCCAGTTGGCCATAACTGATGAGCTGGTTAAGTATACTATCCCCTAGCATCTATGTTGCGCATCAAAACCAAAGTTACGTGGCATTTTCCAGTCCGATTGACGTCAATACCCAATATTTCCCCTCCGGACACTCGCATTCCAGTGAATCCGCATCTGTGGATGCTGCGTTCAGCGACATTTTCTCACTTCTCACACATTTTTCTCATCAACAACGCTTACTGAGGCTACGGACGAACAAGGACACTAAAGTGAGCCTGAGAGAAGCAGAGAGTCAAGTGCGAGAGCGAAAATGTGGGAAAATCCTCTCGCCCCAGGAGTGGTAGGAAAAGTTTGTTTATTTTCCCAACGCCCTGTGGCCGCTCTCTCTCTCTCTCTCTCTCTGGCTCAGCATGGACTGAGATGCTGCGACTGACATACTGGCGGATGCTGCTACTGCATCTCCTGCCTTCGGAACGTTGGATGACGAAGCGAACCAGCAGCACCAGCAGAGCGTGGTTCTCCGCAAAGGGCTCTCTTCGGCGTTCGGCATTCGTGATATGCCGCGATGCGGTGCGTTTGGGGGATGACATGGGGGACATACCATTAATGCGTGGCTCCGAACCCGAGTCTCGGGATGAGTCCGTCAGTGAGAGTTTGGCCGCAAACCCGAACGGATCGGATGGTGGTACTGCCGCTGCTGCCATTACTGCTAGTGCCGCTATCGCTATCGAGCTCTGGTGTGTGTCAAGTCCAGTCAAGCGACGTGCCGTACCGTGGTGTGCCGTGCCGTGTCGTGTGTGTAGGTGTGTGTATGTAATTACTTCCGGTCTGGCGTCCGGTTCGGTCCGGTGTGCGTACATACTGATTGGGCATTCATCATCCTCACCCCTTCCACCCCATTGTGCTTGTGATTTCATGACCTGCCCTCCTCCTCGTTCATACCCTTCCGTGCGTCATACGCACGTTAATCGAGCGAACAGAAAGCAGAAGACCCACACGTTCGTTCGCAAACAATCAAAGCAGCCCACCGGACCTGCCTACTATACAAACCCCGTCGCTGACCACCCCGGGTTGACAGTTATTTGTTTTCGCGAAGGTTTCTCGAGGTTTGCGATGCGATGGCCAACGGGAGTGCTGGCGTTACGCGAAGTAACTTCGAAGGAAGGCCCCGTCGATCCTCGATTGAATGTGATTGTTTTGTTTGTTTCGTCCTTTTTGCCCTTCTGTGTGCGCGTGTGTTTGTTTGACCAAACCGTGGCCTGCTCTGTTGCTAGCGGATGGATGGAATTACACAGCTGCAGATGGAAGATGGATGCCGAATGCGTGTGCGTATGCGTCCTCTCCTGATAGCAGAACAGAGGCACACGTGACAGCTGAGTTGGATTTATTGATTGCGCGTGAAATTGCTCCAGTCCTCCGTTTGTTGTGTGACCGAATGGCGTGTTTCTCCCGGGGTGGAGGGCGATCGGTTGAGGGAAATTCGGTAGCTATCGGTTAAGTAAAGACTGTGACTGGCACAAGAAGCAGCAGTAGCAAAGGATATACTACAAAGCAGACGTTAGACCAAGGAGCGTTTTTGCACCAATATGTATGTGTGTGCGTGTGTCTGTGTATGTGACAGTACCATTTTAGTAACCACGGCTACCAGTTTATGGATCAGTAAAATCTAGTTAATGCAAGTAGTGGCTGCACGGGACTTCCTTTGATGAGACGGCATTTCCTTGCTGCTCGCCCCAGAATGGCAGCTGCGCTGAATTGAATTAACTAGAAATAAAACCCCCAAATCGATCGGTTTCATGCCCCTATGCTTATGGCTACTGGTCGGTGGCAGCCGTGCTGGCGACCAAACACTACGCAGCCCGGAGAATCCTTACAGCTCGCAGTAATCCGGCCGGGAACTGCGTGCGTGGCCGAAGTGGGTGATAAATTAATTAATTTCCTCCCTCCTTCCAGGCCCCTTTTGCCTGACTCATTCACCCTCCCAACGCCTAGTCTCATTTGGTGTAAGTCCGATTTCTTACACCTCACTGAGGCGCTGCTGCTGCTGCTGCTGTTGTTAGGGGGTGAGAACGAGGGAAACCTTTCTTTGTCCCTCTGGCTGCCACCTGCAAGGCGGTTGCGTACGCGGTGTGTGTGGGCGTTTCGGGACGAGAAATCGAATCGGACATCAAAAAACCGTTCGATAAGAAGGGAGGCGAACACCGCACCACTGTTGGCATGGTAACGTGGTCGGGGATCCGCGCGATCCGCATCGTGTTCACACTGCCTCATTACGAGAGTCCCAGGGAGGAAGGAAACAGGGGGGAGAGAATCACGGTGAACGATGGCGACGGTGGTGGTGTCGGTGGCAGCAGTAAATAACGCCTCCAGCAGCAGCAGCAGCAGCAGCAGGTGGCGTTATTTATCCCTCACGTAGGACGGTGAGGCGCTTTTTTGTTGCGAGGTTAGGGAATGTTTGCATCACGATAGATCCCGCACCGTGGCTGTCGGAGATCACAGCAACCAAGGCCAAGGGGGAGTTCACCTTCGTCGCAGCCTGCTGCCGTTTTGTTTTGGGGAAGGAGAGATTGTGTTTCCGTCACATTTCTGTTTTGTTTATTTGTTAAGGACAACCCCGCGTCCCCTAAGAGCTCCCTTCTCACCCTTTATTTTTCTTTCTCCCGTGTTTCTGCACCACCCCGGGTTACCTCTTAAACCCGTCAGGAGATGCATTCGATGGTGAACAGCAAACGGTGGCGTACAGTGTGAGATGTGTACAGTATCGGTGGCCACCGTTGTTGCAGTGCTCCTTGCAGTCGAACCCAGCTCATCACCCCCGAAAAACCACCCTCGCGGTGGGGGTTCGCGAGTGCGTCGTACGAAAGTGTCACCATCGTCGTCGTTGTCGCCGTCACTAGGCCAACCAATGTGGTGGTGATTGCTCGGTGCTGCGCGTGCTACTTCCATTCCCTAGTTCAGTGCGTTTGGTTGTGTCAGATCGGGAGCTTCCTCGGTTAGCGCAAGATGGAAGCCGTGTGAGCGGAAGGCAAATCATCTTTCGTGGCCACGTAAGGGCCACCAGTGCTGTACCAGTGGCTCTCGGTAGCCATGTGGTAGCGAAGGGGTGAATGTGTTTGTATGTGCAGTGGAGTGAGTGAAACAGTGAAACCGAGGCTAGTAGAGAGAGTGAGATAGAGAGAGCGAGAGAAGCTGGTGGTTGGTTCGAAGAATAGCAGAAGAAAAAGAGGAAGAAGGATAGTAATTATGTGCGTCAAACGATGCGGATGGCAGATGGGAGTCAGGTGGAGACAGCTTGAGCGACGTTGGTCGCTGGCACTGCCACTGCTGGCGATGCTACTCGTCTTGCAAGGATTCAACGCACCGGCAGTCGGTGGAACGAGCGCTGCCGCTGCCGCTGCCACCGCCACCGCCTCCTCCTCCAGCAAAGATGCCAGCGATTACGAAAACAGTAAGCAATCAACTTCTGATGTTAATGCGTTTAGATCACGATCCACCGTCTGGAAGGCTCGACTATAAGGAATGTCCTATTGTTTATGCTGATGATGTATTAGTGGCTCTCACTTAGTCTCCAGTGCTTTTTCGGAGGGAGGGTGCACAACGTTGACCTTTTTTCTGGAATTTAAATTTAACCGAGAGACCTCGAACCCGAACCGGAGTGATTTTTTTTTTGGGGGGCTACCAGAAAGGAATACAAAACTCACCGAAGACGGCGGAGTACGGTGGAGTCCTCCGTGCAAGCAGATTGTTTGCACTAAACTTATAATCCTGTTTTATTCATCGTCCACGCAACTCTTCGGCAACTCTTCCGTAGTCACCGGGAAAAAAGGCCAAACGGAAAGGATTGTAGAGGACGCAGTGGAGGCTCAGAGAGCACTAGGATGATGCTTGGCCTCTGATGCTGCTACTGCTGCGGAGCGGCTCGTTTGCGTACGTAATGTAATAATGCAAAGTGCCCAAGCAGCAACAGCAGCAGCAGCACCAACAACCACCAAACATGATAGCACCCTTGACTACATAGAACTCTCTTGGTCATGGTGGTTCCTCTCCACCCCCCCCCCCCCCCCCCCCCCCTTACTCCGCATATAACATGCCATACATGTTGGTAGTATGTTGGAGAGAGAAAAAAAGGGGGTTTGTTCGCTTTTAGCGCATCCTCATCGGAGGTTGTGTTCACGTACGCAAAAATTCATAGAACATGATGCCGGTGCCTTGGCCAGTACAATGTTCGGACAGTTGGTATTCAGCTAGCTTGTTGGCTCGGGCACATACATGCGCGCGCGCGCGTTTGTGCGTGCCTGTACTCTGGAGTTATTTCAATTTTCGGTGAACGTTGTACGCACACGTACGCCGTGGCGAGGGGACAGGTCAACTGATTTTATGGCCTCACACATGCACACAGACGCACCAGCTTCCTATCTATTTGTGTGCGACCAACGACACTGAATACTAGGAAGTGGGAAGAGCAGAGCAGGAGGAGGCGCCGTTTGGTATGCAAATTTTGGGACCCCCGGAATGCCTCATGCACCATTGACTTTCTGGCCTTTTCTGTGGCTGGTGCGGCACCCGGGACTATGATCATGCAACAGCCAACAGCACAACAAGGCCAAACGGGAGGAGCAGCACTCCCTCCGCGATAGGACGGGAACGCAATACGAAACCATAAAATGGTTATTTCACTCCGGATGCTCTGCAATTGAAATGAATCCCTCTCTGTTTCTCGTATGTGTTTGTGAGTGAGCGTGATTTTCGATGTCCCGGTAGCACGTAAAGTGTGTAGCTGGCGGTGCAGACTCCCTGGCAGTCCACCTAATCCGCTACTGGCCAACCAAGTACTGCTAGTGGCACGATACTGGGGAACGAGTAGCATGCCCTCGCAAATGTCGACGTAAAAACGCAAAATGAAATGGAATCTGGTCACGGTAAAAGGTAGGCCTAGTGGTTGAGCCCACGAGGTAGCAGCACCAAGGCTCTGGAGACTGTAGGCTGAAGGATTAAAAGGAGTTTTTGCCTCGAACTCGGTACTCACTAGTAGTCGCTCGCAAACTTTGGCGAATCGTTACAAGCGGCATTACCGTACAGAACACTTTATCGGTAGCTCGGCATCCTCGGCCCATGTCCTTATTTAGGGTGTCCTCACCGAACCGAAGCGAAGGCGAACGAACGAACAATAAACGGGATGCTACCGGAAGTTTGGCCACAACACAATAGAATGGCGCTGCCGTGCGCGCCGCCGTTCCCGCTGATTGTAGGCTGCTGATTAAAACAATTGGATTTGTGTTGGGGGCTTAGGCGGTGAAGGAAGTGAGCTGGCTGGTATCCGGCCTGCATGTGTTACACAGCGCACAGAGCACAGGGTGCAGCACTTGCCAATTTATCTAGGAACTTCTCTCCACTGCCCAGACCCACAGATATCCACGGTACGCCGAGATTGGAGCAGGAGCAGTAGCAGCAGCCGCCGGCCAGAAGTTTAGTAGTGGTAGTAGTACACCGGTTCGCTACACGGATGGCCGGAGGGACAAACTAGTGGCAGCAACTATCACTTCTCGGGAAGCCGGGCAAGTGTACGGTACCCGGCTCTAGGCCAGGATCCTCACGAGGATACAGTTTAATGCGGCATGAAAAGTGCTCTATAGTTACTGAAGGGCGAGACGGGGAACGAAACCATGGGAAAGCCACCCCTCGCACAGTTCCATGTGAGTCCGAAAGCCCGTCGCCGTCGTCGAGGGGAATTGGAGAAATTGGTCTGGGATTCTTGTTTTATCCATCGCAATAATTCGCTTCCCGTTCCCGTTTCTCCTAGTCCCGGTTTTTGACTTCGGAATCTGGCACTAGTTTTTGTGGGGATGGCAAGGGCAACCGACCGTAATGAGTTGTAATAATGTGATGGTAACGAGGAATACGGTCCAGGAGACGATAAGGATCGAGGGCGCTCGCTCTCTCTCGCTAGCCAGATTCTGGAATTCTTGTCCAAAACATCCCATCGCAAGGCCTACTCGAGCTCGGCGCATTAGGCTTTTGGGCACAGTAGGCACTGTTGGTGGCCATCATTATGAGGCATGCTTTTCATGTAGAAAGAGACTTTCATTGCTTCGTTATGAGAACATTCCGTGCGCTGGATGCACTGGAAATGGTAACGAGTGGTGCTAGTTGTGCTCAGTAGTTGTCGATGGTCTGGAAGTGATTTGAATGAATTGGCGAAACGCTATCGTATCCACCATTCAGAGACGTTAAGTGCCATAATTTGGTTGTTGTTCCTGATAGAGATCTGATAGCTTATTCACGTTTCTGCTGACGCACGCGAATCCCACGTGGCACCTTACTCAATTAGCGACAAATGATTGATCCTCCAGCTTGGCCCGATTTCTAGGTCGCTTCCTGCGCGCATCAGCTAACGAGTCTACATTAGATTTGTGCTCGTCGGTGTCTGTCAGCACCTGCCCCGAAAACCCCAGCGAATCCACCCGAATGAATAATTCCTGGGGCTTTCAACGACGGAATCTTAAAGAAGGCATCGTCCCAGATAAACTAGGCCACCGAGAAGGAAGGAGCAGAATGTTTTCTTCTATCATTCAGAGGGAATAGAGACGTAGAAAGCGTGCGAGTGGAGGTTGTGGTCGATAAATACACCTTTAAAAATTCATAATACTTTGCGTACCGGAGCGTGTTGATTGATGGATTTTGCGAAAAGCTTCTTCCCCTACCCGGCTTTTCAAGCCAAGCCAAGGGACGGAAGATGGAATGCCAGGCTTGCGAAGGATCACGATTCCGAAGGCCTTTCGCCCCGTGTTGTGTAAGGTTGGCTACCGCCACCGACTCAGGACTCAGGGCTCAGGAGCTTCTCTTGTGATACCTCCGGTGAGGTTGTGCAACGGCACTCGGGTCCTTTTGCCCCCTTCTCACTTCACCACCACCCTTCGGGCATCGTGTCTGGCATCAATCAAACCGTAAATTTTCTTTTCATGCCATCATCAGCCCCACTCCCCTCCTTCACCGGTGGCGGCGCCCGGTTCTCTTCGCTTAGTTGAAAAATGTAAAAATGAGTAGCTTATCCGTCCGGTGTTCCGGCTTCCGAGCGGTGTCGCAGCGCAGACGACGTTCCCGAGACCTGGTGAAGGGGTCCATGTTGCCAGACCCGGCCCCGTCTTGTCTTAATTGGAAGGATGCCTCGGCAGTAGCTTGTGCTGCAAGAAGTGCACTGGGAAGTGGTCCGCCGCTGGTTCCGCGGGCGGGGTGAGAATGTTAAACGAGAAAAGTTTAACATCGCCCATGGTACAGCCCTTCAACACTGTAGCTGTGTTAGTATGCGTGTGTTTTTTGTGTGGCAGCGCACGCTTCTGAACCACTTGGTGAGCACAGACGGAAGGCTTTTCGATCGGAGGCACCATGAAGCATTGCAAAAACACCGGAATTTGGGATGAAATAATAATGATTACTGATTCTTCGTTCCTAGGCCTACGCTGGTGTGATGGTGTTTGTGTGCTTTCAACCGGTTCGCCTGCTATGGTGCCTTCTCTTTTAGTCTCTCTGTGTTGATCGAAGCACCCTCTGACCGACATCGTTGCTAGTTGAGGGACCGAAGAGGGTCCTTGCCTGCCATCACTAGGCCTGGTTTGCTAGTGCTGAGTGCCGGTGCTGGCCATTGGATTGTTCTACTTTTTGATGAAAAGTTTTCACTTCTCTCGTCCTCATCAGCCCCCTTTTGGCCTGAATGTTTCGTCTGCACCGACTAGCGTGCTAACGAACGCGAACGCGGCGCACGGTCTTCTCCAAATAAATGGTGGTGGAATGGAACAAATTTGAATATTTTCACAAACTCTCACCCCCGGAGCCGCGCGCTGGTGCTCTGAGCACGTGTTGGTGTTCCTTAAGTTTCGGCATTCGGGGTACCGGTTGAACCATTCCACTTTTTACCCGAAAAGAGGCGCCGTCCTATTTTATATCTTTTTTTTCTTCATTTTTCCCTCCTTTCAAAAAAAGGTTAAGGTCAAACAGGAGCAACGGCAACGGCATGTTGCTTGCTTTTGCATTTTTGCACAGACAAGTCTGCGGTGTAGAGACTGCGATTTGTTTTCTTTTGTTTCCGGCCAGGCCTGGTCTGTCCGGTATTTAATGTGCCGCTAGATTGAGGAAAAAGGATCCGGTTCGTGATGATCGGACACCCAACCCAGGATGTTCAACGAATCGCATCCGCATTCCAACACCCCACGAGGCTTCCAAGCGATAAATCATGCGCGATGAGTTGTAATCCTTCGACACGCGCGTGCTGTGTGTTTTGTTATTTTTAGAACAGCCAATGAATGACGGGGATCGCGAATAATTTATTATCCGTGCCTAGAGAATCCTAAAAATAGCCGGAAAAAGGAACAGCACCTTCTACGAAGGTTCGGGAAGGTCTGCAGGACCATAAACACCGTCACTGGAATGGTGAATGGTAGTTAAATGTACCAACCGATGGTAGAATGCGGATGTTCCGATATGCTGCTGTCATCGTTTTAACTCCAAGTGAGGAAATTGTGATGTTTGCGATAGGTGAAAAAAAACCGATGATGGAGGCGCCAGGTAATCGGTAAAATTGTAAACTTTCCGGGGTTTGTACAGCCGTTTAGTTCGCTAAATAACCCAAGGATCGCAAACTCCATCCAACAAAAGAATTTCGAGTGCCGCGTTTTTAAGGCCCGTGCATTAAAAAGAGTTAAGCTTGGGAATGGAACAGTATTGCTCCAAATGATACTCCATGCTGGAACGCTGCTCATTAGTGTTCTGTTTGGACCTAATTCTCTTTCAATCTATCTTTGTTGTATGATTCAAAAAGTTTCTCCCAGTATTGTGCAGCGGGAATGCCATATAAATGAAGGATAATCAACAGTATTTATGATTGTATATCGCACCAATGGACAATCGTCCGTGGAATGTGGTGTGCCCGTGAAAATATCGACTAATTCGCGTTCCGTTAAAAGCGATCAAACCGACGTCCTGGTACAGTGCGCGATGTGTTTAATGAAAGCAAGCCAATTTCGAATGATTATGCGCTTCATCAGCCTCATTCATCAAGCACAGCACGTGGACCTCGCGGAACACACCCAGAAAATGAGGGAAAAATTCCGAACAAATGCGCCATAAGCTTTTCCCGGCGACCTCATGCTCTTCTGTGCCTTATCTGTGTGATATGATAGGGTTTCCCGGTAACGCATAATTGTAACACACCCCCCTCACTTCCTCTCTCTCCCTACTGTATCATCATTTAAAGCTAATTAATCACTCAACGTGCTCTGAATTAGCTCCAATGCATCTGATGGCATAGATTTGCATGTCACATCAATCTACCTGCTATGAAAGCAGCGCTAAAAAAAGGCTTTGGCTTCACTAAGCGATTAATATCAATCATTTTGTTGTGCTATTGATCGTTCAATTACTTATCCCGATATGAGCACCCGAGTATCTGTTATCAATTTAATAAATACGATTTTTTTCTATTTTTCTGAACATACTTTCTATATTATATTTTCTGACTTTTCCCACGACGGCAACCTACTGTCAGTGCATGACACGGATACGGGAACCCCTTTTTTATGTGATGTAATTATTCTTTTCACATTCACCGAAGCATAAAACCGGAGGGTCACCGGTAAAGCACGGAAGCTGCTGACTGGCTGGCCGGCTGGCTTGCTAGTCAGCTGGCGCTTAATGATGTTGCATGGTTTTTGCGTTCCGTGTGCTTGCTCAAACACTACTCTGTCCTTTCACCGTATTTTTAAAGGTTATTCCCTCACATCGATCCCTCCCAGTTGGGTTTTTTTGCCGTTGCGTTAAACATTACCCACATTACCTTTATTTTCCGGTTTCTTGGGTTCGCACCGGCCGGCTGACCTCGATGTAGGCGCCACAGGACATTCCCTTCGTTTGCGGTTCCTCCCCTGTTTTGCGTAATCCGCTTTGCACGAGACACAGAGAGACAGAGAGAGAGAGAGAGACCGGGAGCACGAGTGCCATGTGTTCACGTGGCTGGACCACCGGCCATCCGATGGAATCGCTTGGATCTACAGCATGATGATGAGTTTTGAGGGGCGTCTGAGCCCTTAAAGGGATAGCCAGCATGTAGCTCATTTGCTTCGCTTAACGGTGAGTGAACGAATGCTCGAAGGATGCTGGTCGAAGCGAAGCAGAACGAGGACAAGAAACAAGCGCTAAGCGTTCTGTGAAGGACATTTATGTTGAGTTTTAAAGCCGGCATCCGTGCCGGGGGGTCCGTTCCGGTTCGTCATTTCGCTTTAATTCGCTCACTTTCTCATCATCTTCATCTCCGTCTCTGCATCTCATCAGCAACGGGCCCAGTGAGCGAGAGCCTAGAGCTGCTAATCCGTGAATGATATGATTAAACCTTGGAACCATTAGCTGAGGAACGGATCCTTCGCTTCGGTTCGTTCTCTCGATGGCCTGGTGTGGCCGTGTGAACATCCCGACCACGATTCGCTTGGTTACTGATGTGTGGCGAGCGCTCGATTAGCCTCGTTCTACCTGGAAGCTACCTGCCAGGTTGTCGTGTTCCGGTCGTGCACAAAGACTTCGCCTTCGCGAGGAAGCGAAAAAACACAAAACAAACCCAGGGACCGTTCTGGGATTGTTTGCCTCTCATCAACGATTGTAGAAATTTGTTCTCGCGCACCGCATCAGCAACAATCAGCATCAGCACCAGCACCAGGAGCACCATCATCATCATCATCATGATCGCGCACCGAAACCATTTGGGTTAATCTGTAAACTCGCTCGTCCTGTCCCGTGTGCTGTAATGAACTTGGTTCTCGTGCTCACTCCCTCCATCCCCTTCTTTTCCCCTCTCTCAACCCCCGGACCCCTCACACAAAAAAACCACAGACCGTAGAAAGTAAAAACAAACATAAACCCTCGGAACAACCCGGCGACCACCGGGACACACCGGGATTATGTTACCCCTCGGACTCGGTCCCGGGGCTTTCCTGGCCCGGCCGTGCCGGAGGGGGGTCGAAAGGTCGTGTCGGAAATGCTGGCTTATGGTTTGTGGCCCACTCGTAGACCCACGAGGGCAACCGGGCCACGGAGGGATTGGAGATGTCTGATGCCATTGTCGAGCAAAAGTCGTCGTTTTTGTTGAGGTCGCCCGACGTCTCGTCCACGACCGTTCTCATGTCCTCGGGTTTTTATCGCTCCGGATCATGCCAAGGGGTGACCGAGTGGGTGCTTGAGGGTTGATAAGGAAGGGGGGGGGGGGGGTTCATTACATTTTCATCGACTCGGCATCGGTGACCGAGAGAATGGAGAACGCTAGGAACGGCGTCTGCCGGCTTAACTAACCTTTACACTTTTTACGTTGATATGTTTATGCTAAGCATGGCCCCACCATATGGTTATGCTAGATGCGTTCGTCCTTTCGTCCGTGATTTGACACAAGGGTTGGCAATTGAGAACTTTCTGGTGATCGTGTTGCGTGTTGCGAAAGTGATTCCGTTCCCTGTTCCGTTCAGGATGAAATGAAATTTATAAAACTAACGAACGAACTTTGGTTTCGGATGGACAGCTTCATTTACAGCCTGTGTATGTGTATCGTTCACTAACAAACGCTTCTGCTTGAATGCGATAATACGATCGTGGCGTACCGGAGGCCTCACAAAGCCTCCAAATCCGCGTCGATTGTTTAACCTTTAACCGTTGCTCAACCACCATTCTAATCCGTCCGTCGGTTCTGTTCCGGATCCGCGTGATGTTCGCGCGCGCTTGGTCACCCGAAAGTTTGCGAAGCCATCGCCGAGTTAATAGAGAGCCGTCATGATTATGACGATTGTAAAACTTTTCATCCGCAGCATCGTTCGCTCCCTTTGCGCATTGTCGAACCGACCGAATGTCAGCAGCGGTGCCAATGGAGCCACACCGGCACTGACAGTTGCACGGTTGGTTTGCACCCCCAAAAGGTGTCCGTGGTATTGGTAAAGCGGATTGTGGTGTGGCGCGGTAACTGGAGCGAAGCTGAAGCTAGGCCGCTTACTGCCGGCGCCCGTTTGCCCTTTTCGGTGGGCTTATGTAACGAGAGAGATTTCCAGATGCCTGATGCCTGTTCGGGCGTTGATTGTTAATCCGATGGATTTGTAGCGAACGTCAGGCCAGGCGTTGGTGGTGGATGGAGGTCTGCGTTTGACTTTGTGGTGTCAGCGGTCAGAGTAGTAAGGGTGAGTGAAAGGTGAAGCTAACAGCTGCTACTAGGAACTGTCTGTGGAAGTCTCCATCAAA
Organism: Anopheles aquasalis; assembly: GCF_943734665.1. Classification (NCBI taxonomy): domain Eukaryota; kingdom Metazoa; phylum Arthropoda; class Insecta; order Diptera; family Culicidae; genus Anopheles; species Anopheles aquasalis. The sequence continues at coordinate 20,321,160 of NC_064877.1, read as the reverse complement.
ATTGATTTAGTGTTTTGGCTTACAAAGACACGGATCGATATGCTGGGTTATCGTTTTATGTTTGTTGTTATGTTGTTGGCACTCGAGTGCGTGAAATACTTGATCTTCGTTTTGTGAAGCGTCTCTAAATGTTCCAAATACACCAAAAGGACTATATTAAACGTTCAAAAAGCGACTTTTTCACGAGAATGAGGACCAAGTAAAGAAGTGCTTTAGTGAAAAGTATTTTCCTTCTGCCTACTGCACCCTAAATCATTGGAAAACTTTTTTTTATCACATTAAAAACCTCGTGGTCCCTTACTGCCACTGTATTTTGGTTAAGGACAAAGGCACTCACCGCACCGGCGTATCGTATCGTCGCCGCGTCGTTCGCAGTGTCAGCGCCAGCATTTATGCTAATGTCGTATCTGCATTGGCACACTTTTCATCAGTTGCTCCACCGTAAGATTGGCGTATTATTGAGATTCGCACACGCGAGTACCGCGTACCAGCGCGCATACTCACTCACACCAGTCAGCCAGCTGTCCACCGGAGCCGTGGGGATTTTTGAAATGAAATCCATGCGTCCGACGATCGGTTTGGGCCGGGCCCGAGAGTAGGGGCGTAAAAACAAAGTTTTACCGGAACGGGTTTTTGGTTAGGTTTTTATCTCCATTTTTCACCGCGTAACAGGACACGGAGATGAGATGAGAACGTGGTGCAGTGTGTTTGCTTCGTGTCCCTTTTTATCGCACGTCCGGGCCACCGAGGTACGTGAGAATGATGATACTCGGAATGCTTCAGAGTAGCGCAATGCTGCGTATATAACGTTTTTGGGGTTTTGTCTTTTTGGTTCTAGAATTGAATTTCAATTTTGACGTAAATGTATCTCCGGAAGAGGAAGGTTTATCGTTTTTTTACGAAAACGTTTTTAAATCTTTTTTTTGGCTGAAACCCGATGATGGAGGCGCCAGGTAGCCGGTACTTTCAGGGGTTTTTAATAGCAATTTAAATCTGATCAATTTAAGAGATCTCAAATTCCATTATGACATTAAAATGTTAAAAAAGTGTTTCACAATTTAATTCAGCATATGCCTAGAAAAAAATTACAAAGAACATACATACAATTAATGACCAAATTGATCATACATATGCATCGTTGTTTGAGTTTGAGACCCCTGCTCTAAAGTATGCCTCCCCTGATAATGAATTTCGAAACGGATTTACTTACATGATTGGTTTCAGCTTCACTGGCTGGCTGGGTGTGAAGCACGAAAGTCAAACAACACACAATCAAATAAGCGAACATGCTACGAACTCAGCTCAGCAAAACAATGTTGAACCCGAATTGCCGGAAGCAACATCTTCATCCGCGACTTTTGTTTTTCAATCACGAGGAACTCACGGGAAATCCGAGCTCTGGAGCACTGGAGCGAATGTTGTTTTCACTCAAAAATCCCCGATGAAGCAGAGTTGGCACGTGCGGGAGCGAGATGATCCTCTGATTGTTGAATTCTAAGAAATGTAAATTAAAACCCTTTTCTCGTGTTCTCTCTCTCGCTCTCTCTCTCTCTCTCTCTCTTTCTCTCTCTCTCTTCCTTTCGGTTGGATGACTTTCGCTGGAAGCAATATTGGGTTTTAGCAAAGGCAACAGGAACATTCACAGTAGATGTGTTTGTTTTGTTAGAAAATTATGCCAACATTTATGCCCTTTCCGTGGGGAGTGGGCGGGCTGGAGCGCGAAGCGGAAAACCATCCAACCATTAGCGTGGAATTTGTTTTGAAATAAAAAGCGTGCGTTTTTCTGTCGTGCTTGATATGCTTCGGTGGATGTGAAAAAGGGATCACGTTTTCCTAGAACAAGCTCAGCATTTAATTACTTTCTAGTTAGATTTGCAGCGCTAACTGAGTTGCTAGCAGAGTTGTAGCAGGCGTTACTATTGGTTTCCAACCAGTGTTGCGGCCACCAAGGGTTGTGTTTTCAATCATTTTATGCATTTACCTCAATTATCGAGTCGCGTTGTTGTGAGTGTTAGCATTAACTGGGTCTGCAGGCCCCAGGGGCTTTCGAGAGTGCAAACCAAACTCCGCTTTATGAGGACATGTTTTGCTCGCCCGCCAGATACGCCGGATACTGGCTCACTACTGGTGTCCTCGGTGTCCTGTTCCGTTCTGTTCTGTGACCGCAGCCAGTCCGATGAACCACTGACAAGCTGCGTGATTGCATCTCGCTTGTTGTTGTTGGTTTTTCCCTGCCCAGGTGGTCAGCTTCCGTTCAGAGATGCTGCGCGATGCCATTGCGCTAACGGTAAAAGTCCTCCCATGAGGGCTCTACCGGGCGCTCAGCGAGTTGGCCACTGTGTCTGTCAATATCGTGTCGACACGTCGACACCGTCCGTGGACGGGTGGACTAGTGGCCAGTGGCGACTGACAGCTGGGTCGGTGGAGGAACGGCAACACGGGCAAAACCATAATTAAGTTCGTTTGCTTTCGGTCGCAGCTGGCGGCGGTGCGCACTGTTTCTGTTCCTGTAGAATCACTTGCATCGCAACGGTTACCTGGCTCGACTCTCACCGTACTCTGCTGTGCTGACTTCATTCAGCTAATAGAGCGACGTCGCTACTGGTTGCTAGATGGAAGGTGGTTTCTAGGTGTAGCATGACGTCAGCGTGGGATGCTATAGGGGCGATCGCTTGCTCCAACAGATTCTGGTTCCATTTAAGGTGTCACAGGGGTTAAATTTACTTTCAAATTTACCATTTTTGATCTTCTACCATGAACAGCCTAATGACGGCCGGCAGTTTTTTGTTGGTGTCAATTGGAAAACACTTCCATCATGTAATGAAAAGCGGTGCTGGGCAGTTCCTGGAACATCCTTAATTAGAAGCACCCCTTTTTGATGGGCCGTTTGGTTTCCTTTTCCTAGAAAACTTCGCAGGTCCAGTTGGTGGGGCGGTGGTTAAGAGGAGATGAACAGGAATTTGCATTAATTATGGAATTAAATTATCTAACCTCAAAAACATGCCAACGCTTGAACCCTCGTCTCCGGAATGGTACGCGCAAGCGGTCACAAAGTTTACATCCCTTGATCAACACGTACCGCACCATGCCTCCGTGTGTATGCGTGTGGTCCGGTGGTTTTTTGATGTTCGGAGGCGCATTTTTGGTGGCAGCACATGTGCCGAACATGCGGCATACCTAACGTTGAGGCGCTGTAGCGATTGATAGTGGTCGATGGCCGCCGTGGTTAGGTTTTGGGGATTTAGTTTTAACCACAAATTGACTGAATGGCCTTTTTGGGATGTGCGGTGGGGTTGATTTGTTTGGAGCTGTTGGTTTCGTTTTTGGTTTCCTTGTGGAATGTTTGCTCACTAATTTACTCCCCTAATTGAGTTGAAATCACCCCTTCCTGTTTAAATGTGCTGGGGTTGAACTAAAGGCAAGTTTGAAATACATTTTAAAAATGACTTTGAGAGACTTTCACGATAAAAAAACCGATTTTTTATGGAACTGGAAGAAAAAAAATGAAGTGAAATTTCAATGAAAAAATGAAGTGAAATTTCGTCTAGCTGCAGCATCCCTATCGTCATCGAGAGAGGTCAAAGTCGAAAGAATGAAGTCGGAACACATCTCGAGGACAGCAACAATGTTAACAACATTATCAATGAAACGATGTTGACATCGGTGCCATCCAGGCTTTCCGTTTATCGTTCAATTTCTCCTCCTACCAGCCCCCACCCCCTGCCTTTTCCGGGCAGGCCAACAGGCTCGAGTGCTGGGATGGAGAAGTTTCCTCGTGTTCCGTTTTTGCTGGCCTCAGCCAGGCATTTCCGTTCGTTTTTTTTTCACCGCTCCTGAAAACGAAGTTCCTCTTCTTTAAAAAGTTGCCATCCAACGTCCAACTTCCATGGACAGTGCGCTCAGTGGATTCAGTTCAGGGATTTGTTCGAGGTGGATCAGTCGTCGGGACGTCGTTGACAAAAACTGTACGATGCAATGGGTCCCGATGGTTGGTTGGACAAGGTCGACGAGAAATGGTTTCAAAAGTTCAGCTCGCAGAATGGCTGAATGAGATGGGAGGCTGACCAAAAAAAAAAAACCGTGAGCACTGATCGTGCGATAGCGACTGGAGCGGCCCGTGGTCGTGGTCGTGGTCACCGTAAACAAACTTCTGAGGAGGATTTTTCCTCCTGCCCCGGGGTTCTTTTGTGGGGTTGGAGTATATTGGCTTCTGCACCGGCCAGCCTGGAGAGTATCGTTAGTAAGTTAGTTGAATTCTTATGGACAGCCGTGGACCGAAGGAATACCAAGACATACATGCTGAGCAAAGGAGACGGACGGACTCTTGGGCGAGGTTTCATTTCTTTTTTTTCTTTCCTCCGGTTCAGATACAGGGTGTTTCGATCGGGGATGATGTCCTTGGACTCCAGCACGAGCAAGCGAGCGAGCGAACGAACGAGGCAGGAAAAAAACTCGGGGCAACCATTCCTTCCAGCTTTCTTGTATCCGATTGAGAGCTAGGCCAGAGTGGCCAGAAAATCGCCTAGGCGGTACCGCACTTCTAAGTGGCTCTCGTGTCGGCAGTAGTTGAGTTAGCATCTTTTCCGTGTCTTTTGCTATTTTTTCTTTCGCCTTCTCGAACGAAACGAAGCGACCATTAGTGACGCACCGCCTTCCGAGTAGCCACTGGCAAGGAGGCAAACAGGATGCTTGCCGCTTTAAACGATGGCTACCGTGGCCCGTTGGCCAATTAGAGGCCATCGGGACAGTCAGCGGCGGCTAAACTTCCGGCATTATTCGGTCTTGACACGCGCCATCGGTTTCCGCACTTCGGTGAGCAAGGTAGAGCAAGTTTGTCCGTTGGTGAAGTTGGTCCAATTGTAGCACCATCTGCAACGTGGCATTCGCTCAAGTGGAAGCAACCTGCAGCCACGTTGATTGCAACACTGGAGCTCCTTCGTTTTCCTTTTTGAAAAGCACTTCCTTGTCTTTCAGGCTCCTGGAGAATCCTTTTAATGGATTGATACTGAACTGGAGCGATTGAGAAACAAAAACTAAGACCGGCCAACGGTGAAGCAAGAGTGAAAATAATGAGCAAGTTGTATCGCTGGCGTGAAAATGGACCAAAAACTGGCCAAGATGAAGCCGAGGTCTTCAATCGCGGAAGATCCCTTTTCTGTGGAGAAACACTCAGCTTCAAGATTTTGCCTCCCCTAAAGGTTTCCTCTGGAGACACGAAGCACGAAAAAACGAGAGCAAACGACGCAGTGCGGTAGAAAGGTGGTTTTCCTTTATCTCGTATCCTCATGATCGACATGAGTACCTGGAACGGCTACATTCTCTTATCTTTCGCTGATGCTTGGCCAAAGTGCCGAAGGATCCCGAAGCTTTCGCCCAAGTTGCCGCTGCTGGCTGCCCGTGCCCGTTCTTTCCTTCAGATGTATATCCCCGGGAAGGGTTGTCTTATGTCCTTTCCTTTTCCTTCCGGACCCATCAACCCGCTACAGCTTTCGCAAAGGGTATAAAGCGTTACAGCGTTCTTGACGGTATTAAAGGTAAGACGAGCTTGACGGAACAGCCTCGGAGTCTGTCGCTGTCATGCCAAGGAACGTCTCACGGCGAAGAAAAGAACTCAAGTTGAAGCCATCCTACCGCATGGCTTGGCATAAAAGTTTCGTGGGTTAAGCTACCCGGTCCCCGGCCTGCCTCAAATACTTTTTCCTTTCCCCCGCTTCCACGGGCAGGACAGAGTGAGTGAGTAAACAGAAAGGAGACATTTTTACGATGCGGTTCGATGTTATTGTTTTCTTCGTTTATCGTCTTCTTGTGTCGCGCGCCGGTGTCGATGTAAATCTATAAATAAACGTGTCAATTTGCAAAACCGATCGTCCCCCGCACACAAAAATGGGGAAAGTTTCGTCCGTCTTCGCGCTGGATGGCTTACATCCGTGGCCGTGATTGATGGGCTTTGTTTTCCGTGAGTCTGCGAAGGCGTCCTTCATATGTTATAGGGGTCGCTTTTTTTCCGGCACTCGGTGTCGGATTTTATGAAGGTCACCAGCAATGTGTCAGCTTGCTGCTGTTCTGGGTGGAGAGCGATTTTCTCCGTTATTGCTCTGAGCCGTTGAGTTATGCGTTGGAGTTATGAAGGAGTGAAGGGAACTCGATTTGGATTAGCGTA
>NC_064877.1:20297500-20312500 GCF_943734665.1 Anopheles aquasalis | reverse complement strand
ATTCCATTTGCCATCCTGTTTGCATTCGTCCCAGAGTTCCCCAGAAGCCACGATTACGATTCCTCGGCTCCGTATTATTATTTCGTCACGAGTTGCAGAAGGAAACTACTCACAACCAGAGGCACCGACACACTGTGACGGTAATCTCGTTATCGACACACGTTTGTAATGACCGGGCTTGCAGAAGGTTCCGAAGCGAACCGTTCTCGACTCCGGACCAGGAAGGTCGGTGCCTGCCACCCTTAACCAACCCGCAAAGGCGCGCACAGGGCGAGGGGGGTTCGCAAACTTTCAATTATGCTTTATCGTTCACCGTCCGCTACGACGGTGGAAATATGTGACGCTCTGGGAGTTCGAAAGTTGATGTAAATTACGGTACCGGTTCCACTCGCTCTCCTGCTCCAATCTCCTGCTGGCCTGCTTACGGGGAAGTCACGCTGGAGCTGGAGCATAATAAATTATCTTCTCCTCGCCGTCATCGCATCGGAAAGTGTTGCGCAAGTAGTGCCGTAACCGGAAAGAAGTGCGAAACGGGATTTTCTTCCTTTTTTTTACGCGTTCGTTCGCTCGCAAAAGGTCTCGTACCACGCGGAATGGTGACAAATCCCCTTTTTTGCTGCTGCTGCTTCTTCTGCCCTTCGTCCCACATTTCCAGTCCCGTGCACATTTACACGGGTGCATCACCTCCTCGTTCACCTCGTTCGCCTAGGTTCATGCGAAGGCGTGGGAAGGAAAAAGGGGATGATTGAGGGGTTGATAATAATTATTTTCGCCTTAAAGTTCGCGTGTTTTGCTCCACTTTTTTCTCACACTTTTTCCCGGCGCTTTTTTCTATTTCTCCTTTTGCATTCCGGAACCACCATCCTGGGTGGCGTACGAGTGGCCCATAGAAAGTTCGACATCGAGTGCTTGTGCTGGCATTGCTGTAGAGGACGCATTGGCTGTCTGTTTGAGAGAGAGAGAGAGAAAGAGAGAGAGAGAGAGAGAGAGTGAAGAGGCAAGCAGAAAATGACGGCAAACGAAAACGTTGAGAAAACACTTTCCACTTTACTACCGGGTTGGCGAAGAGCATTCACACCGAGTGTTATGTACCTTTGGTGAGCTTTTTCGATTATGATTTTTAGAGAGAGAGAGAGAGAGAGAGAGAGAGAAAGAGAGGAAAAGAGAAAGAGACAGAGCCTGGGTGACTCTTCCTTCCATCGGGAACTGTAAAATCGTTTGGCCAAATAATGGACGTTGGAGATTCGAATCGGCATTGGGGTTGCTGCATCATCTTCATTGCCATTGCACTCACTGCTCGTGCACCATTACAAGCACTGTACCACGGGGTAGAAAAAGTGGAAGGAGAAATCTATTTCCCGACAAACTGACAGCTGTGGAAGTGCAGGAGGAACCCGTTGCGCACACGATGTGTTTTGATTTATATCCAACGTTGATGACAATTTGTGAAGTGCCGAACTACCTGATGGTGCTGTTGTTGCTGCTGCTGCTGCTACTACAACCATTCCGTCTTTCGACGCATGTGAAATGGCTGACAGGAACAGCTGGGGAGCAGATAACGATGTCTGTCATGGATCCTCCGCTGTAGAGTAAACTATAAAACTGTCACGCGTCTCAGTAACATTATGACACTTTCATGTAAGGAACTGTGTGTGAGTCTGTGCCGGTAAAGTACCTTCTGTTGGGTAACGGTGCATCCCTATCTCCGACCAACCGGCTGTGACGTCAATTTGTTATTACGATGGCACCTATTCGGTTGGCCGGGAAGCAGGGAGCATTAGTTTTATGCACTAGACAGCCCTTTTTCGAACAAACTAATGTGCCGTGCCAGTGGCAGAGCAGTACAAATAGTGGTTATGCTGACTTCTGGTTTATGTTTTCAAGAACACAACGTCAAGGTTTATCCAGGAGGATCTGTTCCTATTTTTATCAAGATAATGGAATACTCTTGTACAATTCACCACAGTCTGTGCTGACGATGGTGATTTTAATAGGAGAAAGTAATCAAAAAATTCATTTTGGAGTTCAAAATTTGTTATCTAGAGAACTGACAAGTACTTTGGCTACAAACTCTAACTAATCTGCATCATTGAAGCGTTTCGTTTCTATCTTTCCATCCGCAACAAAATCGTTCTCAGACTACGCTTGCAGAAGTGCACCGGACAGCAGTGGCCGTTTGCTAGTTGAAACAATTCTCACGAATTCGGCCAGTGGTCAGTTGCTGCATCTTCTCCTGCCGGTAGTGCACTGCACATGCATTATTGAACGGAACACACCGAACGTAACGAAATGATCGTGTTCCTCTGCAAAAAGGGGTAGTGGAAAGGGGAGGAAAAGTGAGGTTTAAGTGGATATTCGGATGGCCAAATACCTCGCTATACTTTTCAAGCCAGTCTCCTACGATAACTGATCCGTTGATCCATTTCATTCCCTCATTATCCCCGAAATGCATCAACTCGAGTACGGCAAGTGCTCCTCTCTTGTGGTGGGCGAACGAACGTAACGAGAAGTGATGCTGGGCGAAGCGACCGATCCTGCTGGAGCGTCCAGTGGCGTCCAAGCTCTGCCAGTGATGTGTCCAGCACCAGCCCCCGGCGGGAGTTTGACGGGACGTTATAAATATTTTATGATAAATCTAAACCCTCGAAAGCTTTTTACCACCACCACCACTCTGACCGCCATTGGAGTGGAACCGGTGGAGAGGAGGAACATAAATCGAGACACGAGGCGATGGAGCACCGTGCCAACATGCCGAACTTCATGCCGGACGTTGATGATGTTGCGGGTATTGCGCTTGGGAATTCGTTACTGGCAGCTGCTGCTTCTCCTGGTGGTTGGCCCCTTTTCTCCTTTGTGCCCAAATCCCACCAGCCGGCGGTCGAAGTGGAGCGCGGGATTTGATGAAGAAAAATTTAATGAGAACCAAGCGAGCGAAGTGGTTCAAAAAATGTTGTGCATCTTCTGATGAGATTCCTGGATTCGAGGATGGTAGTGAAACGGGGAAAATAGATTTTTTCCCCACTCCCTACCCTCCAAACAACCCTCTTCCTACAAGATTTGATCCATGTTCTCCCTGGTGCGGTGACTCAAAACGCAATCCTCTCCTTCTGCTTTATCGCGACGACGACGAGCTGCGGCCACAAATTGGGCTACAGGAGAGAAGTAGAAGAAGGAGAGGCGGTCCAGCATGCAAAATAGCGAGCCACCGTATTCCCGTCCCTATGGTGGTTGCCCTCTCCTCCTCGCCCTCTTGGGAGTGAAATGTTGCTACAAAGTGAAATGGACGAACCGGCGGTCCGCGTGGTTACGCTGTGGTTGCGCTAATGGAATGAAAAGCCCGGAAGCAAATCCGGGAGATTCGTGGCCTCCGTTGGCTTCCTCCACGCATCCCTAAATGGTCACCATCGCGTTATCCCTTTCTCTCATCTCACTCCTGACCCGGCCCTCCTCAAGCTATCCTTTTTTTTATGTCCGAGACCGAGAAAGTGCTCATCGAAAGAAGTCATTTGCACTAAGAGCTTGCAACCGGTGTTGGTTCGAGGGACAAGAAAAGAAGCTTTTTCCGGTCCGGATAGTGCGCTACAGAGGGGTGAGAGGGAGAGGATGTACTTAGGATCAGGATTCAGACGGTGGTGAAAGGCATGTTATGGAAGGTTATCACCGCTGGCGCAGCTTGCGCCCTCGCGTACACGCCCAACACGGCTGCCTCATTGGGTATATTAAGGTGTAAATGAGTTTGGGTTGTGTGGCGGAGGGTGGGGTGATGGAGGGTTGTGCCCTATTGGCACTATCAGTGTGCTTGGAACGATTCCAACTTTTGCTGCCCATCGAGCTGGATAGTGATTGCAGCATCGGTCGCTTCACTGGAGCGAGGCGACTTCTTTGTTTTTCCAGTGTTTTTCCTCCAACTTCTTCTTCTTCTTCCTCCGGGGGAGCGCGTTCTTCCAGCTCCGTGATTTTCGCTTGACTTTCTGTTCCGTAAAATATCCAGATTTATGGCTGCATATGGTGGATGGCGCTGAATGGAGAGAGTCACATTTATCATCGGCCAAATCTGACAGGTTTCATTGCAGACCGACCGGAGACCAAACTCTGGATCACGGGGCTTACGAGCGGCATATTCTTCTTGCCTAGTTCTGGCCCACGGCTGATGGGTTTGTGTTTTTCGATCGCTCTCACTCTCTCTGTTTCATATAAATTATTGATAATCATTTTCAATTCCCTCGCTTCGTGTTCGATGATTGATCGAAAGGGATTAAGTCTTGTTGTTTGGCTAAAAAAGGTTTAGCAAAGTACTGCAATGAGGCAATGGCACTCCTACCGGGTGTGATAAATTGGTTTAAATCCACTAAACCAATGCAAGCAGACATAGTTTTCATTCTTTGATTCTTTTTTTATAAAATCCATATACATCCTGAACTGAATCCAGGAATCTCATATCATCCTCTTTGTTCTCTCTCTCTCTCTCTGTCTCTTTACAGGTAAGTTATCATCCGAGTGGACAGTACACAACATCCCGTGTCCTCCAAATGGACACGGCCAAGCTGTAAAAGGATGACATTCTCCTGTTGGTGGTCGGAATACCAGCATGAGCCCCGCCGGATATTATGTGTCTTCCCACAAAGCCAGTGAGTGTAGTTCGGACTCATTACAGGCCACCGGGACTGACCACCGTGAAAACCAGCCCTCGCAAACCGGTCGGTCGCCATTTGCAAGTGATAATGAGTAGCATTTGTGGTGCGGTTGAGTTTGAGTGTTTGCTTCGCTTCGGCTAGCTAGCTGGCTGCTGTTGCTACTCCGGTACGTCCGGGAGTCCGGCAGATCGCTTAACATCACTATCTCGGGAGTGATCTTGAGGCGGGACAGGAAGGAGTTAACGTGTGGTTGCGCTGTGGTTGGTGAGTGGACTACAGTGAGCGCTGTGAGTGTTGTGCCTGAATCAGCACCACCACCAACGGGGACTGCTCACACGTCCGGTTAGCAGCATTTTCCCGGGAAACTTTTCCTTCCCTTTTCATGGGCAGAAAGTTTGCATGTCCGTTGACCATTACCATGGCGACGATGGAAGCAACATTCCGTCCGTTCTAAGTTAGGTGCTCCGGCATCAGATCGCAGCATGCATTCGTGTGGATTCTGATTGCTGTAGCTGCCGGAGTGACCGGAGCTGGTGGCTTTGTGGTGCAGAACGGTTCAGTTCCGCGCCGGTTGCATGAGGCATTGAATATCAACAGCATTAGGGTTGGTGCCTGGATGTAAGCTATTAGATGGTTGTAGCATGCTTTTATAGACAAACCGTTGTTGTGTAGATACAGATTGCTGACCACTTTGCTGCAGCAGAGCAAATTTAGCGTCGCACAGCAAGAGTAGAGGAGGGGATGCCTTTTGAAACTTGATTCGAGCACTCAAGCAGTGTTACACCGAATTTCTTGCTGGGTTGTATCATTACCATCTCGACGTTTCTTGAAATGAAATACACCTTTTAAACAAAATTAAGATTCAATTCAATTTATGCTCATCAACTGCATCGAGCATCACTTTGTTGAGCGAACATCACGCTTGAATTTTCCTTCTTTTTCTGAACAAATTCTGTCTCCGTAGAACCGGATGACCAACAGACAGATACACGCAGGTTCACGACCTTGCACTAATGGCCAACATTTGTTGTGCCTCATTTGTGCGCCCTTGATGATGGCCCTGGTGGCTGCCTGGAGCCTGGAGCGTGCGCACAGTTGGCATGAGGGCAGCGAATGTGTCTGTGTCACCGTAATTAACCCGGAGGGGCCCGTGCTTTATGGATTTTTTCCCACCCTCATCACCATCGTCTTCCCACCCACCCACAAAATGAGCTTCTTTCCCTCTGTGCGCCCTTTGCGCTGAAGACGAAATTCGTAAATTAGAGAGCTCTTCCTGTGTGCCTTCCGTACCGTTCCGTGCTAAGAACGCCAGGCAAACGTCAGGCGAAAGTCAGGTCTGATTGAATCACAGGAGCAGAAGCGAGAAGGAACCCCGAGCCCCCATCCTAACAACAGGACGCACCGAGACCGTTGCGGTTTGATAAAGTGTCCAATGGGGGGCTAGGAAGGAATTGTGGCACGAAGACAGATGTGAGTGCGTGCCGAGGACAGGCCGAGCCTGGTTCTGGCTGAACCAGGTCAGCGATAGAACGGTGGGGGAATGGGGCGCGCGGAAGAGCAATAAAACACCCCAACAATGCTCATTAAGGGATGTAAGTTCTGCATCATTGGGCTACGACCGGACGGCACGTGATGTTGCTGATGCTGAGATGTTGCCGATGTTGGTCCGTAATGAAGTCCAATGGAGCCGCTCGCCCTGGGGTAATTAAATGGCTCTCTTTGTTACACCGTCCTATCGCATCCCGTGAAGAGAGCGGAAGCTTCAGGTCAAATGAAGCAAGTTTTGCCGAACGGAGCCGATGTCGTGTTGTGTCCTGGCCTGGTCTCTGGCCTTGTGGCGACCTGTCGCGCAAATTGCTTCGTCACGTGACTGACAGGTGTCAACATGTGATCAGCCGGTGGAGAGAACGCTCCTTGGTTAGTCTCAGCAGCAAAACACCTCAAAGAAAATTCTCTCTCTCTCTCTCTCTCTCTCTCTCTCTCCGCGGCCTGCTTGATGCCACCATTGCTCGCTACGCTCCAAGCAACGTTTGGCCTGCTGCGATGTGATGCTTCGTGCCATAAGAAGGCTCTCGGTGTTGTTGTTGTTGTTGTTATGTCAGACCGTAAACCACGAGACGGACAAACCGGCGGACGAGACAAGACCATGGCACGGAGTGGGGTGGGCCCACTAAGTGACTCATCATCATAAACATCACGTTTCGCCGCAAGAGACCACCGTGGCGGAACAAGCAGACAGGCAGGCCAGGTGTTGTTGCCTGCCCGGTACCTGCCAATGGGTCTGCTATGATCCCGCTATGAGTCGCACTACTCCACCAGCCCAGGGCGTCGGTGCCGGATGTTTGGCGTAGGATTTGGCATATTCAATCACCGGTGGCCTGATTTTTCTTTTCCTTTTTTTCTTTTCCTCTTGCTCATCTCCATCTCCCTTGGGCTTGTCCATCGTTTCTCCAACGGTGGCGTTCGCGAGACAAGACAATAAATCCACTTGCAACACCCATCCCCATCCACCAGGCCTCCCAGCGGTCTGGCAAGGAGATGAGCTGAGATTTACCGGCGAGGATGGATTTGGCTCTGGCAAATACGGGCCACTGCCAGATTATATATTGAGCGTCTTCTCGTCATTCTTATGCCACAAGATCTTACTACGCGCCGCCCTTGTACTAGTGCAATGCTGTGATCCATAGGAAACATGAATTTTTGGGGCGATTGAAGAACCAAAACAAAAACAAAAGCAAAAGGAAGGGAAGTAAATCTGGCTTCTGGCTCCCTCCATAAAATGTTCCCCTAGACTGTGCTTCTTACGACTGGCTTTGGCTAAGGATGGCTTTGGCCCGGCATTACGCAAGCGACTCAGCAGGCACCGGTGTGCGCGCACGCAAGCTCCAGAGCTCCAGGGCACCGGTATCCAGGAACGGTATAACTGCTAACTGGATTGTATCCCTGGTGCCCATTGTCGAGGATAATTCTCGTCCGAGGATATTACGTGTTGTGCTGCTGCTTCTTTCTCTTGTCTTCGCTTGACACTTGTTCTCGGTACGAAGCGGTCCAAAGTTTTGTTCCGTGCCGTGGGCTCTGGTGCAACATCCGACGGTGAGAAACAACTTTAAAACTCTTGTTTGCCCCGTCCTCGTTCTGTTAAATGAAAGGACGATCGCATTAGTGGTAGGACTGCATCCAGACAGGTGCGTCACCTGGGAACAATTAGCCACGTCGCTCGTCTGGTTGGTGCAGGTGCCAGCTGGTAAGCCAATTTAATTGTATTAAACGGTCAAACAAGCACAAGACACTGATTGTCATATGAAAACTGCATCCAAAGTCCACGGTTTACGTTTGCTGCGTTTCCAAGATAGCGAAACGTAATCCTGGGCCGCATTATTTCGTTGGAATCGTGGTTTTTTTTTTAGAAATTTCATTTCATCTACCTTTGAGCATAAATGTGGGTCACACGCGAACGTGAAAGAGCAACGAGCAGCATTGTCCTTTGTGCACCACCAGCATCTACCAAGAATAGGGGATGGTTGGATGGAAGGTCACGGTGCACCATCGAGGGAAGATAAATCATCACAACACCCCTCGGCCAGCAGAAGAAGGAAGATGTAAAGCGAACAAGATCCATTCGGTTATAATTTCATGCAGCAAATGTTCTCCGGAACTCTGGGGCATCCCACCACCCAATGCTGGGTCCAATGTTCTGGTCCTTGTCGCACACCGCGCTAACCTCGCTACCGATGGCTATCGTCTGGCCTGGTTTGGCTTCTCTTTCATCGTTTCATCATCGTAACGACCACATAAAACGGGGCCGGGAACTGGGTGAGTTCTTAAAGTCACATTCGCGAAACCATTCCTCGCTCACCCCCACGGGTGCGAGGTCAGCTCGTTGCCCTCGGTTGCTATGGTTGCCGCCCAGCCGGAATGGCATTGCCTTCGCAAGATTTTTTTTTATGCGAATGCGAATGATGCCCGCCATTGCTGCCCTCCGGACAAAGTACAAAAGTCATCTGATTTGATTCTCATCCCTCATCCCCAAGCACCCTCTCGCAACGCCGGGGCATTGTGGCTCGTGGCGACCGAAGCGCGCGTAAAATAGAGAACGAAAATAAGTGTCCCATTCATTTATCGTTTCTTTCGTTTTTTGTTCGCGTGCGGCGCGGGGTGCTTTTTTCGGGAGGGTGCAGTTAGGGAAGAGGGTTAGGGGATGAGGTCGTGGCTGTGGATGTTCTAGAAGCCCGCCTCCATTCCGCTGCGGTGCGATCTGTATTTTACTGTTTCGCTTCTTCGCCCGTTCCCCACCACTCCACCACCACCACCCTGGGATTCCGTCGAGGGAAGCGCGCGTTTCCGGTTCGGTCTTTGGCTCTCGCTTCGCTTTTCGAATTTTCTTTTTTGTTGCAAAAGATTTTCCATTTTCCGCATAACTTTGCTACATACTGGTTCGCTGGCTGGCTCGCTGGCTGGGGTTGGCTAGTGAGCGCTTTTCGTTGCGATCGTTGCTCCCCTTGGGATACTGGGGGGTGGTACCGAGGGTGGTGTGCGCCACCAACGAGCTCCCACGCTACCCTGCCCTCCTGGGGAACACGCTCCGCATCCGTAAATTTTCATTCCATTGCACTGCAATCAATTCAACATTATGCGAGTCGCAGCAGCAGCAGCAGCACCAGAAGCAACATAGCTACATACCACCGTAACGTCATTCGTGGCCCAGCACCACGCCACATGTCGACATTGTCACGCAGCCAGAAATATGGTTTGGTGCTGGGTTTCGCTTCATCCCAGGCCACCCCATCCCCTTCTCCCCTTCGTTCCTCTCTTCACCACTTGTATCCTTGGGGATCCGCTCGGGGGCATTCCCTCAGCCGGGGAATTCAACCCCATGGAAGTCAAATAAACGTAGCTCATAAAAAATTAATTGCAACCACAGCATAATGATGTCACATTTTCCTACGCTTTTCCGTCTCACCCCCTCCCTTTCTCTATCTCTCAGTTTCTCCCTCCCAACTCATATTTTCTTTCGCCATCAGAGTTTTATTATTTCTCCCCTTCGTCGCCCCAAACCTAACTGGCTGGCTGGTGGGATGGCTGGTTGGTGTGAAAACTCCCTGTCAGGAATTCCAATTTGTTCCACCATTCGTCCCATGAGTGTGTGCGTGTCTGCGTTGGAGAAGAAAATCCCGATCTCGCGACTTCCTGCGATTGTTTATCGGAGTGCTTAAAAGAGGCAACCGGGAAGGGGGGTAGACATATTAAAAGTGGGGAAGTGGGAGGAGGGAGCACCAATTTTATGTTCCGGTTGCGTAAGGCATCATTTCAATGTTTTGTGAATGCATCAGCGTAAATCATCGGGGCGTTTAGTGGTGGCGAATAATGGGTGCGGCCGAATGCCCGGGAGGGAAGGTGAAATTTTAAACATAAACCAAATGCAAATTTGGTTAATAAATGTACTCGAATGCTCGTTTGATGTTTTGTGATTCGTTGGAGCCCAAATAAAGCGACGTTTTATTCGCGGGTTCGCTTTCTTTCGGTGAGCAATGTAACCGTAATTTGCTCTTTAATTGCACGGGAGGTTAAAGCTAACGCATTCATGATGCTTATCGAATATGCAGCCATTTTGATGGTGGTATAAAATTGGAAAATCGTAAAACAAATCGTGGTACTAGATGAACTGGAATGAGATGGGATTATGTCTTTGAATATTGTAGTCCAAGTTTCACTGAAGTATTGTTGTAAATTGAAATTAAAATCAATTCAGCGGCATTAGTGGTTGTTATCCGGGTAAGCGCATGCTCTGGCATAGGAACACCAGGTTTTTGATCGAATAAAAACCATAAGACCGTCCATTTTGATATCATTTTGCCTTGCACTCGAGTAGAGAAAATGTGAAACGACCAAAAAACGACCTTTTCACACGTACGAATCAGGAATGCATCCACGCAGTTTAAGTTCACTTCTTCTAAGCGTGTTCTTCTCCCTCCAGTTACCGACCAAGTTGATGGAGAACGTCTTCCAGAACATGCCAATAATCCAAACTCTCTTCTAAGGCGCCACGACATAGCATGAACAGAGTGCACAAGCTCACGCGAACACGGTTCCTGCTGCTCTCGGTTGATCTTTTGCCACCCACGAGTTCGCTAGGATGTCGGAGCGGAGCCTGTCAGTCGTTGGAGTAGGAATAAAGCTTACCAACTTCACTTCGGCGTCTAGCTCATGCTTAACGTCAAACATTTGCCAATTCCGTCTTCCTGCGCGAACACAAATACAGAAAGAAGAACTTTGACGAGGGAATCTCTTCGATTCCGTCCCTCCTGGCCCCGTGAGGGACGAATTGGTCAGTGCTACGAATCGATTTCCGCTAGGTTCCCGGTCCCAGTGTGCTCCGTGTGCGATATCCGGATTTACGACATCGACGAGAGTTGGGGATGTTATTTACTCCCGCTTGTAGCAGACCCTCCACCACTTATCGTCACGGTCGTTACTGTCATCGAACACACGGCACAGACCCGGAGACCCTCGACAGACACGCCACGCAGGACAGGTTGGACATGCTTTTTGTCAGATTGGCCAGCTGGCCCCGCTGTGGATTGCGGGCACTGTGGAGCTTTAGTGCACTTTAATCCTGACATGTTTATTACTTATTAATGCGCCATGCAGCTGGTCGTTGCGTCGTATGTGCTAACGCGTAACTGCAGTGCTCGTTCAAGTGAGGCACAAGTTCCGGTCAGTCTGATGGAATGCTATTTTTTTGTTTCGTTATCTTGTTAACTGCTTTGTTTATTGCTTTGAGTTGGCGGAAGTGAAAAGGTTTAACCATTATTGATGCTAAGCCCTTAAGATTAACTTCAATACCATAGTCGCACAATTCTTTGCACTGCTAGAATGCTCATGCAGAGGATTTAATTCATATTGCTTTGCCATTTTGCCATGTACTTTATGATGCCTTCATTGTTGCATGTTGCTCATCTGATGAAGAAGTGAAACAAAGTCCCTCCGCGGAATCTTTCTCACATCGGGAGCAATAAAGCTGCATATTAAGCAAATTGTATGCCATGTAATTGGCATTCTTTTGTGGACTTAATTAAAATGGCTTCCTCTCCGGGGGCGGTCGAGTTAGATATTTCCTATTATTCATTACGGTACAAGGTTTCTCCATGCCATCCATCTCTGATGAACATGATGATGTTTCTGTTGCAAATTCAATTTAAATATAGTCCTCACTTTATGATCTGGTTAGTATCTGGCTAATAGAATGTGTTATGAAGGTTCAGAGAAGCTCGGTTGCAGAACAGCAACAGTTTCATTTGAATCTTGGCAACTCGTATTTTAATAAAGTTGCTCTCACTTTTATGAGAAAATATGGCATCCAGAAGATCAATTTCATAAAGTGAATCAAATCATTTTGATAACCATTGACAATGCACTGATTTCGAACCTTCGTTAGTGTTGGTTTCTTCTCCTTATCAATGTGTATCGCAATGAAATGCAAATTCATTATTGATCGAAGTGTGATTGCTCGCTTTTCGATTGCGATTGTTGTTGCTACGAGCGATTCGCAATGGCATGGAGCATACCGGGACGCTTCCAGTACCACCAGCAGCAGCAAAAGCATTTCGCTTCACTGATGGCTGGCATCTTTAAATAGTAACAAATGGACGCCGCACCAGCCACCACGCGATTCCCCAGCCAATGCTACCGGTTTCAACGCAGCTACCAGCAGCTCGATGCTCCGCTTCCTTCACTGATCCCCCGCCAATCAGCACCAGGCACCGGCTAGGCGTCTGTGGCGCATCAGGCGCGACATTTGCTGTTGGGAAAATATCGGGAAATTCAAATCCAAACACCGTGAAGCATGGTAGAAGCAGAACAAATACACTGTGTGCGAGGACAAGCACACGTACACTCGTGCGCACACCTCGTCGTGAGTGGGACGCGAAGTTTTTTAGAAAAGTCCACGTGCTCGACGTGGACCACTCATCCACCCTTGTGAACTGCCCGTTCGGTGAATCGCTGAACTGATGATGATGATGATGATCGTCATCGTCATCACAATAACAATGTTGCTTTATGATAAGGCATTAAGCCGTACCAGAAGCGACATGACGGGGATCCTGTTTCTCTCGCCAAAAACCGGTGAAGGACGAGGATCGTGGAATTTCTTTCCTTCAGCGAACATCCACGAGGACTCCACGAGGTGATTGGCGGCGGGTAGTAGGGCATGTTGGGCGAAACAAAAAGCGTGTTGAACGGTACAAGGGTGGCGCAAAGGGGATGGCGCGTCCCGACGCACCGTCGCTTCCTTGAACAAGCTTGCGCCCCAGAACAACACATGTAAGAGAGGCTGTCCCTAGAGAGAGAGTGTGAGCATGCCTGCCTGTGTCTGTGCTTGCTCTGATCTCGGAACCACAACGGCCTGCTTTTCTGGTGGGATTTTCTGTCCCGAAAAAAAAAAAAGAAAAGAGGAAAACGGATCCCAGCAACCAGAGCCGATCCGATACGGCGACCGTCGTCCCGCATATAATATTTTGGCATGCATGGTACACTAAGTCATCCCGGGATGGGAGTAGTGGAAGGCGAGGGATCCCCTCCCCCCTGCCATCGAAATCCAGTGACTGCTGACGGCTTTCAGCGAATCGAGCCGATGTCGAGACATTTTTGCATTGAAGCGGAAAGCTGGCGGCATGCTGTCGCCGTTTTGGCAGGAAAGAGGAGGCAGCTTTTCCTAAAAAGACGCGAACGCACTTCGACAGCCTGTCGAAAGTCGAACACGCGCGGAAAGTTCGTTCGGGACGAAAGGCCGTTGCAGCCGATCCGATGATATTCAAGCTGAAGCATCGGCACCAGCACCAGCTGCCGTGTTCGAACGGAACGGACCGGAACACGGTGGACGTGAAGTTCGGGAACAATATTTTCCCATCATTTCCCGAGTTCCGAGGTCGTGATACTTTTGATTTGTGATTTGCGTATTTTCCCCTTTTTCTTTTTACTCGGCCAAAGGTTGAAATTGAACTTTGGGGGGGAAGGGGGGGTGCTTTTTGGTAGCTGCGTAGCGAAGGGACCTCAAAAATCGAAAGGCGGGTCTGCTGAATGATGTTTGCCGTGAAAGTTCCGTCGGACAGACCGTCGTACCAACTTTTTGGCACGCGTTCGGAAGGGTTCAGACCGCGGGAACACGCAGCAGCCCCGTGATACCGAAGCATCGATAAAGAACTTTGACTTTCCGGTGAGCGGAGCGGGGAAAATATTGTTATTTCGATAATTTACTGACGCGGTGTGACCTGGTGTATGTGTGTGGGGTGCGAAAGTTTGAAGTGAAAATTATTAGTGCACAAAGGGTGGGGAAGGATACAGGAGGGGGCTAGTTTTTGATGTTTACCAGCATCGTTGGCACGGTGCCAGTTTTTGTAATGTTGCTCCGCCGCCGAGTTCGTGTTTAATGCGCGTTATTATCAAGCGAGTTCCGGCGCGCGCGTGTGTATGCGTTGACATTGTTGGCAATTTTTGGTTGTCAAAACCGATTTACTCAACACGTTTAGCACCTAATAATGGCTGTCCATTAAAGACAGTATAGAGTGGAACTGTTTGAAGTGCAACATTTCTTCATTAAGTCATCGATTGCACATTGGAAGGCCACGTCAACATCGACGGCTATCAGATTGCTTTCCCGGTCCCGGTGCGTAGGAACGAAACCATTACACCATGACAGCACTAACAGCAGCAGCAGCCGGGCTCAAACGTTGAGCACGTTCTCTGTAATACCGATTCATGGACGTGTCGCGTTGCGTCGCATTGGTGGTCGTCGACAGCCGCCCTCGAGTTGTGTGTCAATATTGGTTTAGACGAGGTAACAGCGTGCTTCGTTGCAGCAACGGTGGCGGTCAGCTGGGTGTTGGTTCGTTGCACAAACAAACAAAACCTTTTGGCTTTACGGCGGTAAGAGCCCTTCACTGTATAGGCGCACGTTGGTGATGCCCCCGTGTAGCCGCAGCTGCACGAGATTGCAATTGCATTTACATTGCGGATTAATCCCGTGAAAGGTTCGATCAGACAAGCAGCGTGTTGTCTGTCGCTGTGCAACGAAATTCACGAGTGAGTGAAGATGAAATGTCTAGATTGTGCAACTCCCAGGGTGCCTCTGGCGAGTAGTTCACTGTGAACGTTTGTCAACGAGATTCGATTCGAAACGAGAGCAACCTGGAATATTCTTGGAGTAATGTTTCATTAGGATCGATCAGATGCCCTGTTCCGATAGAGTCTTTTGATGCAGCGTTGAGCTCGATGAGGAGCAACGGCACGGACAGAGTTTTCAATTCAATTCTCGATTCTCAATCCAAGGGAGTAGATTGGAGATGGGCTTCAAATGAAATCATAATAA
>NC_064877.1:20282500-20295000 GCF_943734665.1 Anopheles aquasalis | reverse complement strand
TCTATCCATTTCAATTCCCCCCTGGACAACACCACGACGTCTCTGTGCGCGCGTGTGTATGGTGCGGTCGTTAGTGATACGTTAATTAAATTTGACTTTTCGCCTCGCGGCCCTTAATTGATGGTTAGAGGTTAGGTGCCGACCAATCCATCGACCAATTGACGTCTGCTCACTGAGGTTGAACGGCGCTAGATCGTGATGCCCACAAAACGTTGGTCCTTCAGCTTCTGTGGTGCTGCATTTGCAGGTTCTCAGAAGTGAACGTTAGAGATTTGCCTGTGCCCTTCGGCATTTGTTGGTCAATATTTGGCTTCTTTGCGGATTAGAACCAATGCTGATGATGATGATGATGATGTTGTAGGCTAATGCTACCGGTGCCTAATGAAGCAGAAGGAAAGGTGCCCGTGCCTGTTTGGAATGTGATACGGTGCAGCTGGCATGAGTGCAATTACACAATGGGACTGGTGCGGTGTGCTAATCACCAACCAACCAACGAAACAATGGCCGTCGAGCTGGTGAGGAGGAAATAAGTGGATTCATTGCGCTTAGATGCGCTTTCATGAGAGGCTTTAGCAAGAGTTCAGGGGAACATCGGTTATGGAATCGAATACGCACTCCATGCGGCCCTGACTGCTGCTTGTGACTCCAAGGACCAAGGAGCCACCGAATCCCGAACCCTTGGCCACACTCTCTGATCCAATCGTCTTACCGTTCCTTGGGTGTTGGGGCGATACTTTGTTTATGTAATTCGCCCCCTCATTATCGGCTTCGCTCTTGCGTAATCCCGGATTCAGCGGCACTGGTCAGATGAGGTCGATACCGAGAACTGCGACATATGGTCCAACAAGAAGCCACGGACCGTGTTCGTGCTCCGTGTTTAGCTCGTGCTCTACAACCGTGATTCGATGATTCGTCTGCGAGTTATGAATCGACTTGGGATGGTTTTATGGCGCATAGTTGGGTGGCCAAAGCGTCAAACGCGACTCGAGAGTTACGAGAAGCGCGTGAGCGAGTGCTCTCCGGTGCTTTTGGCCCGAGGCAATGAATCATTACGTAATTTCCGGTACTGTCGGCAGCTTCCTGTCGCTGGCATGGAAGCACCTCCCTGGCAAGAAAGGTGCGAGGTGCGAGACTCAGACGCGATGCGCTCCATCCACCGCGATGACGGCTCTCCGACACGTTCCGACACGAGAGGGCACACGGCATTGAAGTGCGCCAGACTGCTCGAGACTGGGAGCTCTCGTGAGGTTCGTATGTGTTTGTCATCGTGCTGATGACGGAAGGAACTGCTGACTGGCTGCTTCGACTGCCTTCACTCAAAGGGAAGCTACTGTCAGCGCTTTTCCATCGGTAGCTGGTCACTCCCGGTCGTTTCTGATCTGATCGTTGGTCCGTTGGAGCTCCTGTTAGTACTGGCGATGTGTTGTGGCTCATATGCGAGCCGGAAACCGTGTCTTTACAGAGCGAACTGGCTGTGTTCCTGTGTTCACTCCACTGCCATGGTGATGGTCAGCATACTGGGTTATGGAGAATGTGAACAAACTATGCGTTCTTCATGCTTTTGCAAACACTTTTGTGGGATTTTTCTTGTAAAAAAGCACAAAAATACTAGGGAAATGTTTGTTAAAATTTATAAATATCCTTATTAGTGAGCAATTTCCCTTTTTCATGGGCACAATTGTGGCCAACCGAGTTACTCATTCACTGTGCCATTGCGTTTGCTTTTCATCTTACAGCTGGGATAAAGCCTGTCTTCGGCTCTTATCATCATCATCATCATCATCCGCCCTGCATCATGCCCCTGCGCTCAATCACTGTCAAATTCATTTTCCAACGAATTTAGTTTTTCGTGACTCACTCGTGACGACGACGCGTACGACTGGTGCCTTTGTTTTGGTCGACGATCCCTTTGGCCTCCATGGCTCTCGATAGCGAATCGCGATAGCGATCGAACCGTGTGTACGTGACCTGACATCGTACACCCAAAGCTCAGGGATGGTTTGCTTCACCATGGCACACGACAACATCGTTTGAGTGATGCTTTCCCGTCGCACAAAACGGCTTCATCGGGAAAGCGGGAGTCTTTATGTTGAGACGGCATCCAGAGGCGCCCCGAGTTCAAAATGAGCTCTGGTCGGACCGTTTGATGAAGCAAGCGACATAAGCGCTCGATGAAAACAGGATCTCGTCCCTGGTCCCTGGTTTTTTTTGGTGGGTCGAGGCGGTTTCTGGAGCTTTAAAAAAATGGCCAACTGACGAACTGGCCAGTCCAGTCAGCACGTCGTAAGCCCGACATCAATTCATCATCATCATCATCGAAGTGCTGGTTGGCTAGTTTTCGGGATGGAAAATCGATTTTACGTCGTTCAGGTTGGGGGGTGGTTGGTATGTCAAGCCTACCAGGGTGTCGAGGGTGTCGAGGATCAATAGCATATTTTTTACGTCTTTCAGGGCGGTCACGTCCGCTGCTTGTGACACGTGCAATATCGAGTTACAGGAGTCAGGTTGAAGCGATACTAGGATGGTGCCTGGATTTCATTTCAGTACTTTTTTTTCGAGATACCATTTAGTGCAGGAAAGGGAACTGTACTTTCGGGATGAGAGAACAGTTGATTGCGTGTTTCGAGGCAACACTTTTGATCGCTCATACAGGAAGTAGAACACTGTATTCCAGCATTTTATACAGCACATTGACTCAGACGCGCGACGACGATGGAAAACTATTCCAGCGTCTTATCTTATGGCAGCGGCATCGCCTTTGGGGCGCTCGCAAAAATCGAAGCAATTGCTACGAGCCATTTAACATAATGACGTCAGGGTGAATGTAGGGTAGGAAGTCTCGTGCCAATAATCTCGTGCCGCATTCTCGCGAGGCCATCTCTTCGGCTCGTTTCCAAGAAAAAAAAACCCAACAGCAATTCTTTACGCGCCTTCCCCGCGTTTATTGTTCTTGTGAGAAACAAAACATCGTAAAGGAGGAGATCGCAGAAGAAGAAGCAGAAGTAGCAGCAGAATCTCATTCTCCATCGATTTTACGTCGAACGCTGGTAGCAGACGGTGGTTGTGGTGGCAGAGGAGTGCGAGAGCGATGGAAAACACAACTTAACGGCCCTAATAAATCGTTCGCAAAGTTTCGTTTTCTCTACCCCGAGGGGGAACCAAAAACACAGACACAGAAACTATCACTAGCGTTGTGGATGGGGAGACCCCAAGTCCCTGGGGCCATGTGAGAATTGAGAACACATTTTCCTGGAAACCAAAGTGGCTAGAGCATTGATCAGGAGCCACCGCGTATCGGTTTGCTATTTTTCCCTTTGATCATGTGCCTCCATGGCGCACCGGTATCGAGCCATCGAGACGCTCCGAGCCTCCTCCCGCGGTGTCTTCGATGTCACAGAAGGCGCATAGACACTAAGGTAGCTAACGAAAGTGTCACCGGTGGGCTCTCTCTTCCTCTGTCTCTGTCTGTGGGCCGCCTATCTTCGCGGAGTGTTAGTCACCCCCCGTAGTTCCGGAAAAGCAGATTTGCACCGATGTCGGGTCTGGTTTTGCCCGGAAATTTTAGTAGACACAAAGAAGCATTGGTTCTCGTTACGGCAGCCGACCACCAGACGAGACATGAGCACATGATCTGGGTTTTTGCTCGGTTTTTCCGAGTCGAGACACACCGGTGGACCGCAACTTCAAGGTTTTGGTTTAATTTATTATTCCTCCCCGTTACGGTAGCACCGTGGAAGATCCACGTGAGAGAGGACCCCTCCGGATTGGAAAGCGAGAAGAAAGAGCCAAGAAACTAGTGGCCAGCGGCCCCGACACGGGAGTTCCGGTTACGATTTCGATAGCCCGATAACGAGAAACTGTTTTCTCCATTCTCGTTCCCGGGTTTTGGTCTGGGTTTCGGAAAGGATTCGACGATAATCCTGGGGGTCAAAATCGATCTCGAACCATTGGTCCCCGGCCCCTTATGGTGTTCAGTTCGCATCTCATTTGGCAAGAACGTTGAACAGCGAGAGAGAGAGAGAGAGAGAGAGAGAGAGAGAGAGAGAGAGAGAGAGAGAGAGAGAGAGAAGTTGAAGTTCAACTTCCATTGAAGACGATCCGGATCGCCATCCGTTCTCTTGGTGGTGGTGCTTCTCAACTTCCTCCACTCCGGTGTGGAGGGGGTCGGATTGCAGGCTGCGGTGATGTTTGAAAACCGCAGAACCAGCCAACCGACGAACAGAAGGACGCCGCACACCAGTGCGCCAGGGCGTGAATGCTTGTCGTTTGCGATACCTCGAGACACATATCTTGCACGGTTTCCACCTGCTTGCTGGGTGGGGGTGTGATGGGCGTAACTTTACACTCGCGGGAACCTTGCATCGCTTGGTTAGAACACCCGCGTTTGTACGCCGATTGCAGTTTCGGGGTGTCCGTCGTGGCGGACAGCCAATGTTGTTAACTAAGTGGACTCGAGGTTGACCGGACAACCGTGGTGAATCACCCGTGAGTGATTCACCTACTCAGTGGAGAACGTTGGAAGTCATTGGGCCTTACCAGGGTAGGGGGACACCAATGCTTCATAGGAGACAAGAAGTAAGTGACACGATGATGTTCGGTTGAGTACTGACTTCTGTCTGACTTCTCTACTCGGAAGTCATCTTTATTTATACTGCCTTATCCGATACGTTTGTCGGATAGGAAGAGTTCCGATTTACAAAACATCTGCAAGCGCTACAAACATCTACGCTGCAGACCGCGTTTCGGCCGTAGCTTTCTCTTCCGCATGGCCTCATTCTTAGGCGGTAGAACCTTTTCCGCAATCACCGGGGTGGCGCGTCGCATGTTTATGTTTACCTTGGGCGGTCCGGCGCGGTTGGCAACAATCGCCTGAGTTCGGGGTTTACCCATTCTTCGCCTATGGGTTACGCCTTTACCTCCCTAGCTAACGCCCGTGATGCATGTGACATCTGCGCATCAGATGTTTGCGTCGCATCACATCTGCTTAGCAGACTTTCATCTGTTTAGCAGACATGCTACACCTCCCCCCTTTAGAAAGAATAATGCAAAAATGGGTGCTTTTGAGCTCATTTGTGCGTTATTCTAGCCTAGCTTTGATCAGTCTGTTTTTGTGTACTACAGACTCTTTTCCTGATGCTATGTGTCGTATCTTGCAGTTTGTGTTGTCAATTTCAATTATTACAAACGGTCCTACATAAATGGGATCTAATTTCTTCCTGTTTTCGTTCGTGATATAAACATGGTCTCCTAGTTTTACTTGGATGGGGTTCGTGTTTTTATTTGAGTCTATTTGCCTGTTTTGTTTTGTTTTGATGAGGTGCTTCCTTGCTACCTCGTTTGATTTTTGAAGCTTGTATCGCATTTCCGCGTGATATTGATCTAGATTGTAGACCGGTTCTGGTTTGTGTCTAATTAAATCCTGTGGTAGGTTCGCAGTTCTACCAAAAACTAATTCAAATGGTGTTAATTTTGTATCTGTGTGTTCTGTAGTGTTATAAACGAATTCGTAGTATTTTATCCAGTCATCCCAGTCGGTGTGATGCTCATTAGAAAATGTCCTTAGATACTCGTTTAAACATCTATGATTTCTCTCTAATGCTCCTATTGTTTGTGGATGGTAGGCTGTTGCGAATGTTTGTTTTATATTCAAAATTTCTGAAACTTTTGCCAAAATTTCGTTGTTATATTCTAGACCTTGGTCAGTTTTCATCTCCAAAAAGTTTCCGAAAGTGCATATGAAATTTTGCACTAGCGATCTTGCTATTGTATTTGCTTCTTTGTTCTGCATTGGTATGATGACAATGTATTTTGTAAGGTCGCACTGAATTGTTAGCGCGTATCTGTTGTTGTTATTTGTTTTTGGTAACGGTCCCACTGTGTCTATCGAGATAACATCAAACGGTTTCGAGGGAGTTGTCGTCACAACTTGTTCCTCTTTCGTGTGTTTGCGCACTTTGTTAACTAAGCATGCCTCACATTTGTTAATGAAATCTCTTATTTCCTCCTTCATATTCCTCCATTTGTACTTTTCTCTTAACTTCATATACAAACGGTACTGGCCTACATGTCCTCCCGAAGGGGTCATGTGATAATCCCTGATTATTCTTAGCCTTTCTTCCTTGTCTGTGATCCATCTAGTTGGAGTGAACAGGACAATTTGGAAGTTGGAGATCGTTTTGTTGGCTATCTCCTTAATTGTTTCTACAGAGTAGTGGTTGAACAATGCATCTCCCTTCGCAATTGCAACTCTATCTCTATTATGCCTTCTGGCAATCTTACGCACTTCTAGAAGAGCAAACTCTAGTGCTTGACTTCCATTTCTTAGTGCAGATTTATATATGGGTACGCCAACAGACCCAAGCGCTTTGTTTTCATTGCGGTTTCTCACCACGAGCTCTATTTTTCCTTTTAACTCACCGGTTCTGAGTTTGAGCAATTTGGACACCTCGGAAGGCCTGTCCGTCTCCCACATTGTAGGGTGATCAACCCCTTGCTCTGTTCTTTTTGGTTCCTGTACTTGTACTTTTTGTTTAGCCATGGCCCTAGTAGTAATTTTTAAAATAGCGTTCTTAATCTCAATTTTATCGCTACTGGTGGGTGTGGATGCTTTTAGCTGGTCCGAATTGGGAACGATTCTGGACAGAGCATCCGCTACCACGTTACTTTTACCTGCTACAAATTCGATTTCAAAATCGAATTCCTCTAAATCTAATCTCATCCTAGTTAGTTTAGATGTCGGGTTTTTCATGCCGAACAGGTAAACTAAAGGCCTATGATCAGTCTTAATTTTAAATTTTCTACCGTACAAGTATGACCTAAAATAATTGATTGCCCAATGTATGGCTGTCAACTCTTTTTCTATAATCGGTTTGTTTTTCTCCCCTGGCGTGAAACTCTTGCTTGCATACGCAATGGGGTGGTCACCGTTCTCGAAAATTTGGGATAGAACCGCACCGCATGCGCTATCAGAAGCGTCAGTGGTTACAATAAATTGTTTACTGAAATCCGGATATTTGAGAATTTCCGGGGCTATTAGATTCTTTTTCAGTGTGTCGAACGCGTGTTGGCATTCGACTGTCCAAACAAATTTAGCGCCCTTTTTCAGTAAACTGTTTAGCGGTTTGGCCTTTTTGGCAAAATTTTCCACAAATTTCCTGTAATAGTTGCAAAATGCAACAAAGCGTCTGACCTCATCTGAGCTGGTAGGTATTGGGTAATTCCTAATTGTGTCGAACTTAGAATCGTCTGGGAAGATTCCCTTATCTGTTATTTTATGTCCTAAGTATGTTACTTCTGTTTTAAAAAAAATTACATTTCTTAGGATTAAGTTTAAGATTATACTTTCTTAATCTTTCAAAAACCTTATCTAAGTTGTCAATGTGATGCCGTGCGCTGCACCCTGTGACAATTATATCATCAAT
Source organism: Anopheles aquasalis (assembly GCF_943734665.1). Taxonomy (NCBI): domain Eukaryota; kingdom Metazoa; phylum Arthropoda; class Insecta; order Diptera; family Culicidae; genus Anopheles; species Anopheles aquasalis. The sequence goes on along the minus strand of NC_064877.1, from coordinate 20,287,579 downwards.
GTAAACGAATGCTAGCTCTGGCGTTAAACCTGCCATGGCTATAGCCATCATTCGTTGAAAACTATTAGGACTTATGTTCAACTCAAAGGGCATTCTTGTAAATTGATAATGTCCTGTTGGTGTGGAAAAAGCAGTATACTTCTTACATCTGCTTTTAAATCATGAATCTCTTCTTCCAACAAATGGAATTTAAATTTTTCACTTTTACTGCTTGGTTGTGAATCTCCCTGTTCTCTGCAATATACATTTTCCTGAGTATGATGATACTGTCTCTCTCTATTAACATTTTGCTCATACAAATGATGATTGGTCCTATTGTTCTGATATTGATATGATTCATCGTTATTCATTCTTGTCCAATGTTGGTTTACCCTTTTGCGACGGTTATGTCTATTGAAATTATAGTTATAGTCCTGATCTTGTTCAATATAGTGAGCTTTCCCAAATGAATAGTTTGTCTTATAATTTTCTTCTGGACCTTCTCCTCTAATCCAACATCCCCCAACAAATTCCGAATATTCCATTTCTGATGATTTTGTTTTCGTTTACATCCGTTTAAATCATACTTGAGATTCTTTCATTTGACTATGACTCACCATACCATACTGTATAAATTAACTGCGCGCGGGTCTGTCGTCGAAATTGGTCCTTTTCATCATCTGGGGTTCCATAGCTCAGGTCGGTTACGATCCATCCTTCCACGTTGGACTGACATGTCATCATCTTCCCGCCTGCTTCACTTGCGGATTGCTGCTCTCAATCTAGCCATTTGCTGCTAACTTCACCCCTGCTGCTCTCACTCTTCTCTCTTCGTTGATGTCCATTTTATAAGGCTGCCACTCCATTGTTGAAGTGTTTGTTGATAGCCGTCAGCACTTTTTTTCCGTGCACACAATCACTGCGATCACTTATGTTCTGATCGATACTTTGATCAGCACTTTGATCACTTTCCGTTCACTATTGTTTTACACTTTTTGGCTGTTTTACCAACAAGTCACGGTCGCCATGTGATGGGCGTAACTTTACACTCGCGGGAACCTTGCATCGCTTGGTTAGAACACCCGCGTTTGTACGCCGATTGCAGTTTCGGGGTGTCCGTCGTGGCGGACAGCCAATGTTGTTAACTAAGTGGACTCGAGGTTGACCGGACAACCGTGGTGAATCACCCGTGAGTGATTCACCTACTCAGTGGAGAACGTTGGAAGTCATTGGGCCTTACCAGGGTAGGGGGACACCAATGCTTCATAGGAGACAAGAAGTAAGTGACACGATGATGTTCGGTTGAGTACTGACTTCTGTCTGACTTCTCTACTCGGAAGTCATCTTTATTTATACTGCCTTATCCGATACGTTTGTCGGATAGGAAGAGTTCCGATTTACAAAACATCTGCAAGCGCTACAAACATCTACGCTGCAGACCGCGTTTCGGCCGTAGCTTTCTCTTCCGCATGGCCTCATTCTTAGGCGGTAGAACCTTTTCCGCAATCACCGGGGTGGCGCGTCGCATGTTTATGTTTACCTTGGGCGGTCCGGCGCGGTTGGCAACAATCGCCTGAGTTCGGGGTTTACCCATTCTTCGCCTATGGGTTACGCCTTTACCTCCCTAGCTAACGCCCGTGATGCATGTGACATCTGCGCATCAGATGTTTGCGTCGCATCACATCTGCTTAGCAGACTTTCATCTGTTTAGCAGACATGCTACAGGGGGAAAAGTGTTCCGTGGAGCGGCAGGAATACACACCAACCGGGAACCGGATCTCGGGTCCGGATACAATCAATTTCGATTTACGCTTCACCGGTAAAACAGCCGTATCGAATGACTTGAGGCCGGTTTTGTGGTTCTCGGTTCTCGGGTCTCGATCGATCGATCGATCGAGCGAAGTTCTGTCGACCGGCAGGCGCACTCGAGGCGCGTTCGTTGGCCGTGAGGCTTTAATTCAATAAATGTTCGATAAGCAATCCCACGCGGGATACCCTGATTGCCAGGGAAATGATTATTTAATTCAAACTATTTTCCCGTTTTTCTCTCTCGTTCCAGGTACGTACTATCCAGCTGCGTTGCGGTGAATGGATTAAAGGGATTTATCCTTTTCTTCCTCCGTCGACGAAGAGCGATGCTTTTAGTCGCTTTAGGATAACGAAGTTACAATGAAAGCGCATCGCTGAAAGGCACTGAACAGACGGGAGCACGGTTTGTGATACAGATAAGACGTTCATATTGTGGCCACTGGCTGGCGCTCCTGCGTCTAAGCTGCCAATTGTTTCGCGAAAAATTGGGGAACATAAAGTACTAGCTCGTCGGAGGTTCGGAGGGAATTTAATCAACTTTTCGTTCTCCCTCCACTTCACTGTAAAGCTCAGCTGCAGCAGCAGCAGCAGCAGCGGTGCGCCAGACTGAACTGCAGAAAAAAGAACATTTATAATTCACTCTCCAGCTTAAGCCCATAAAAAACTTACCAGCAGACTGTCGGACGTCAGCACTTATATCCCTTGTCCGGGCCAGACTCCCGTGCCGACAAATGGGTCGTAAAGTGGTTGGTTTATTGTTGTATTAGGAAGAAAAAAAGAAAAACTAAACGGATCGAAAGCCCCCATCGCCAGGACATCTGGTGTCGTGTCTCAGTTGCCAGTTGGCCACATCCATAAGCCGAACAGAACATCTGACCCAAAGAAAGAGAACTCGTGTATGATGACACCGAGTAAATCTGGTACCTTTCTGGTATCACTTTGCCATTAAAATGCATTAAAAAAGCGAAGAAGCTGCTGGTCACAGACAAGCTGCTTGTAAACTTCATTTTCGATGCGCAGTAAATCGTTTGGCAAATCTTTCGAAAAGAAAGCCAATTTGGAAACACTTCATGAAGCCACATCATGTTTTTGGGTGAGCACTTTGGGCCACGGTTGCAGTTTTTATGGTGCCGGTGAACCGTTGCTGGTGAGTCAGGCCGCCCGCCGATAGGTGTGTGATGGAACGCTCTGGGCGGTGGCGTCGTCAGCCCATTTCATGTCGCGTAACGAAGTCACTAGGGGGCCGCAGGTCATAAAGTTGACCGCAAGCGAGTAACCGATGGATGGATCGGTCGGTGGTGGGCATCGTAAAAGCTCGTCAGCCCTTACAGGGTGGTTTTGGAGGGCGACGTATGGAACAATTCCCACGGAATTAGCTCATTCGACTCTTGGACATCTTGCACCTTTTTTTTAGGGAGGGGGGCTGGAATCCGATGTCAAACTGAACCAAGAGACCGGTAGGACACTCTTGAGAAATAATTCTTCTTGCCACCCTCTGGCCAGGGGAGCGGGAGCTCTCGATTCCGATTTTATCGAAATCTTCTTCCGACCTCGGAGGCCAGATGTGGATCTGCGCTGCCGGAATGGTTAGAACAATTGGCAATCATGTCGTGACAGTGTTAAGTAAGAAGAAGGTACTTTCCGCTTACCGGCAGGCAGAGTCGTTACTTTCGCTCCTCCTCCTAGAGGACTAGAGGCAATCGCAATCGAATCAACGTGCTCGCTGAAGCCGCCGAGGCCAAGGAGTTCCGGGTAATCCATTTTTATTAGGATCGGCACCAGCAGGCCTCTGCAGTGCCTGCAGCAACGCAGGGCGAGTTCTAGCAGACGAACTAGTGCTTGGTTCCTGATGCTCCAGTCTGCTGTCGACCGCTCGCCTTCGCCATATCGTTCGGTGCTTCATTTTGTGGTTTGTGCTGAGTGTGCAACAATGATACATCGGAGCAATGACAGCTCTTGCGAGATCCTTTGGACTCTCTCACGCACACACAGAGAGCCAGGGTTGACCGAAGGGGGCCAAGGAACGTATATATATATTCAAAAATTTGACCACATTAGATCGTTCGGACGTGAGCTGCATGATGAGCGGTGGCGCGAGTCTATGTGAGAGACGTGCAAGAGGACCGTAACTCCTTCTCGGGCCACCCCATATTTTGCCCTTTCCATTGGCCTCAATAAGGATGCTGATGCTTGTTATGGCAGCAGGAGCATGGATGTGTCCTACGCCGAGAGGCAGCCGAGGGCTTCTATCTGGGGTCGGCCACGGTTGAGGAAACAATTTCGTCCCCGAAAAGGACTGTTGGACATTTTTCTTGCTCACGAGGACCTCCGCCTCCTTTTCTCCCCCCCTGGGGGATCCCCTTGGAGTGTATCACAGTGACACAGGGTGCCATTGCGTACTCCAGTTTTACGCTTTCACGTCCGAACCATAACGGAACGTGAGTCACTGTGTGACTCGAAGGAGAAGCTTTCGCTGCGTGTGCTTGTGTGTTCGCTCCCATGTTCCGTGCCATGTGGTTCTATTATTTTTCGTTGACTTGGCGCCACTCACCTGATGTGTGTTGGCGCATTATGGTGGCGCCACGGCTGGACACATGGCCGTGGACTCAAGCTTGGTTCCCGCTTCCGGCAATGCGTTTTGTGGCCGGGGGTTCTAATAACACAACAAACTTTGACGATGAGAGCATCACGGTGAGGCTGATGGTGATGGTTATGATGGGTCATGATTATCATTTTCAATTTACGCCCCATCGTATGGTTATCGCCCTCTCGGGCGTGGGCACGCACAGGTCCCGCACGAAACCAGATGCTACTCGGCTGGTTCGGTGGTGGTTTTGCCTAAATCATACAGGTTCTACATGTCAATGCAGCTGGGGCCTAGGGAGCTTGGACCTACCATCACCCTTTTTGTGGTCGAATAAATACACTCCAGGTGATGGTGTGACCCCGTCAGCATCATTCGTATTTATGCTGACGACAGCGCACAAAAATGAGTTTACTTTGTTCGGTCGTCCATTTGGGTTGTGGTGCGCCATTTTTGGGGGGCAGAAGGCAACCGGAGAGGTGCTGATTGTTTCCATTTCAATCATATTTTGATTAAATCAATCAACCCAACAATCAACGGGGCGCGGTGTCCACAAGGCAACGGTGTCGTTTAACGTACGGTGATGGTGTCCGGTGAAGGGGAGCGGGTGCGCATCAACACCTGGCGTATATTAGGTAACGTTATTAGGCACAATGCCACGGTGCACCTGCGGTGTTTCTGTGTGCGTACGTGTATCAGATGTGACC
>NC_064877.1:20260000-20280000 GCF_943734665.1 Anopheles aquasalis | reverse complement strand
CCCAGGATATAGTTTGTCGCAGAGGCGTGCAGGGCGAAAAAAAAAAGAAACCAGAAACGAATCCAGGATCCAAAGGGATCAGACTGATGCTGCTGCTGTTGTTGCCGAAGGCTGTCGATGAAAGTCATCGAGCGGTTACTACGTGCTAGACTATTCCAATAAAACACATGTTCCGGCTCTAGGAAGGCCATCTGCATGCATCCTGTCCTAGCCCCCGGGTTGATGCTGCAGTAAAAGCCCAGGTTTGTATGTGTATGTGTGCGTATGTGTCCCCTTCCTGCTAGTTGCAAGTACTCTCCCCCCTACGGCGATGGCGGTTTACTGCATTAAGCGTTACTTCCTGGTGCGGTGTTACTGTGGCTTTGCGGGGGGGTAACTCTTTCACCGCGATGGCCGGCCGACACCGATGGAACATTAAATTTGACGACCGAGACGATTCCATCGAATCGTTGTCCTCGATCGAGATAAGCCGGGGATTGGGCTGTGAAACCCGCCCGGGTGCGGTCGCTGGCTGGCGTTTATTAGAATTTTTATGCCCAGTTACCAGCACGCTACCCAGTTATTGGTGTGTGTGTTTTTGCGGGATGATAATATGCCCAAAGCAATCCAGCGCTTCCAGGAACGAAAGGAGATTCAGTACCGTAAACGGATTGAGACAACACTGAACACCGAAAGCTCACTAATGTCGCTTGGATCGGTCGTTGTTGTATGCTGCACGATGCTCGATGAACATCATAACTGCGTTGATCCGTCGTGCTGTTCGTTTCCTCTCAGTGGGCCTTTGACTTTGCACCGGCTAATGGAAGAGGATAACCAGCACCGAGCATGTGTGCCACTCCAATCCAACCATCTGTTGAGCTCTGGCAGGTGTCGCGTGATCCCCGAGCTTCCGTCCCTGTCTCTTTTGCTGACTGGCTTTATCGGGTGTCAGGTCGTACCGGTGATAATACCGATTGATTGAATGGATTTGCTGCATTACGGGGGTTGCTGGCCCCGGCTCCGGGATGTGCACTTTGCGACTGGCTGCATTTTGATTCATATTTCATTGCCATTGCACACGAATCCGCTTAATCCGTCAATTGCGATGCGCCATTACAGTGCTACAGCAGAGCGCATTTCGTGTATGGTTGCAGCGATTGGTCAGAAGTTGCTTGAAATATTGCAAATTCAATGAAAGCAATTCAGTTTTTTGTTATCAACCACAACAGCCACAGCTAAATTCGATTGTCGCTAAATTGTCATTACAATGCTTCCAACCAGCAAAGCAGCCCTCGTTCAAAGCTGCCTCGGATCGATTTCCGGTCCAAGAATGGCAAACACAAACGACCACTGGGTACAAAGGCGACGTGGCGTATTAAGATCGTTCCTTTCACGCGATGGACACAAGCTGGTGACCGGAAAATTGGTTGGTCCGAACGCGTCCTCCCCCATATGCTGCAGCAATGGCTGAGTCCTTATTGTGGCCGCAATGAGCCGCCACCGCAGTTTGCTTTTCGCTCTTCAGCGCGCATAGTCATCGTCGCCGTCTGTCTCGTTTCTAATCACATACCAGGCCCCTTTCCACTGGCCAGTGAAAGAACCAGGAAGCAGAAGAGTCTTCTCCGTTCTGAAATTGGTTACCCCTTCCCTTCCGGCTCAGGGCTTCACAAAAGGACATCCAGATGGAGACGTGAATCCTTTTTCTTTTTTTTTGTGAGGTCTTGTACCATCACAAACACTGTCCACGAGTTGCCCTCCGGCGGTTTGGGGACATTCAGTGAAACGATACCGGACGCCAAAAAGACGCAAGCTGAGAAAACATTGCAAAATTGGTCCTCCACGTTGGGTGATGGGAAGAGGTCACTGCTGGCAGTCGGAGCTCAGTAGGAATGTCTAGTTCGTTAGTGAAGAGGACCTCTTTCAGTGTTGCGAGGTTGCGAAGCCACACTTGAGTCTGGGCAATGCTTTCGAATGATTTTCGATGTTTGCTTTACATTTGAGAACGCATTTTCATTTTATTTTAAAGCCATTTCCTCGTAACGTGAGTGTTGTTCCTACCGGAATATATTTTCCACCACCGGTGTCGTCGTCGAAAAGCGAAACGCACTGTACTGCTCCACGGTACATGTGTGCTGGTCGGTGTTGGTGTGCGTCCCCCGCAAGAGGAGGGAGCTGTGGGCCTCTCTTAAGCTGCAGAGCGTTATCATTTTCATTATCGTTATGGCGGCTACCATATGGAAGCTTAGCAGGATGATGGCATCCCACGACGACAACGGTTGACGGTACCTTGGGCATGTCTGTGCCACCGAGGAGGACTGAGCCGGTTGCCAGAACTGCCAAATAATTTGTCGTCTGCCATCTTAGCGGCCACGTGGGACACCGCAACCGCAGGCCAAACCAGACGAGACGAGTGGCGCTTGCTGGTTAAGAAGATTGTCTTTTATCCCGTTTTTTTCTTTTTTTCGGTTCTTTTTCGTCGTTCTGCCTTCCTACACGTCACCGTCATCATGGCGGACGCTGTAACGGCATGCCTAGTTGCTGGTCGCAGTAGTCGAGTTGTAGTCTGGAATAGTAGCCCGCCACTCTCTCTTCTCAGCCTACTCAAGCGGGTTTCTGTTTAAGCACGCGCCTCTGCTTGTGTCTCTGTGTGTGGTTAGACAGTCGCAACAGGGCCACCGCCCTACGCACACGACATTTTGCACACGAATGTATTATGTTCCTCTGCTCCTCATCGTTGATAAGAGTGTCAAAGATGAAGGACACACATACGGTACGTTTGTGTGTCTCTTGCTCTCCCTCTCTCTCTCTGGGTGTTTCTCACTCCTTCTAGCTTCTTTTAATTGCCCAACCTGCTTAAGCAGAACGTGAGCACACAGTGTCCGACAGAATGGAAACGAGGGATTCCAGGACGGACACTGGACCAGCTCCGGGCTCATGTTGTGCCCATGTATTTGTTATTCATTACGGAAATTAATTTTTATTGAAACGTGAGCGTCGTCGTGCCTAAAGAGGGACATCAAAGCGGAGGACGATGAGCAACATTCAATGTCACCAGACACATACTTTTGTGTGCGCGGATACTCACACAATCCAACATTACTTACAATGGCTCCCAGTCAGCACAGACAGTCATTCAGAATGCCCATTATCTAGCAGGATCAGGACAGATTTCCTAAGAGGACGTCTGTCGTGCGCGTCTGCTTCTTCCGTGAATGTTCTCCCTTTTCTATGCTCCGTTGTTGCTGCTGCTGCTTGCGCTTTGGGCGCTTTTGTGTGTGCTGTGCCGTTGTTTAGAGTCTTTATCGCTGCTTTAGCATCTCTTCTGTATCGTTCACACATGCTTGCAAACATGGTGTGTGGGAGTGGCGCATTCATCTCCAGTTGAGCGGAACGGTGCCAGTGTTTGCAGTGTAAGTGATTACCTTTCAACGTTTGCATCTTCGCCCCCATTTGCGTTCGCTCTTCATGCGTTTAACCGAGCACAAACTTGAACAGTGTCCTTAACTCTCGGGATCCTTAATTCGTTCCGAGAACTTGGGTCACAAGTCAGAATCGCGATTTGATTGCATTACTTCGTGCTACCTTCCAACCATCATTACGATTACGTGGGATTATGAGAGGTTTTTCGCGAACGAGAACGAGTGGACGAGTGCGGACACGCGAGGCGCTAGTCTTGATGCAATTATTGAAGTTTCTAAAAAGAAGGAATTAATTTAATAAATCTGGTTCGCCGGCTGGTGCACTTCCACCGAAATAGTAGGCGCTGTGTGGCGTACCAGGGAGTCAAGTCATTTGACAATCTCCGTGCGTAAAGTTTGCGCGATTTGAATGATAAGATTGGCCAAGTGGATTATGGGCCAACAATTTATATGTTTCAAAGATGTGCACGGCACGGCTCTATGGCGACAGTGTGTCGATCCACAGGGCCTTTGCCCTTTTTGTGCGTTGCCGGGGTCAATGGAGCTCCGGTTCGCTTCTGCCAAGTGTCTGCCTGAGATGCTCGGATGTTCTCTTCACTCTCCACATTCGGTCGATGGGCTCACGCATGTATTAAGAGTGAATGAATTGGCTACATTTGGCGTTTTCGTCCGTCCGTCCGCCCGCCCAACCGTTTTCCTCGGTGCCGTTCGAGCGGAACAGCCAGGCGAACGCGTGGCCTCCCCGGGGCCGTCGAGAGCTTTCAACGAAATGAACGTCGGCAAAAATGTGATTCCTCCATCTATATTCTTGCTGCGGCCGGCGTCGCGCTGCCACGAGCACCGGGCCTGGCCGTCGGTTTCGCCTTTCTCTGCGCTGCCTACTGCGCTGTCGACGCGATGGGATGTGTGTCTCCTTCGCGCTGGAGTTGAGTGTTGGAAGAGTAATGATCTGACGGTTCGGATCCGGCGCCAGCCGTTGATACGTGATGAAAAATCAAAATCATTTCATTTGATCAAAGTATCCGAAGACGGATTTGGGTTGTCAGGATCGAAATTGTCGCTCCATTTGCGTGCCTGAAGGCGCGTCTTCACCGTTCTGTCAGCGCTAAGAAGAAGTAAATGATGAGAAACTCTACTCACCGACGCGCTGTAAGGAGGAGATTATTTTTTGCGACATTTGCACGACACAAGAATCCACTCACGCCACTTCTGAGCCTCGGAGTTGAGAAGCTACTTGAGTTATTTGATTTTTTTTTACACACTCGTAGCGTACCGTTGCAAATGGGAAACTGCAAACGGTGCCTTTCAATCACTCATCTTGTTGCGAATGGTACTTTACCGTCTGGTTACTTGACAGCAGATTTGCAAAGAGATTGCAAAGTGAAGATGAAGCTTATGGAAGCTGTCAAATGTTCAAGATACTGGGACACTCTTTATGATGACCATTATCATTACTAAGGATGACTCTGAAATTCATGTGCTTCAATTCCAAAAACCAGTTTCCCTGATTTCTTCTTCAATTTCCAACAGTTAGATCCGCTTTTGATGGGGAAGTGACAGAATGGTGCCTTCGCTTGTGTCCTCGAGCGATTGCTTAAACAGATGTTTAAACACATCTTCAACACATCACAGATGTTGACACAACTCACTACATCTTTCGGATTGGTGGACATTTCTAAATTAAACAGAAGCTTAAAAGCTGCTTTAATTTACTTGTTTTGGATGCAATACTAACGTAAAGTTGTTTACGGTAAATCGCGGCGAGTGTCTCACAGCCACGTGCCGCAGATTTATGTGATTTTTTTTCCCGTTCCATAATTAACCAGTTTCCATATTCGTCACTTACGGAAAGCGGTTATCGAACGATGTGTTTGTTGTCTAGACGGTGTTTAAACAGCTATACAGGTGAACACACTTCGTGACAAACAAGACGCACGCTAAACTCCGGCTTGCTTGCTGCTTCTGCCGTTGAAACGTTTTTTAAAAAGGAGCGTCCGTGATCGAATTGCTATCAGTGCAGCACCCAGAGTCGAAAATGAAGTACGCAGCAGTTGTCCTTGCCGTAATCTCACTTCTTGCCTTCGAGCAAGTAGCAGCCCAATCCGGAGTCATCACTACGGGATGTGGAAAGTTGCGTAAGTGTACTCTGAGGATTCATTCCGTTCTACGACGATAAGAGAATGAATTTTTACAAATTCCCTTCCCACTGCTTAGCCACCTGTGGAGCAAACCAAATTGCGGCCTGTTGCGAACCATGCTATTCTGTGTACTGTTATTATATTAACAAAAATTGTGGCAAGAACTGCGTTAAGGGATGCTACTGTGTGCTTGGCTACGTCCAGATGCAACCAAACGGTCCTTGTGTGCCGAAATCACAATGCCGGCCAGGAAAGAAGTAAGAGCAGGGCAGCGGCGTAGAAACTAACCTAGCAAAGATAATGTAAAAGATGCCCTGCCAAGAGCAAAGCTAAAATAAAATCCCCAACAATTTTAATCTTATTCCATGTGGTTGGTAATTATTGTATGTTTTGTTGTATCTGAGAATTGATGTATTGCCGAAAGATAGTTCGGAATGGATGCATGTAGCTTAAATTTGCAACAACAGATTAATTGGCGTATTTTTGTAACCTACTGAACTTCTTCGCCAACCATTTAATGACTACAGCATCGAACCCTCGAGCCACAAGAAGATATCTTTTGTTTTGTAGCTTTAGTTGCTCGGCGAAATACACACAAAGAGCTCAACATACACTGAACTCTCGGCCACTGGTACACACCAGGGAGGTCCAGTTTAAGTTCTGCCTTAATTTGTGCTATCAGTGCACCGCCCCAACAGGGGACCATCTGAGCCTCTAACAAGCCCAACGGCCCCAGTGTCAGTGCCAGCGGTGGAAACCAAAGGGATGGAAAAGCATTTCAGGTATTTGTGCTCGAACACCGCGCATCCCACGATGTTTGTGGATGAATGCGTGTGTGCCTCCGCAAGTGCAGGGTGTTTGCGTTTGATGATGTTTTGCTATTTTTCGGGGGGGTCCGGGTTTTTTGGTCGTATTAATTTCCCCGATGCTCACCGCCATTGCTGGCGCTGGCGAAGCGAAGGAGCGAATAACAAAAACATGGCCGCGGTCTAGTGGTGTTTTCGGGATTCTTTTTTCCCGCCTCCCTTGTTTTTTCTTCTCCTTCATTTCCTAGATGCCCTTGCCTAGCGCTGCTCCAATGGTTCCTGTTCCGCTTCGTTGTCGGCGTTTTTTATTTGATTTGCTGAGTTCTGTTTTATAAAACCCGGTGGCACCGAAATGGTGCGCGGTGCACTTCGAAACCAAGCTGTTGCAGTTGTGCGCCCGGTGAGCCCGGTTTTAGTGTGGCGATCGGTCGAGACAATTTTGGTTTCGCCCGCTTTGACCACCTCGGTCAGCGAATGCTCGGACGGTGGAAGCGTCACGACGAAAAGCAAACATAAACTATGTTTATTTGCATTTCCGGATGTTATTTTTGCCCGTTTTACTCCCGGTCCTGGTGTGTGCAGCCTTAAATCGAGAGGACACTCTGAAGCAGAGGAACTTGAGTGCTCGCGCGGATGAATAGAAACTGGGACACCTGGCCAATCCGGTGGCCTATTCAATGGGCACACATTCATACACGGTGCAAGCAACCGTCTTTAGCAGTCGTAGAATGATCCCCAGGGTGCGTTTCAGCTTTGTACTCTTCACTCGAAAGCCCACTAGCAATTCCGGTGCCGTATAAGGTGTATAAGGGCTCCTGGTTGGCACTTTGCGATTCTCTGGATCTTCCCCAGGGGTTTTGCACCACCAAACCGCAACGAAACGGAAAACAAGAATTGATCAAAAGCCGTTCCAGCCAAGTCAGCAGCAGCAGCTGGAAAAGGGCGGAAAGGAATGACCACCAGCAGCGAAGGGAAAATGGAAAATAGATAGATGCATGCCAATGAAAATACCTGCCAGCTATTGCCGGTGGCATGCCGGGGCAAGCGCACGTGTCTCCATCGGAAGAGCGTCATGTGGGCCAACCCAGAGCGTGGAATGTCTGGACAAACATCAACAGCAGGACTGCCCGATGTGCTGTCCTGACTTCAGCCCCCGGTGACTCTTGAGTCGAGATCGAGTGGTAAATCGTTGGCCATCGGCACCGAGGTATTAGAAGCTACTTTGGTCTGCAAATCTTTTGGCGGAACATTTAATCTCCTGGGGTTTCGGAGGGAGAGTGGGGGCTAGGGCTGTTTGTTCAGATTGAAGCAAACGCAAACAACGACGTCGAGACGGAGCATCCATTCGGTACCCGTTGGCATCGTTCTAATGAGCTTTTTTTATTCGTCTCTCGCTCTCTCTCTCTGTCTGTTGTTGCCTCGCCGCCAACGGGGTTCCGGTTCTTAGGAATGGACTCGTTGACTCCAAAGTGCTGTTGACTTCGAAACATGAATTCCACGCTGGAACGCTGCTACGCTTTTGTGAAAAGAGTTCCCACCCCTTAACACTCCCTGAAATGCCGTCGCAGCAGTCGAGTGGAGTGTAGTGTTATTCATTTCTCAGAGTTGGGTCGAGTTCGTTTATCGAGTTTTTGGGCGGTTTCTTTTTGCGCGAGCAATTTGCGTTCGCCAAGCTCAAACACCGCCTTCATCGTGAATGTTAATTTCCTCTTCTACCGGCAGAGCACCTGAGCGGAGCTGAGCCGCTCAACACTTTTGTAGCAGCAGCAGCGGCAGCAGCCTCGTGAAAGAAACACGCCTTTCACCTAATGACTAAATGACGTAAAGCGATTTACGAGCGCCAAAGAAATACAGACAACCGGCAGCCGCTTCGACGCTTCTCAAGTGCTTGATCTTCTGAAGTGCGCACCAATGAAGGCCCACCACTGTGTGGCGGTGTGTATGTGTGTTTTTCCTTGCAGAAAAGGGCTTGCCCAAGGGCCTGCCTGGAGTAACTGGGGCCGTAAACAATCTCTCCTCAAAAGATGGTAGCGACACGCTTTTCACCGAGATTTCTTTGTCGGCTCCCAGGGCCCTGGTTTCTTGAAACGTTTTGGATGAAAGGCAGCCCCGTTTCCACTCTGTGCTGTGTGTGTCTTATTTGCTTTGGACAGACAGCATTCAAGACAGCTTCTGGGGATGCTTTTCAGTTCAGGGAAAGGCTCTGGCTGGGGGATTCACTTGTAAGAATTTCGACTGGAACTGAAGATTCCCGGGGTAAACACGCATTGAAAGAACACGCTAAATGGCGTCGAGTGTTCTCAATAGGAAGAAAAGGGAAAGGCGCCTTTTCAACGGCCAAGTGAGTCGAACTGTTTGCTTTTGAGCGGATCCGTTTTTGATGGTTTCGGAACCATTCGCAATCCATTGGCACCGGCACCGAACCGGGTCTATACAAATTGGTCCAAACTGTTTTCAAAGCGATTCAAATCCATGAAATTGTTTTATGAAGGCATTGCTACACAAGCAGCAGCTTCTATCTGGGCGTCGCTGTTGTGCAACAGATGGCGTACGACTATCGATAAAGCGACTAGTTCCAAGAAGCAACCATTGTGGATGTGCGAATGAGGTGCTCTCAAGTGCTCGATTCAACCAGCACCTCCCCATTATGTCAGCAGAAACTGGCCAGCATTTGATGGCGATTGAATTGGCCATTAATCCACTTTTCCGCCTTCTGACATTACCACCACCACCACCACCGCTAGCTGGTGTTTGATTTAGTGACATGAAATCGATTAAATTTTCCCCTAAATCGACCCAACGAGCGGCCACTTGCGCTGTTGCTCATACGGCAGGAACACTCGACGGGAAGTCGGGAAGGAAATGGATTTCAGAAGATCACAACCATCACCGAGGTCACCCGGGCTTGGGTAAAGAATGGTTTGCTTTTGCTTCTGATCACAAGCCTTCATCGTCGACAGCTTTTATAATTAAAACATCAATTATTGAAACCATACCGGAATGCCATGGCCATAATTGCGTTCATCGGAACTGGTCTTTGCGTTTGTGTCAGGTTGTGGTATTAGCTTCCGGTATCCCTCTATACTGTCAACAGTCTTTAATTAAATCTGTCAAGCAAATTAACTGTATAATCTTGGACTAATCTAGGACTAGTGGATACGCCGGGGCTCATGCTTTCATGCCTTACGACCTCTAGAAGACGTACCGAAGGTGTAAAATCTACGTCCACGCACGCAAGAAGGAAAGCATTTTCCTTCCCGCAAGATGGACGCTTGTTTGTGGGACTCCAGGCACTTCAACTCTCCCTGTGACCGCACTCACACATGGCTCTGAGCACCATCGATCAACGGAGCGCGTTTCTTCAATAATCTGCCCGATGTCCGCAATGGTTTCCGATAAAGTTAATGTACCATACCATCTTCGACCATCGGGTTCCTTCTTGTCTGCCAGCATGGAATGGTCCGGACCAGCATCGTCGACGACGCAAGTGACATTCGTCCCGGTCGGAATCGATTCTGGTTCTGGTTTTGGTACGGCATTCGATGACGCACACCACTTCCAGCTTCATCTTTCCAGCAGCAGCAGCAGCAGCAACCCCTAGGGGAACCGAGGGGCCACAACTGTCTCTGACTGGTTCCGTCCCAGTTGGTCCATGTCGTTTGGGCGCGTGGACAGAAGGCGTTTGCGTGTGTCTGGCGACATCGAGCATCATCACTCGACGACAACGTCGGACAAGCGTAATCGTTCGGATCTTTCGGTCGGTGAAACATGTGCCAGCGCTCCAGCTGCTAATCCTGACGTTCGTTTCGTCCGAAAACATGGACCCCAGAGCACACACTCGCACGTGCACTCGCACCCAAGGATGGGCTGGAGGTAGTCCGTGTACGGTTGGACGATGGACCGTTTGCTTCGGTGTCACCATCACGGTCCGCTCTCTATCTCACGGAGATGGTCAGACCGGAGCAAGGTACAGGACACTAACCAACGCACACAGGAGCAGCAGCGCAATTATATGACAATTTTCAATAATTGATAAATTGATCACTGTCTGCTCCGTTGATGGGGGAGTTTCCGGAAGCAGTGATTGTGATACTCCTGTTCCAACGACTAACTGCTAGTTCCGGGAATGGCCCCCGGCGGGGCGGGACATTGCAATCGAAGAACCGGAATGTTCTACCGAAATGGTTGCTGCTAATCTTTGCTAAAACCGTAGGGCACACATTTTAGGAACCAGTTCAGGGTATCTATTACGTAAAGTGCGGTTTGTAGTGAGCTCCAATTTATTTAAATTAAATCTAAAATGTAAGTTATACCTATTTGCAGTGTATCCTCCACATTTCATCTAAAACATATTTTGATTTTAATAGAAAAGTATACAAAACTAGGTTTGTTAAATGTTTAATCCTCACTGTAGGGCATCGCATAATCTGCTCTTGGATGTGGGCTTTCAGGCCTGATCAGCAGCTGCACCGATGAAGTAGTAGACTGTGTAGGTCCGTGAGAAACCAAACCAGATGGTGGTACCAGTAGGCTGTGCTGGCCGGATTAGTGCTTGTTTCTTCCCCAACGTAGCATCACGATCGACAAATGGCATTGGAAGAGGTGGCTTCTGGTATGCTGCCCTTTGGTCAGAACTGCGATGGAGTTCGTGCAGTGTATTGGCCGATTCAAATTTGATTTACCGGCCCCCAAAGCAAGAGGTCATCGCAGACGAACTGAAGCTGGTTCCTCTTGCTGCTCGAAGTTACATAGTAGTACCCCAGAGTATTGCACTAATGAGTGGGAAGCTGGTGAATGGAACAAAGCAGTACCAGCGACCGACCGACCGACCGACCGACCAGTCCGGTTGGTTTGGTTTCCGGGGTGAATAATGATGAACTTTTGTTAGAACTCAATTCTCCCGCTCCAGCAGGTCCTGTGTTCCGGTGTGTTGTAAGCCTAATCGAATGCATTTTGTGCTCGAGTCGGAGTTTTGCCGCTTCGAATTGTGCCCACCGGTCGTGTTCCACCGGTCTACAGATAGGCAATCATCGCTTTCGACCGATTCAGAGGCCAAAGCTCAACTTTTTCCTTTGCAGCGACATGAAGAGAAAAAACGGGAAGCAAAATTCGTCGATCGAAAATGCCGAACAAGCAGATGCAAAAACCAATAATTCATTGAGATGCTACCTCAGGGAGAGAGAGAGAGAGAGAGAGAGAGAGAGAGAGAACAAAAGTTTCTACAAAAAAAAAACGATGATTCTGCCACCGTCGAACCTCAGGCGACGGCCATGAACGACGTGAAAGCAAATCGGTCAATAGGGCAAGAGTTGGGACGGTGGAAAACCCAAAGAAAAACTCGGAAAAGTGCATTGTGATGATTCGACCCAGGTGGCGGTCTGACGTGGCACGAGCTCGAGCTGGTCCTGGCAGCGGTCGATCGCTGCAAGGTGACTGCTGCTGCTGCCGATCGGGCTGTCGGTCGATGGTCGGACTTTAATTGCATTTGTCCCAATGAAAGCACCGGAACTACTTCTACACCAGCGGGGGAACAGAAAGAGAGATAGAAAAAAAAGGAAAGACAGACGAGAGAGGGAGGAGCTTCCGCTAACAGGAAAATAGGCTTCGGTCGGTCTATTGTCCTTTCGGAATCGTTTCATTTTGCGCATGGGGAGAGCAGATGGAAAGTTTCATCCCAATAATTTTCCATTCCACTGGAGACACTTTCCCGGGAGGGGCTGGTGATAGCGATGGATTGGCGAGGTAGCCTTATCAGAGCTTGAAGTGCAGCTAGAGCTAGAAAAAGGGAATGGCATTCGGTGAGAGCTGACACATTTCACGGCGAAAGATTTGTGAAGCTGTGCTTTCCATTCAATTTAATGCTTTTGTGTTGGAACAACTAAACAATCGAACTTTTTCCAGCATCCGATAGTGTGCGTGATTCGTCAATCTCCGCTGGCAACAGTGATCCGTGGTCCCAACAGCTTTAAAGAGCTGCATAGACCGGCCTCGGTATGAACATTGACGCGATTACGCTTGCTTGAACCACAGAGAGACATATAACAACATTCCTGGACTGGGTTCGTTGGATTGGCATTTTTCAATAAATGGCCCCATGCGCCCTATCGGTCCCAGTGTCGCGCGTGTGTTCGCGTCGAGACGAGAAAATTGAACCGACGAAGCCGGCTGGGAATGTTGTTATGCTCTGTGGGCAGCATAAAAATGTCATTCCACTCACTCAGGCTGCACACAGCCACAGTCTGTTCGCTGTCAGGCCATCAGGCTGTTATCAAAAAAGTGGCGTTTTTTGGTGGCTCAACGAGGGCATGCGAGCTATGCTCGAGCTTCTACGAGGTCCTCGAGAGCAATTTTTCAATAAATTCTTATATTTTTCCCGCTCCTCCTAGTGAGAGTACTCTACTAGCCACTCGGCCGTTCAGCGTTCCTCTGGTCCGTTACTACGGTCTACAGCATGACACTCGCTAGCGTCGAGACACATTCGTTCGTTCGTTCGATCGATTGGCTATCAGCGGCAACTGCCTTTCGCCGCACATGATGTGCCCGCTTGGTCTCGTCACTATCCCACACCCCAAAAAAGTGCCACGCTCTCCTCAACTTTTCCCCCGAAAAGTTTGCCATTTGCATTCCTTTTTCTACGAGCTCCTAGTTTCCGTTTCCGTTCAGGTTCTCGGACCGAACGGACGAGCGCTTCACGATTACTTCTCAATCAGCCACAACTCTTTTTGCGGACCTTTTTCATTCCTTCATTTCTTCTGATCTTTCGTTCCGTTTGAAGCATCCAGCCACCCCGTGCTTTACACGGAAAGATGCCAGACATGCTCAAGTGCTTTTCGGAGTTTTCTTCAAAACTTTTGCTTCCTTCCCTTCGATGTGCGCCTGTGGCCTGTGCAGTAATGCAATTGTGAAGCATCACGAGCAGAGCAGAGGGTGCATATTATGGGGGAATGGCGTTGGGAAGGCGGATTGGTATGTCAGGCGTACGCGACGCAGGTTCTTATCAATTTATCATCTTCACGCCAGCGTTCACGTGTCGAACTTTGACTTGCACGCCAAAGGTTCAGGTTGATTCGATTTGTGGGGTTTTCAGTGGAAAACGGGGGTACAGGTCGACCCCCGTGGTGGGAGAGAATCGTGCACTGAATCGATCGAAAGTTCGTCTCACTCTTCTTTTTGTGTGCTTTAAACTTAGGATGTGAAGAGAGCAGGAGGGATAATATTTGCTCCTTCCCTGTGCACTCGTGCCAAATCAATCACGTTTTGCATGTTCAAAGCGGTTAAGGTGAGAGATGTGTGGGAAAAGGTGAAAAACGATTGGTGCTGGAATGGAATTTATTGAAAATACTCTTTTTTTCTTTAATTTTAGTATCACGTAGGAGTAAAAAATGATGTAAAAAAAAGTTATTAAAACGATTCTAGTGGTAATGTGCATTCCCTTTAGCTAACTTTTACTAATTTGAGTGACAAACGATAATTTTAAATGCACAAAAGCATTCCTCTGACCATTTCTTCATAACTCAACGAATGGTGCTAGTGCAAAAAACACCCTAAAGCTAAGAAGTGGCGGAACCGAAAACTCTCCCCGTCATCCCCTCAGCTAAAAGTGCCACTCAACAGACTAACCATGAAATGAGTTATAGCGTAGCGTCTGCAAAGGAATGGCGCACACTGTGGCCGCACTAACCAGCATGTTGTTTTGTGTGACGTTCGCCGATACCGCGTGATCACGCCGGGAAAGGAGTAGAAACCACCCGGCGAAAGGGTGAAAATGAAACGCAGACAGACACCAGCACTACACACCCCTAGCAAAAAAAAGCTTCCCAAATGAAGCAGAGAAAAGGGGATGTGAACCGCACGAAAAAAAAAGCTCATCCCGCGCGAAAGAAAAATGGCTGAATGAGCATCACAAAATGGGCCGCAAAGAAAAATAGCACACTTGAGAAGAGAGTGTCCTCGAGCCGTACAGCCCAGGCCTGGCCGATGGCCATTCAACCGCAAACCGCCGCATCTCACTGGAACCTGTCGCCGCTGTTGCCGCTGCGCTGCGTGCGCTCGAGCGGCGGAAACTTTGCTTTGGAAGCTTTTTCACGGCGTTTTTCCACGGGATTTGTCAACGAGTACACAATGCCTCCTATTATTCCATTCTTCTCTGAGCTGCAGTAGCAGCAGCTAGTATGGAAACTTCGTTCCGGTCTTTGGCTTCTCCAAACTGCCCGTTGGCGTTTTGACATCTTCCCATCAACGCGAGGCGGGCTTTCTGGACGTAAACTCTTAAACTGTGAAAAGGAGTGACGCACGGTGGCTGCTAGCTGGCTCCCGAGCCCTGGCACACTGCCTTTAAAAGACAGACCCCCGTGGCCAAACATTTTTGAACGCGGCGAAGACACTCGGTGTGTCTGTTGGTGGCCTGAAGGCTGCAGTCGACGTTGAGGAAGGATTTGATTGTCCACTTTTTTGCTGGCTTTTCTTGATTAGAATGACATCCGTTCCGGGCGCGGTTCTGGTACACGATTTCCATCTACTAATAGGCACCGTAGGCAGAGTGATGGTGTGCGATGCAAAGCAGAGGACAAAACTCGTTCAACTATGCCAGCAATGGCTTCGGCTAGGAGCTGAAGTGTAGCGTTGGGTACATAGAGCTGTGAATTGTCGAGGCAGATGAGATATGGCTTGAATCAGCATTTGTGGAGTTGCTTCAATGCGTATTCACGGTGCAACAAGGGATATTTCCTTTCATTACGGACTTTACGGAAAACATTTCATCACTTTTTTTGTAGTTGAAGATGCGCTTTGTGTGTTGGCTAAAGAATAGATTTAGATTTAAGTCATTGTAAATAATTACAAGGCAACAACTAATCACCTTAAGTTGTCACAAATTTAAACGAAGGTAAACTCCTCAAGCAACTAACATCACATTTTTATTTTATTGACTACCATTTATTGAGTTTCTTTTTACGTGTAATGGCAATTTCTGTAAATGATTCTACATTTCCAATGTTCTCCTGCCGTACAAACAACCCTACAACTCGTTGAAATTGGTTTCAGTAACACCAACACCGCCAGCATTTCGCTCGACGAATCGATAGCAGATCCCCTAAAAAAGCCAGGCCACGAAACGAAACTGATTTCCCACCGGGCCAATCAAACAAACATTACATGGCACATCATCATATCAAGTAATTCCAGGAGGCACTCCAGCATCAGCAGCAGGAGCAGCAGCAGCGGCCACGGCAACGGCAACCACCCCATCTGCCCATCTACTAAACAGCGCTCTTAGCACCTGAAAGCAAACAGAAAACCTGGCCCTGAGTGGCCTTCTGGGAGCGGTTTTGAAGTGACAAATAAAAGCGAAAGCATCACGAGCACCATCATCAAAAGTCGTGGCGGCGCCCCCGGTGGGGTCGTCGTTCTCCGCCAAGATTCCGGCTCTGGCACCACGCAGGGGTCGGCCGAGAGTGTTTTAAGGGCTCGTTTATTGACAGACGAAGAGGGTTCGCCCGGCAAGCTCACACCCAGGTAAGGTGTTTTCACGAGCCGATGTGTATGTGGCGAAGAACATCAAAAGACTCCCTACCTATCGCGTTCATTCGCGAAACCAAGGAAAACAATCTAACGCACAATGCCTGGTATTTCGGTTCGTTTATCGCAAATTGTTTCCGCCGAGAGCGGAACGGAACCGCTGCGTTCCATTGGTCGTGTGATTGAAATAATACGCACAATGACCATTCCTCACGCGTTTCTGGTGATTTTCCCGATGGCCATGTGGTGCGGCACAATGAAATAACGTTTTCGATTCGAGAGTTTCCGGAAATGGCGCTCAACTTTACGGAAACCTTTTCTGTGTTTTTGGGAGGTGGTACATCATTTAAACAATGCTCTTTGGCTTTTAACATTAATTGGTAAATCGTAAAAGTGCGCCAGCAATTGGTCTCCATTTGATGATTGTTACATAAACTCAATCTGCGTTATAAGTCTTCGCTAAAAAATCGTAGCACGCTTTGAGAAGATCAAACTCTTTGATTCCAACCGCCCTCGGTACCTGCCGGTCTATCCAAGCAACCGCTGGCCACTTTGAAGATATGCAACGCCCCGTCTCTGCTCTCACCAAAGGATCAACTCGTTTGACTCCACCAATATAGGGCGAATCGTGGCCAGAAATCACAATAAGCTTCGAAGTGAGAACAACGTACGCGCGCTAGACCCCACACGGGAGGCTGCCTCACCTCACATCACTTTTCAATATCAATCCGATCGTTCCGGAACGGATGATGAGCTGTTTATTTTCTCAACTACCTCCAGGTTGAGCCCTAACCTCAATCCTGCGTGTCTTGCTTGAGCGCGTGTGTTTGCTGTGACGGTGCGCTAAGGGCACGCTCGGGCTCAAGGGGGTCCTGATGTTTAACCTTCAACGCCAGCATAAAACACACACCATCATCATCACCACCACCGCTTAGAAGCATCGCATGAATAGGCAACGGAGAGGTGAACCAGGGGCAGCAACAACCTGACTATAGCTTTCTGACGTGCCCGTTTCCTCCCGGTAAACGGTGAATGGATCTTCTGGTCTTTCCCCCGGGGCGGGTGTTGCTACGTCACTTTTCGTCCCACCTGCTACGGTGGTGCTGGGCGTGAGGGGTCGGTGGATCCTTTGGGATTTAGCGAGTTTTCCTCAGTCAACAACAGCAAGGCCGTTGCCGCTGTTTCGTCAACACAGACACCACACTCCGAAACCCACAAAACGGAATGCTGATCCGCATGCAGGATCTGCATGTCTCAACGGCACCTCTTTCCTCCGCTTTTCCCTCCTTACTCCCTTCCGATGGTTATCTGCTACGCTTGGCAACACTAAAAGTCGGCGTTGGTGCGTGAAATGCGAACGGATTCCTCCAGCTCCGGCACCGGTACCGGGCCTGGCCGGATTGTTTGTTGATAGAAGACGTGTCACTCGGAAGGATGTGCGATCTGCTGCTGCTGCTGCTGCTGCTGCTGCCTTCTGCTATCAGTGAGTGACTCCGGACGGAAGACAAGGTGTCAAGGCAGAGAGCGGCGTTTGTTTCAACTTTTGCATCCCTGCTCAAGGAAGCAAAAGTTTGTCATAGGCTCGTCGACTTGGCCCCGGCAGAGATCGTTCGCTTAGCTCCACGTGACGTGCAAACACGTAACTTTGGCCTGTTTCGCACATACAAACACACGCGCACGTAAACTCAGGCGCCATGCCACGGAAAACGGTCTCTGGAACGGAGGAACTGGAACGGTGCCGGTTGCTGGTCCTGGTGTTACCGGCTGGTGCTAATGTTTTGTCCGCACGCGAGACGCGTACTCCTTAGCATAATCGAGATCCTGTGGTCTGAGCCGTTGACAATGGGATCCTATTGGGCTGGGCCATCTTATAAAAACCTCTTCAATCACCGCGTATTCCACAATTTGCTGGGGATTTGTGATGGGCTTTCAGTTTACAAGAGGCAGGAATTATACGGCTTGGAGTGTGCTTTTGTGGTTCGCCGACCAAAAACGATCGAGCTCTTTTTAATGGATTGTGATTTCTGTGAGACCAAAAGGGCAAAGATGTAGTCTACATTGCTATCAATGTTCGAACCAGATTCATGGAACGTTTCATTGTAGTTAGTTGATCCGTGATCAATACGCTGTGCTCTCCTATCTCATGCATTGCAAATATTGTCGCAATCGAAAACGACCTTCTGCAGAAGTTCGTTTCAAAGGAGCTACTCAGTTCTGTGCAGGAAATTTTCGATTTAACAGGAAAGGCTGCAAAGAGGATTTATTCAAGCAGCGTACAGTTGGCATACAAAAGCAATATCAAACCACTTTGATATGCTTCGATAGCTATAGGGCATGATGCGTGTTCAATGTTGAGAGACGTTGTTCTTAGTATGATAACAAGTTTCTAGGAAAGTTCACTGTACTTGGCACAGTTCTGTCAAGACATTTCCCTACAATTTCTCATTGTTTATCGCGGCCATGCCTTTGGCGTTCCATCTAGTTTGTTAAACGAATAAAAAAAGCCTTTGACGTTAATTTTCAGTGCTACAACTTATTAAATCCCACATCGAGCTGATTGGTTAGCAGAAATTCCGTACTGTCTTCAATGTTTGTCAAACACCCGAACTTCCCGCTTTTTATTTGCTTTCATTCAGTTGTGTTTTACGAAAAAAAACTGTTTGCTTTATCTAAACTTCCTCCAGGAGTACCATCAATAAAGGGTTGCACAAAAAAAAGTTGCTCTTTCTCTTGCGAATCCCGTCGAAATGTCATCACGATCGGCAGCAGCCCTGCCCGGGCAAATGGTTGCGTAAACCGTACTCGACCATCATAGCCGTTTTTTTTTGTTGCGTCCATTCCCTCCTTTATCTAGCCATTTCCGGTGCATCGATACGGCAGATGCAATCAATTTTATTACGAACCATAAAGGTGATTATACGGTTGGCACCCGGAGCGGGAGCACATGACGTTCTACTAGCGGCGGCGATGTTCCATCCATAACGGAGTACCGTGTCCCGTTCCGTTTTTATTATCAGCCCGGACACTGGCCCGCTGCTACCGTAAACTAATCGATGGTTTGGATGTGGCTGGGTGGTGTGATGTTTGTTTTAAAATGGCTGATTGCAATAAAAATGGTCGAAGCGAAGTGGGGAAGCAAAAACCATTAGCCAGCGCGTTGGTGAAATGTTTGTTGAAAGTTTTGGTAAATTACATTTTCATTTTTTCTTGATTTTATCGAGAAAAAAATCCGGCAAACGATTGAAGTTTAATTTGGTTCCTGTCACACATTCCTGAAACTAATGCTGTTACTAAACATACTAAAGGTGACTACTTTCGACCAATTCTACCATAGATGCAGCAAACAGATAAAAGGTTGGCTTTTTGGTGAACTTTTTCCCGGCAATTTCGAAACGATTCGCGTTCACAAAATGGCAAACCGAACTTCTGTGGAACACTGTAACCGACCGGTACCGGCTTTGCGCTCGTTGGTTCGCACTCACATGGTAAATCCACGACAGCCCTGACCGCGTGGTGGTGGTGGTGGTGGTGGCGGCGCGCCATGGCCATTTGTTACCCACATGAAACGGGAAAATCCAACGGAATGTGCGGGCATGGCATGGGAATTTTTATCTTTCGACAAGATTGCACTAATTTTTATGGCTTGCAACCCGAACTGGTACGGTGACATGCGGGCTTTTGCCGCTGTTGGCGTCTGTTATCATCCGGGTAGCAGTTTTTTTTTATCTCCGTTCACCAATCCGCCCGAAACACTTGAATGAACATTGATTTATGTGTCGCTCGATGGAACATCCGGTGTTCGGATGGAATGCGCTCTTCCGGTTGTGTGGTTGGTGACGTGGAAAATGAACGTTTAATGAAATCGCATTTTAAAGTTGCACAAATCAAATCCGAAACGTAGAGAAGTGAGTTCTAAGAGAGGAAAGTGGCCTCTTGACGCTGTAGTAGAGGCAATCGAAAAGCGATTTTCATCAATCCAGGAAGAGAAGCTTATCCACCACGCTTTTGACCTTTACCGGTGCTCGAGACTAGCGGCACGATTTATTGGCCAATAAATTTACATTCGCTTATCTACTCTCAATATTCAATCGAGGGCCGATTGAGGCCAAGCGGTTTAACAATAGTGGGTCACCGGATCCATC
>NC_064877.1:20247500-20250000 GCF_943734665.1 Anopheles aquasalis | reverse complement strand
TTGCATTATTTTATGACTAAAATGTTAAAAATTTTAGTTGATGCATTACGTGATTAAAGATATAAAAATTCATCTAGAAAGACTTTTCCACAACGTAAAAAGCGGAATGTATTATTGTTGTTATCCTTACAAAGAGGATCTCTGTTGCCTGAAATCTTAAAATCAGTTGCAGAATGTAAATTACCTCGGCGTAAGCACTGTACCAAGTGTCCCAAAGGCAGGAAAGGGGCGGGAATGGCCAGCCGAAACATAAATAGAAACATTCAAAGGAACCCTTTTATGGATCGCTGCTTCCTCCGAAACACAAACACATACACACGCCGAGACCGGATACGAGGTCATAAAGGCGAGCTTATCTGGCCGCCAGCATCTTGTGAAAGGCGCGACGGCTCGACTCGACTCGACCGGAGAATCGGGCCCCGGGATCGTTACGCTATTTTGGCAACGGGAAGACGGTTGGCCACCACCCTCGGTCGCAGCATTTGTTTCTATTTCTTTTCCACCATCACTTCCGGACCCGTACAGCGCGAATGGCCAATGAGGTCATAGCTGGTACCCCGGTGGCTGGGCCCGGAATGGATTTAAATTCATTTTTATCCGATTCTGCTCACCCACCATGGCAGCTAGCAGGGTGGAAGAGAGGCGGGAGGGGCTCTATCTTGATCTCGCTTTGCTGCTTACTGAGCGACGGAGCGAATGGCTTCTTTTGGTTTTTTTGGATCCACCCTCCCCGAAAACTGGCGGATAAGGGTGGTACGGGGTTGGCATTTGATTTTTATGAAATGCGCGCACCTTACAGCTCCCCTGGGGCAAGGCGGGAGAAGGGAGTGTATTGTTTTAAAGCGTACCAGGTGCCAGCGATAGGATCGCGCGATCATAACGGCGCTAACTGGAACATCGTGGGTGCCGGAGGCAACCGAAATGGAATTGGTGTGAATCATAAATGAGCTCGATCGATCTCGCACACCAAACCCCCCCCCCCCCCCCCCCGGTGCTTGGTCGACGCAGGTAATGTTTCTGCAAATCGCGACTTCCCGCGAACACACACCACAGACAACGAAAAAAGGTGTTTCAGCGATTTTGGGAATGCAATGAAAGTGTTTTCGTTTCACCAAACACACCACCGAGCACATTAGAAGCATAACGATCGCTTCGTGTGCTTGAATTAAAAAGAAATATTTAATCGCGATTCCGATTCCACCTCATAACAAAGCGGAGTTACGCTAGCAACCACCGTTCCCGCCCCATTTATTACATTTTTCTCACGTTTCCATTTCCATTCCGTTCTATTTTCCGGGAAAAATAAATAAAGTCGTTTCACGCACACACTCTGTTCCGTGAATTGTGTGCGTATGTGGTTGTGTATGTCCGCGTGTACTTGGCCATGTTTTACGAGGTTCTACTGCTTCCTGCCACCCTTCAGGGATGTGTGCGCCACCCAAGCACATTTGATTTGAGGAAGATGAAACGGCGTCCGGATTTTATTACTCTGCTTCGTGCTCAAATGAACCCAAAATGTGGACCACCCACCACTCCTACCACCTCCCCCTCACCGCCGACCAAAAACCAGTAACTTCAACTCCAGTAGAACAACTCTCACCAAGCCATGCGCGGTTTGTGTGGCGTTTCACGTGGCTTTTGCATGATAAATGAGTGCGTATGCTCTACCGGTAACGGTAACGGTAATCAGTGTCATAATTTTTCACCCCCAAACCACGCACACACGCGCGGTGGAGGTGTTGCTTGGAAGATACTTAACTTGGACCGTCAGCACGTGATTCCGTCGGACCTTTTTGCAAGAGCATCCAGCGGCTGGGAATGCGATACCACAAATCGACAGAAGTCGGGTCGTCAATGGTGGCACGTGACGTGACACGCGCGCCCGGGAAACTCACGGGAAACCTCTGCGAACCTCGGCTCTGCTCTCTCGCTCTCTCTCTCGCTACCTCCCATCTCATCGACTTTCATTATTCTCAATTTGTGTTTTTGATTAACTTTTAATGAGAACGTAATTCACCGAAGTGGCTCACAGTGGCGCCACCGTGGCATCCTGGCGCATTCATCCCTCACAAAACCAGTGCCGCTTGGTGTTGGTTTGTTGGTGTCT
Source organism: Anopheles aquasalis (assembly GCF_943734665.1). Classification (NCBI taxonomy): domain Eukaryota; kingdom Metazoa; phylum Arthropoda; class Insecta; order Diptera; family Culicidae; genus Anopheles; species Anopheles aquasalis. Next base: position 20,247,893 of record NC_064877.1, on the reverse strand, counting down.
TTTCTCTTTCTCCACCGAAACACACACCATGAGCCATGACTCCACTGGACGGAGGCTGGTCTTCTGAAGATTATGTTTTTCATTTTATCGCCATCAAATTATTGCCCCGGGAAACGAACAGCGTGGCAGGCTGGTCAACTAACAACTGCTGGCTCGCCATCGTGGCATAGATTTCTTGCCGAAAAGTGCCGCCAGCCCAGTTTCGCTGCTCACTTTTGCGACGACCACGCCACGCCGAGAAGTCAATAACTTCAATAAGTTTGCTGACGAACGAGCCACAGGGCACAGCAGCGAGCAGGACGAGGTGGAGGAGGATTGGGAGGTCCTGTGACCGGGGGGTGTTGAAGTTTGGCCAGGGGTTTTCGTCGGCTTCCGGACCTAGAGAGGTCTGCA
>NC_064877.1:20230000-20242500 GCF_943734665.1 Anopheles aquasalis | reverse complement strand
AAACCTGTGCAAGCATCAACCACAAACAGAGATACGAATACGATCGCAGCAGCATCAATTTAACTCAAAAGTCACGTTGCTTCGAGTTCTGCTGCTATCCATCTTCACCAGCAGCCAACTCCCGCGATTCGTGTGCATGTGTGTCCCTCACAACAACCGGCAACCAACATCGCGACCAGTGTCCACGGTGACTGTAGCCAGTCGCGAGTCTGTTTAGCGAGCTGACACCGGTTCACTAACAGCAGGTGAACCTCATCGGTGATTTATCACCAGCAACCATCGACCGACCGTCGGAGCTCTGAACGATCTGACCTTCCTGACTCCTTCCATGGCAACGAGAAGCCACTGGACATCACCCAAGGGACACTTATCGTTACGGATGTCGCTTGCCACCGTTTCCTCTCCTCCATCCCATACGCTCCCGATATGCTCGATGGTTTTAAGCTCGGTCATAGATTGTGCAAGCATAAAAAAAACCACAACAGCCACGAGAAAGGAGCTGTTGCTGTTGCAACGGTTGGCATCCGTTTCTTGTCGAACGGTCAACCGCTCCTCCCTTCCATCCAATCCAATGAGCAACAGGAAAAGGGTGTTCCGGTTCCGGTTCCGGATTTACCCCCCTCAGTAGAGCGACTCCACGAGCACAATCGGGCCACAATGAATCAACGACGACTACGACAAGGAGGGGTCTGTGTTGGCGACGGGCAAATTGGGGACAGGAACCATTTATCATTGGTTTATTTTACAAAAATCGCTCCCACCCGCCTGTACCGCTGCAGTTGAACTTTGATTTGCCCCGAAAAAGACCTGAGTGTCCTGTGCAGGAGCTTGCCCGGATATGCTCATGCTGTCGGTGCTCTAATGGGGGAGGAGTGATCGTGGGAGAGAAGTCAGAATTCGATGCCATAATTCAACAATCCGTCCGGTTTCCGGTGCACCGTTGGCGTTGGTTCGCTTTTTGAAGAATGGTTCTGTCACAGAAAGTTCAAAGCTTTTTTTTCGTCTTCTTTTCAATTGTATGTGACTTCGTGGTAGTGACGTTCTCCCACGCGACGACAATCCGTCATGCAATCGCACTAGCGTTAATGGTTTGGCGGAACAAAAAACCACCCAACAAACGCCACAAAGAGTTTCTTAGAGCTCTTGTCTTGTGTCGTATCGATACACGGCGATCTCTCGATGAAATGGATCGTCCGATTGGTTCTCCAAAGAAACCGCCAACCGACTTCTTACGAGCTCAAACCTCAACAAAGACTCCCCGACCGACGAAGCATGAAAAAGCATGCTCCCTTCCCTCTCTCTCTCTCTTTTCCTACTTGTCCGGAATGGCATTTTCCTTTCTCAAGCACCAAGGCACACCGGACTTAATCGTAGTGAAATCGTTCGTCACTAATTGATGTCGCCATTTAGTCGCGGTCGCCACAGTAGCGCAGGAAGGACTCGCTTTGTTCGTGGCATGTGATGCCAGCTTGCACACAGTAACCGCCTGTACGGTGCTGGTGTGTCACTCCTGATGGAACGAGGAACGCTCCACTTCTTGTTCTCCTCTTTGGCCGCTGCCACAGATCGCCGATAAATGATTACTCCCTCTGGTCTCTGGTCGGCCGGCCGGCTGCGCGACCGCCAATCGCCAAACAGTCCTTAATGGCTGTTTTTCTTGCCGTTGAGTGGAGCTAAGGAGCGCTGAGAAAAGAGAGCGAAAAAGTGTGGCCAACGACGAGAACCGTGAAGTAAAAGTAACGGTTTTCTAGCCACGATCCTTATGGATGGAGTGAAGACCACTCACACCGCATGGCCGACGGTCCATGGTCGGACCATGTGCTAATGCCAGGACTGTGAAATGCCTGACTAATGGACTTTCACTTAAAAATTCATCTCCAATTCGATTGGCGTTTCGATCGATCTGGCGGTTCGATTCAACACAGAGAGAGAGAGAGAGAGAGAGAGAGAGAGAGAGAGAGAGAGAGAGTGTTTGAGAGCACCCCATCGTGCCATCGAGTCTGGAGCATTAGGTTTCGCTTCATTGCTCGACTTGCTGGTGGACTCGTTATCCTTTTTACAGGACCTGTTGTACACACTCACTAACTAAACTGCAAAGATGCAGTCCGTTTCTCCTTCTTTTTCTCCTCCATTTTCCTCCTCTTTTGGATCCGGCATGTTCGACCGCAAACCTCCGCCCTCCGGGGGGGTGCCCGATTGATCCCCAGATCAAGCAGCGTATTTTTTTCTCCTTGACCATTGGCCCTTTACTTTTCGAGTTTTGTTGCTCCCAGCTAGTGGCTATTCCTGTTAAAAGGCACACACAAGTCCGTTCTCGGTTCCCGACATGTTAACCGGGTTTGTCGCAAGTGCACACGCTGTGGTCACACTGGATGCGTTGCCGGAAAAAGGTTCTCTCTCTCTCGCTCTCGCACCGATACAAAAGTTGTTGATAAAGTTGTCCACTTCCCGTAGTCGTAGCTTCGGGGGCAGGCCAAAATTCAATTACTGTTCCACCTCGATGTCCTGGCTCGGTCAGTAGTTTCTCTGCATATCCCGCAGCGATGAAAATTCGTTCCACATTCCTTCCAAATGCAAAGTGTCCGTCAGCGCGTGTATTTGTGTGCTTGCATCCCTTAAAAATCTCCTAGTCCCTCCCCCCGACAGCAAACTCACTTCGGTTCGGTTGATTCGCTTGGAAACGAAAATCAAATCACTCGCCATCATCTCTCGCTAGTGCATCGCCGTTGCAGCTGTTATCACTGCCTGACTGCTGCACGAGGTTGCGTCCTTCATCCTGTTCCCGTTCGGTTTCTTTCATCAAAATTCATGTTTATTTCCGTCAGCGGTTTTCCGGCAGCGCGGCTGGCTGTGGGTAAAAATGCAAAATTGCATCGCATTTTTATTAGATTATGACCCCGGCCCTCGGGGGGGATACTATCGTTACCGGTGCAACATATTCAGTCGCGTCCTCGGGCACAACTCGTGGGGACTCATCAACATCAGTTCCACATTCCGGTGGTGCAGGGCGGGGAGGGTGGGATCGCTTGGTTTGATTACAGAAATTTTGCGCAACACTTGTTTACTTCGGTTGCGGTCCGGTTTCATGAATGTAAATCAAGCATTTTTTATTTTGTTTTCAACATCGCCTTTAGCCTTTTCCTTCTGGTGTAGTACATTGTGTAGCAGCAGCATGTGGTTTATTAATTGTGAGTACCGCGGTGGAGGCGCATACAATTTGATTTCTGTAGCATTTCCTACATGGCAATATATGATTAAGAACTTGTTTCATTCACCGAAAGTAGCTCTGTGATTAAATTTGGCATTCCCTTATTTGATGATGAATTTGATATTTCAGCAATCTGTTCGCTTGTGATCCAAGTAGCTGTATGTAATTCTATGAAACGTCAAATTGGACATAGCATTGTAGATTGGATCAGACGAGGCTGGAGGAAAGACATTCTAATTGTTATGTTTTTGTTTAAACAGATTTTATAACTCACTTCTTCTCATAAGTCATGATCATATTCATTGAACAAAAATATGAGTCAAATGCAAGAACTGAAAAGCGGAGCACTCAAAACTAATAATACTCAGAACACTTTTGCTTCCAAACTAGCGTAATTTAATGTAGCTGAATGGTTATGAGAACGAGCATATCAAGGCCAACGAGGAACCGAAACGACATCACTGCAATCTTCTTAACAGTCGAGGTCGTTCACATCGTTCTAACTTCGAATTCCAGTGAACTGCTGGGCCCTTTTTTAACTTTTCATTCCTCGCGCTCCCGCGTCAAAATTCTCGGCATTTGATTGACGGAAGTAGATCTTACTTTCAGAAAACCGAATTCACTTTCAAAACGATAAAACACTCCCAATGTCAATCGGGCATCGGGTGGTGGCGGCCCTCTTTTTCTGGTGATGTTTTGGAGGCTGTGAGTTCAACCGAATCCATGATTAATTACCTGTCACTAGGCCGGCCGCTCCTTGAGAATCCCTACCCCACCGGGGGGACCGGAAGCCTCGGCGTCAAAAAATCACACTCCAATAAATTAATACCCCCCCCCCTCCTCTTCTCCACGCCGCCACCAAAGTTGCTGCATCTGACAGCTTTCAATTGGCCGGGAAGATTGCGTGTCTCGGCACATCATTTGAACGGTCGATTGGCGGAACTGCCGCAACTAAACTGCTTTTCCACCTAATTAGAGCCGGCGGATGGCCCGTCCGAGGGTTGCGAAGCATTGAATTATGATTATGGGCGTGCTTTGCGAATCATCGGAGCATTCTCGAACCGCCCCCCCAGGGCAGGTGATGGTTATTTAAGAAATTAAATTCCAACTGGCTACAGGTGGCTGATTATGCGGTGTTGATGATGATGATTATGATACTAGTGATGAATTTGATTAACTGCTGCTTTCTCTCTAATTTGAGTTTAAAATTCTGGATTTTTTATATTCGAAAAGTTGATGAATTCAAGCATGGCACGAATGAAACATTGAGGTTATGCTACCTTCCAGCTTGCAAAATAAATTCCAATAAACTGCCAAAAAGTACCCGGAACCCACCAACGTTAAGCCGTAAAGTGTGTGCCGGATGACACTCCCGGCCACCCCGAACCATTGAAATCCATCGTCGAGCTGGCCACGGATCGTGGAGCGAAGCATAATGGCATTAACAGTGATATCGCTTTCCCGACGAACCGCCAATCACTATGGCCTTCGCCCTCTAGGCGCTCGAGCCCTAAGAGCCCCCTTCGATGTGGTGTGGAGAGGTGGCCCGGGGTGGTTTTCAATTCGGATTCAGGATTCACTTCCTCACGATCCATTTTCCATTATCGAGTAGTGCTCTTGCTTCATCGCCCGGCCGGAAGCAGCAGACGGAAGCAGACTCTAGGGTGGCAGGACGGCAAAGTTTCACGCTCACCAGCCAAGGCCCCCCTCTCCCTTCACCACAAAACGCCATCGACAACGCGAGGGAGATGGAAAATTGATAAATTAATTGACTCTGAAAGCGAACTTCCCGCTGAGATTTTATGCTTTTATTAAATAAATTTTTCAGCAGCCAGCATCAAAGTTTTCTTTCATCATCCTCATCATCAACATCATCATCATCGCCGTCATCGCCGTCATCACCGTCATCATCATTGGTTGTGTTCGATCCATCTCTCGTGCATCAATGTTGCTCTGGCCGCACCTTTTGCACCGTTGAGTGGTCTGTCGCTTTTGTTCTCTCTCTCTCTCTCTTTGGTTCTCTTTTCCGCTCTCTCTGTCGATTGCTCATCACCAAATGAGGAGACACAATGAATTCATGACGTAGGGAAAAGTTTTATTTGGTCTTCAGCTTCCCCTCCGTGTACCCCTCGAATGTACGCTCCTCCTGAGTTTAGCTCCTGGGGGCACTTAAAAGGGAGCGCCTCTCGTGGACGGTCACGCGAACGTGGATCGTGGCATGTGGGGTTTCGAGGAGTCAAACTTTTTGATGTTCTCGCCGTCGCCATACATATACCGGTGGCTTGGCGCGTGACACAGCATAAAGCGATCGTTTTTGGAATGAATGAGTTTTATCGTTGATACTGCGCCACTCTGCCATGCCATCGCTCTCTCGCTCTCTTCTTGTGGGGCCCTCTTTTCCAGTGGAAATCAATTTTCCTTCCTTTTCCTTGTCCTTTTTTCATATTACATTTATTCCAATTCTGCCTCCGATTGCTACCCTCTGGAGTATGAAGCGATAACTGTCAACGATAACGATGACCTATTTGCATTCGCTCCTGGACATGCTGTGCTCATTAAAACGTATTAATTGGCTGAGAGAGAGCGTGTGGATCGTGGAAAATGTTTCCTCGATTTTTATTCCCCGTTATTCGCCTCGAAATGAACAGCAACTCGGGTCGAACGTTGGATTCGAATCCAGGATTCAGGATTGGAGAAAAATCAATCCACGGTGATCATCATCGAAGCGATTGATGGTCTTACCAGGCAAACTCCAGCCATAAGCTAAAGCTGTTCGATTAGTTTCAAAGCACACATCAACCCATCGTCATCAACCTCTTGCGCCATTTGGGAATCAAGGATCCCCACCAGGTCCCCGGACAATCGTTTGAATCGCTCCCACATTAGCCCGTCTGGGGAAATCCGTCTCGCACGGAATCACACACGGTGCACACAGGCAGGACATATCGATAATCACCTTTCACATCAGACCTCAGAGCCACCGATACCCGATGAGCAAATGATCCGTCCCCCCGGGAACGGAGGCCCTCGATTTAATATCCGATTAATAACGGACTTCGATCGTGATTGGGGTTCTGACGATGGTGACAGCAGTCCCCTCTCGTCTCGCACAGGTCCTGCGCCCGGGATTGAATCGAATTGGATCCACTTCGGAACGAAAAGTGTCCCCGTGGGGGCCCGGTGGGGCCGCGTTCCAAGACACAAATGGCGATGGCATGCGGCGTGCGCACTGCAGAGGTTTTGACTCAAAAGGCCCCAAAAAGGCTCCCACCCGCTCCGTGGATTCTCCGTGGGAAATGGAGTGGATTAATCGGTGCCAGCAGCTCTCGGAGCGCTGCAGAAGCTCACAAATCCCCATTGCCTGGAGTAGGAAGAAGTGTCCGCATTCCGGAGGGTGTATCATGTCGTGGTTTCGGGCGTTTGAAGTTTCATCTCTCGAGTCTCTCGTGTCTCTCGTGTCTGTCTGGGAGCAGATTGGATTAATTCCTTCCGGATTTACCGGAACCGTACGTACGGTGCTCGTCTTGTCTGTCTCTCTCTAATGTCTAAATTCCTTAAGCGATCCACCATCAAGCCATTAATTGATCTCGGCTCGGTTTCGGATTGGTTGTTGAATGTTTAAATGAAATGCTATCGGCTCGTCGCCTCGGACGCCGCTGCTACGCCAACATTAACCCTAATCTGTCCCTCTCTTCTCCTTCACAGTGCGGCCTTTATCGGTGCGGTTGCAGGGCAAAAACCGTCCACTGTCGGCGAACCATACGTACGATCTGCAGTGCGAGGTGCTTGGCTCACGGCCAGCACCCACCATCACCTGGTGGAAGGGCAGCACACAGATGCGGGGCCATCAAGAAACGGTAAGTCTTAGTTCCGTTAGTGTTAGCGTGTCTGTTTGTGAGTTTATGTTCGCCGAAAATGTTCATCGAGTTCAGTTGGGTTGGAATTGATTTTATGGAGCGTATCTTTATTGTCTGGATCATAATTGAACATTGAAAGCATCATTTTGAAAGAATGCACTCTCTCTCTCTCTGTGGTTCACCCAATCGTGATCCGGATGCCGTTGGAAAATTCGTTTCCAAATTCCAATGATTTATTCGCCCAAAAAGTTCTCAAAAAGAATGTTCTGCCGAAACAGTTACCATTAGGCATTAGGAATTTATTGTAAAACAATTCAATTAAGCAAATGGGAAAAGACCTCAAACTAAATCGATACGCACCATGTTTTGTTTCCAAATGTTTCCTCCTTTCGACCGAAACTATGCAATCCATTCCCGAATAAATCTATTGGCCAAATTATTCATCCCAAGCTCATACTAGCGTTCCACAAATACCGATTCCTAAATACCGTGCAGCTTAATTTACCTAGCGCTTCGGAACGCACTCGGTTCGGTTGTTCATTGTCAGGCGGCAGCAGCACTTCATCGAAATCAATGCACCGGTAGGAATTAAAAAATGCAGCAAATTAATGTGACGCTGTGGAGCTTAACAATGGGCTGACTTGCTGATGATGATCCCGTGGCGAGAGGTCACGGCCTGGCGTTGCGTTGTTGCACCAAACTGTCCCAACTGGTTTGACTTTGATGTGGTCGATGGTGCTTCCCGATGGTGTAGCGTGGAAACCACCGCGCCGCGGATCACGGATTGTTGTGCTCGAGCGGTGATTACATTACATCATCATGATTTTGTATCATTAGAGTTGAGTGGACGCAGGGGGTGGCTATGGGTTGCTGAGCACCACAGCCAGGTCCTGGTGCTGCTGCTGCGGTGACAAACCGTACCGATGTTCCCGTACAACATCATTAAACATTCTGGAGAGCCTAGGCCGGTGGAACGATTAAAACGAAAAGGGGAAAAGGGGCAAACCGCACGGCGGAAGTGCACCGCTTTATTGTCGTTCGGTGGATGTACACATGACGTATGTTACAAACTGGTTTCGGGACTGCAATTTTTTCCATGTTTAGCGTCACGTGCTAGCTGCCCCCACCGTCCCACTCCTGGGTAAATTTCCATTCCATTTTTGTTTGCCCTTCAGCGACCGTGACCGTGGAGTTTAGAAGAAAAAAAAGCGTTCACCATTTTATCACCATTTGCGGTGAGCCAAAGTGCTGCACGGGAGTGTTGCAAGTGAATGCAAACAGCACACCCGAACCACCATCACCAGAAGGCAAACCAGAAAACGTTGGCCAATATACACTCCCAACGGACGATGGACAACGGTACCGACCGGTTGCGGTTGGCATCGAGTGGCCGCCATCGGTCGGGCAGTGGGATGGAATTGAAATGAAACATAAATAAAGGGCTCGTTGGGCTAACCATCTCTTCCTCATCACACCGTTTTACCACCCTCCCCCTCCCACCTCATTGGCCATGCTGTCAGCAACACATTTGCTCAACGTCCCTCGGTTTTCCGCTGAATGCTGAATTGCTAATGATTTTGTGACACGAAACGGTGGCAAAAAACACGGGAAATGGTTGCGCGAGTGAATGATGTTGCTTTAAACATGCAAGATTCCCGTAAACGGTTGCCATTGTTATTACATTGTACCGCTTGTTCGTGCAGCAGTAAAACAGCAACAGTTTAATAGGTTTATTAATGGAAAACATTTAACTACATGTAATGGTGATTGCTGAAATGTTTATCGGTGTGTTATTTAATACCGCCGCCAGATTGGAGCCCTTTTAAGTCATTTGTTTGTAATATTAGCTGCGCTATTGAGTTTTTGTGCGTTACAAAAATATACCGTACTGTTCACTAATGAGCTGATTACAACATCAAAGTGTTATTACATTGATATTGAGTGTGTTAACAGTGATCAATCATAATATACTCATTTTATGCGGAATAAACAATATTTAAATATGAAAGACACCAGCTTTAGCGGCAAAGCAACTTCATTTGCACTGAGAGTTGTTTTTAATCCTCTGAAAAAATGTTTATTTTCAGCATGCAGAAATGATTTTAAACGTTTATAGGTACTTTGAATAAAATCTGAAGAGGAAAATGCAACTGGATGTCGAATCAATCGAGAAAAAGAGAACCATGCATCGTTGTGTTTTCCATTGAAGAGTGTGAAGTTATTACAAGCATAAAATGTTGCTTTTTGCTCGATTTAACATAAAAAGCGGATAGAAACCATCAACGAGTTGTGAACCAAATCGAACTTAAAATACAGCCAGACTGCTACCGAATCTACAATCGCTTGATATTCCTGCACAATATCGCACTTCTGCACTCTGAATGTCAAAATGTATTTGAATGGCTCTTGAAATGTTCTACTGTTCCTGGATATAATCGCCGAACCACAAAAACTCATTTGCGCAACTAGTAGCATACGCTACGGAGCAAAAACCTTCATCAAACAATTGTGCTACATTCCGGCACATCATAACCACCGCTGAATCCGTATTTTTGAACCCTCAAAAGCCTCGTTGACACCCCTTGATCCCTAATGAACTCTCGCCCCGAGATGGCAAAGCTATCGCCATTTTTCCACTGGATTTTTCCCTGCGTTCGATCAGACCTGATCCCATCCGGCGACAAACCGCGCGCTCGCTCGCTCGTGCGCTGGTATTAATTTGTCGCGCGTGAAAAGATGTTTTGAAAGGACGCAATCATAACGGTTCACTTACCGGCTGGCAGGTGTAACAGGCTGATGGCAGCAGGCCGACCTTTTTCTCGAGCTTTTTTTCTGTTTTTTTCGGGCGGGCTTTGATCGCTAAAAACCCTAGACATCATCGCTAGATGGTCACTAAAATGGATCGCGAGCGCGAGGACACGCGACCAGAGTGGCTCCTGGGTGGCACGGTGCGTGGGAATCTGACCTTCTGTTGCTGATGCTGCCAAGAAAAAGAGCCTGCCGAGCCCACGTTTTACGCTACATCACTTCTAACGCCTATCCAATTAGTCCTTTTTTTCTGAGCGATCCCGTAGTCCCATTGTCTGGTGTCTGGCATGCGGTAAGCGGTGGAAGCGGTGGCAAACAGACCGGATTCAACACGTTGACCCGTTGCGGTCGACGCACCGTCACCGGTCGGTGGTTAAAATAATGATTTCAATTTTCAATTTCCGCTCCCGCACCATGGCGACCCCGTTGCACATCATCGTGTGGTGCTGTGCATGTGGTTAGTGTTTGAGTGTGAGTGTTTCAATTATTCAATGCTCACTATACTCTGTGGAATGCAATGGGAATTTCATCGAGGGTGCCATCTTTAAAATTGATTAAGCCTAGCTAGATTATTGAACTGTCTAGGGAAAAATTTAATCCACATAAATTAAGAAACATCTCGTGACAGATGGTTGACTGCAACATGACTATATGTACGGCTACCCCTTGCATTTGCATAACTACATTAGCATAATAATTTAACACCCATCAACGGTGAGGAGAGAAACAACGAGAGGAAGAGCACATGTAAATGAAACTTGTAACCCAATATGCTTGTCAACTAATGCACCCTTCTCACGAGGCTGTCACTGATTTTACGCGACATTTGATTTAAAAAAAATCCAACATCCAGGAAGGACCACATCCCGTGCTCACATGGCAGCTCCGATGGAGCACACGGGGGGGCACAATACATAATTGTCTTTACACCGACGCTACAAGGAAACTGCCCACCCCATGCAGGGAATTGTCATGCAGCCTTATTTTGCATAAAAATGCGTCCCATTTCCGCTTTTGCTTTCCATTTTCCACTGCCATCCGGTGCAACAGGACGTGAGTGTGGGTCTGTTCCCCCTTTTTTGCCACGCTTCCTTGGTGTACCGCATTTTGCTTTGCCTACCTGGATTGACAGTTCATTGCATAGCTATGGGCATGGCTTGCCTTTCCTTACCAGCCGCTAGCCACTAAGTCAACGGAACTGTCAACGCCGTTTTCATCTCACATCTGTTGACGCTCGCCAGAAGTAGCAGCAGCAGCAGCATGTGACAAGACGATGGGCTCGTGCACGTGCCCGGGAGTGTGTCTTTGTGAGCTGATAGCACGAACGCAGCGCACCATTTGCAGCCACCGCACACAGGAAATGGAGGTGAATACTGTCGCAGCATTCGGAGCAGCCATTTTCACGCTGCTGCCGCTCGCTTTATGGCATTAGCATGCAAAATGGCGGCCACACGGTGAGCTGGGGGCGTGTAAAGAAATCAGTACCGGGCCGAAGGGGGAGACAAAAATGCACCACGAAAGGAAGCACCACGGATCGGATCGTACGGTGTTGGTGCCGGTAACGGTGTATGGGAATATCGTTTCACCTCCAGCAGCAGCATCAGCAGCAGCAGCAGCAGCCCTCAGAAATGAGAGAACATGCCCGCGGTCTGCTCAGTAACGCCGCGCGCCGGTGGTTGTGGTGTTGATAGAAAATTGCAATTTGTATGCAAATTTCGTCCCAATAATAACAATAATAATACCAAATTTATTACATTGTGACACCCCCTTCGAACCGGCAACACCGGTAGCACTCCCTGGGCCCAGCGAGAAGGTGCTGCGAGTCGGGAGCGTCCTGGATGGAGTCAGGAACGATTTTCATGCGCGCGCTCGTCGCCTGCGATCGTTTGTTCTAACGCTTTATTCGTCGCTGGTTCCAGACCGGAAAAGCAACCCCCAAAAACCACACACTCCCCCATTCCGGGGCACCAAGCGACACCAACTTCCGTGTATTTCGCGCACAATCCAACACGACGACGACGACGCCGATGGTGACCACAGGGATGCAGGGAATGTTGCAGCAGCATTCTGTGTGTGGGGTGGTGGGCGGTACCCCAAACCAATAGCCAAGGCCACAACACATTCACGGGGGAATGGCCACAAATTCCGATTATGTAGCGTGAGGAGTATTCGGGCGCGAAGGGTGAAAATCCGCAAAAAGCTATGACGTCACGATGAGACGCGTTATCAATATTTGAAGTTTGTTGGTTCGGGACTACAACCCCCCTAAACTAACTCCCATTGCAAGTAGCGTATCCTCTGCTGGGTACTCCAAAGCGCCAGCAACTGTGTCAAGTAGTGAACTGCCGACGAGGGAATTGCTTGGCCTTTTTTTTTTTTTTTTACTTTGTTCGTGCCCAGTCACGGAAGATCTTCCTTCGCCCCCGAATCCTTACTTCTGAAGGGGATATTTCGTGCTAATGGCAGCTCCAAGAAGGACCAAAAGCTATTCCTCACAAGGGTGAAAAAAAATCCTAGGCTTTTCCGACCTCGGAGATTGTAGCTGCCTGATAGTAAAGTTGGCTTAACCAGCCCGGAGTGGCACTCCGTCTTGCCTTGCGACTGGACACGTCTTATCCTTCCCCTTC
>NC_064877.1:20197500-20215000 GCF_943734665.1 Anopheles aquasalis | reverse complement strand
GATCCGGTCGCTGATCTGATAATAATCCAAATTTTCCGATTCCCATTTTCCTCCACCAGTGAATCTGCATTCGCCAGTGCTTTTAACCACGACACTTTCTCTCTCCCTTTTCTTCACTGCTGCTTACAGTTGCGCCCGTTTGCCGTCCGGGGCTTGTTACCACGTACAATGTGGGCCGGAACGAGCTGGCGAAAATCGTGTGCGAACTGGAGGCGAACCCAACGAACGTCACGTTCACCTGGAAGTACAACACGTCCGTTTCGGAGAGCCTGGACATACCGGCGTCGGAGGTGCTGAGCGATCGAACGAAGAGCGTGGCACACTTCAAGCCCGTCACGGAAAAGGTAAGTCAGTTTTGAACTCGTTCGTAAAAGTCTCTCACTTTAAGCTGCATTTTCGCACCCAACAGCGAACCGGTAATTACCGTTTCGGAAGTTGCTTGTGTTCGGAATTGAATCGTGAAATCATTTTTATACTTTTCCAACTACTTTAACGTCATACGGACGGTTCTCATCCACTGTTAAATCCTTTCCAGGAAGGTTCAGGGCACAGGTGTCACAGGTGCGCTGGCAATTACGACGCCCCGCGGTAAAGCCTGGGCCGTGTTTCGCGCTTGTTCCGTTCCTAATGAAGTCCTCTTCTTATTCGCTCTCTACTCCACGTCTTTACCTTTCCATTTCCTTTAGTGGCAGAACCTTGGGCCTGGTAAGCAGCAAGGCAGACCAACAGAAGGGGCCTTGTTGGAGGATTTCACTTTCTTAACCTTTTGGCCAACCGGCCGCTCAAGAGCCTGGGAGGAGTGGCGTAACGCGTTCGCGTCTTGTAGACATGACATTCTACTTTCCTGCCATGTTCTGGCGAGCAGTTGTACCAAGTCAACTCTCTTGTAGTGCCGCTGCTGCTTTGTGCTGCTGCGAAAAGGAACTCGTCGTTGTATCTGTGTCTGTGCACCGTCCGTTCTTCCGTCGCCGTTCACGGTATAATCATAACAGCGCGTGCCGACACCTATTATGTTTTCAATTATCATAATTTCTTGTTTACACCTCCTCCTCCTCCTCCTTCTTCTCATCTGACCTTCGTGGCCCCTCGGTCACGCCGTAATACACACTTTGCCAACTTCAGAAGCTCCCACAACGGGGACTATAGTCACTGATAAGAAGGGGAATGGTGCTACCGTGTTCGGACTGTGCTGCGTGCTGCGTTGTTCCGGTATCTTCCGTTTGATCCTCGCAATCCAATGGGCTCTTCACCCCCTCCCACCGTAATCAGGTCTGTCACCCGAGCCGAGCCGAGCCGAGTGAAAAAATCCCTTTCATCCCCGGTTGTGCGCTTCACTAACAGTAAGCCGGAATCGCCGGACACGCCGAGTGGCAGTGATGACAGCGAAAGTTTGTTTCGAAAGAACCGCGGACTTTCCGCACCGAGTCCGTGCGATTATCGCACCGAACTGAAGATTGACGTCATGGCGTCGGCGTGGTTTCGATCAAGATCCTTCTCGGAAAAGGCTTATCGGCTCGAAAGGAAAAGGCGCTCGAAGCGGGTGTCCGGTATGGCTTTCTTTCTTTCTTTTTTTTTGCTGTAGCACTTTACTCCTTGAAGTTGAGGCTTCGTGCTGGCCTCGATGGTTGGTGGTTAGCATTCTTTATCGGCGTGTTACGCGGGAACCAAGACACTCTCTACAGAATAAAGGGCTTTAACCGGTGCCGAACCGGTGCCGAACCGGAAGAGAGCAGAGGAAACGCGACCATAAAAACCAGAAAGCGTTGACCAAGGGTCTCAACACCACTGGCGAAAGATGAAGTCCTTCGTAATTATGAGGGTGTTCCGCAAACATCGCAAACTCCCTTTTCTTTTTGGTTCCCTCCTCCTCCGGGTGGCCGGAGCTGTCGAGAATCCTTTCCCTGTTATCACTATCCTTCCGATTGCCAAGTTGCCACTTTTGTGCCTGTGTTTCGATGCGTGTGAGTGTGTTGTGGTTGCGTGAAAAAGCTTTCTAGAACCCGACTCCCCCGACACCAGGGATCCACTTTCACTCGCGGTCGCTTATCGTGTTATCTACGTGAAACTTGGAGCGTCGCAAAAGCCTCCAAAGGCATTCATCCCTTTTCCTTCTTCTTCTTCTTCTTCGTCTTGTTTGTTAGAAAGGAATAGGAGAAGGATTTTATTGAAACTCTGATGGCCCTGCCCTTTTCCCCTTCCATCACCACCTCCATTAATCCACCACCATTCTCACCACAAACTTTTCGCCACGAGTTTGCGAGCCCCAAAAAACGGCATCCTTCTCTCGCCACCCCTCCCCCGGCAGTTGCTCATAATTTATTCATTAATGCTTGGCCCCACTTCCATTTTCTTGCCTTTCGGACTGCCCGTTGATGGATGGCCAGTCGCCTTACTCGTGCAGCCTGAATGATTTCTGGCCAACCACCTTATCATCTTGAGACGGAGCGACTTGAATTGGACAAACTATTTCCCTTTGGCCAACGGGGCGGCCATTTTGGCTTTTGGCGTAGTATAATTAACTGCAGAATGGGAAGATAATTTTGACGTGAAGGACAGCAGCGAGACCAGGGAATCTCTCGGAAGCGGAATTATGCAAACGTTTGGTTTATCGAGTCCATCGGAAGTGCGCAAGGAAGCGGCAACCGCCATGTCAGATCCATCGCGTAATCTCCCCCTGGCCACGGTCCCTTTCGAATAACAATCGATCAATTTTCATCCACCCAACCCACTACCTCGGCCGAAGAAAACCTTTCAATCAAAATACACACAAAAGTCAATAAAACAAATTCCATCTGCGGTCGAAACCCGGCGACAAACACATGCACACGCTCGCACTCGCACTGGACCCTGAACGGGGCTGCCCATTCGGTAGTCCATTGCCTCATTCCCCCCGGTGGAATATCTCCGGACTTACCCGAACCCGGAGGTAAACCGAGAAGATAATTTATCAGCCGGAATGACAATTTCGGTCATACGTCTTCATCAACCTCGGGAGCATCAACACTGCTGCTGCTGTTGCTGCAAATGATGCCTGAATGCTTGGTCTCATGTTTCCTGCTTTATCCCAGGAGCCGGGGACACGATGACAGAGGCTGGACGGTGCCTCGATGTCTGCTTTCTGTCAATCACGTCAAAGCTTCCTTCATTTTTCATCATCCTTCGTTCGATCTCCTATTTCTGGACCGAAGAAGGCATCGGCTAGGGATGGATCCATGGTGGTGATGGTGCTCCTCCAATTTTCACCGGCTATCCCCTCTTATTAAGCACGCCCAGAACGACAGGACCGGGGGGGGGGGTTCTGGTAAGTTCCTTTCCGGTTTGTATTCGAATCCGAATATTCGTTTCCTGCGGGAAAATTGTTTTCCCTTCGCGCTCTTCACTCCAGCGGCTCCTAGATCGATCCGTTTTGGGTTGACCGAGTAGGCGTTGCACAATCGACGTGAACGTGGACGTAGTGGACGCCTTTCGCAACATCAAATCACAAGATGTTTTCTCTTCTCCCCGTTTCTCTTCCTCCGACAGGACTACGGAACGCTGCTGTGCTGGGGACGGAACGAAATCGGAGCACAGACGGAGCCCTGTTTGTTCAACCTAATACCGGCAGGTGAGTGGATGGACGGATGGACGAACCGGAATGAAGGGAATCCTATTTCCAAGGAGCCGAAAACCAACGGAGGCCTTCAGAAGCAGCTGAAGCCATGATTTGCAATCTCGATTCTCTCTCGCTCGTTCTGTCTTCTGTTCCTGGATGAATATTCCTGAATCTGTATAGAGAAGTTCGAATCGGTGTTGCCTAAAGATTGCAGAGACCGCAACAATGCGGAGCGATGATAAGGCTTGATGTGTGATAAGCTATCACTCATCTCGCAACCTTTATCACTGGCCGATGTGTTTCCAGAATCTTTTCCAGAGGTCCTTCAAATGCTGTTTGCCTGCACCAGACCGTATCTCTCAAATAACTCAATTTATCAAAACATTGGCTCTCTGCAAAACATCAACATTCCATCGAAACCGCTCCAACCTGCAAATTCAATGGGGTCACGGTTCAGATAGCGATCTATCCGGCAGCAGCCCACGTTCACGATTTAGCGCCCGTTGCCAACGGGCACACCATTAGCCTCGTTAGCATACCAACGGGCGCCTCATCGGCGTCGTCAGGCACGATTATTAATTTCAATTTTCCTGTCGCACCCCCCTCCCCCCTTTCAGGCAAACCGGACCCACTGTCTAACTGCTCCATCCTGAACCAGACGTTCGACATGCTGCAGATCGAGTGTCTGGAGGGTTTCGACGGTGGGCTGCCACAGGACTTCCTGGTCGAGCTGTACGTGATCGGCAACCGGCAGCTAATGGCTTCGATTAAATCAAAGTGAGTAGCGACGGTGGACAGAACAACAAACACCCCGGGCCACCGGTGCCTGATAGTAATGTCATCGAGCTGCTAAACCGAAGAAGATGCATGGATGGAGGCGCCTCGGTCGCGCGGTTGCCATTTGCTATTGCTCTCGCATTAATCGCGGCATTCCAGAAGGCACTCTAGCTCAGGGCTGGTCTATCGGTAGCCGCCAGGCACACAATTTCTCACGATTTTTGCTTCGAGCCCCTTCAAGTCGTCTTCAGTCGCCACCAGTCATCATTAGCCTCGCCCGGTCGAAAAACGGATGAAAGCAGCCAATTGGGGGCGCCGGATGACGACGAATTCATTGCAGTTGTGTGCGGTGACTGGCGAGGACGAAGTGAGCCAATTAAAATTAATTGGTGCCACTGGGTGAAATCGAAACACGAACCAAAGAGAGAGAGAGAGAGCGAGACAGAGAGAGAACGCGCAGTGAACCGTTTCGACCGATCAGTGGGGCAATTAAAATTTATTAGCATCGATCCGTGGGTTTCTGGTGAGGGAGGTTGCAGGATTAGCATTACATTTGTGGCTAACGAAAGTGCCAATCCGTTCTGGAATTCTTAAGCTACCACTGGGGCCACTGGATGATTGAAAAGCCAAGCCAGCGGTCTTTCATCATTTTCGTCTTCCATCTGGCATCATTATGGTCAGAGAGAAGGACAGAGAGAGAGAAGGAGTGCACGAGATCAAACGGATCGATGAGCACTCCACTCGACATGATTTACTTTGCCAGTCGAATAGAAATGCTTTCCGGTGGATCGCCGCTTGTTTGATAATGATTTCGTATTGCATTTTTTTATAATTTTATCTCTCTGTTGTCACTCGAAGTGTGTTTTTATTTAGCAGCTAAAGTGTACTAAGTCCAGTTTGTACTCGTCAGTTTATTGCTCTAAATGAGTAGCACGTAAAGAGTTTAAAGTAAAGAATTTGTCAATGCTTATATTTGCGAGGACACGTTTAGTCTTTTTTCCACTGTTTGTTTGTTTGAACTATTAATTGTAACGAGCAAAGCGGCGCCTGCCCAGTTTTCCCAAGCAAGCTAGAAATCCATGTCTAAATGCAACATCAATGGTTTTCGAAGAAAAGTTACTTATTCTGTCGCAGCTAGCCATGATATCGCCTTTGAATGCCATTTAGGGTGGATTAGAAGAATAAAAAATGGATGCCATAAATCTGGAGCGCTTGAAAAATACTTTTAAGAAATTACTAATCCAGGAAATATTATCCTTAACAGTTGAACAAAAAGAAAGTCTTTTCAAATGGATTCGTTTCATATTTCATCTTCAACTGGTAACGCAGATCCATAGAAATGCTACGTACCTGGAAGATGTGGTTTATCCTTTTTAACCTTTTTGCAAGGATTAATCCCTTTTTTTGCATGGCAACAGAGCGAAAATATAGAAACAGCTGCAGAATTACGCGAATAATTATCCGAATGCTGAAAGGAATCCAAAATACCGCTCAAAAGGTGGTGCAGATGTATTCAATTAAATGGAGAATTCTTTGCAGGAATACTTTCTTGAGATTCTTCCGCAGAACCAATGCGTTAATTTGAGCTTCGCACTCCTCGGTAAACGCCTTTCAATTACAATTCCACTCGGAGACAGAGTGCTGTGCGAGATCGTTTATCGTACTCGAAAGTCCAACAGTTTCGACAGTGTTTGTAAAATTGAAAATGTTCCCCATTGAATAAATCAACCTGCAGCCGAACGAGCTTAGCCGAGAGCTGTAGTAAAGCACTGGCGAGCTGCTTTAAATCCGTACAAAGTTTCCAAAGTGCCGGTGCCCGTTCCGTGGTGAAGGAGTTAATTAAAAAGTTAAACATTTCCAGCAATGATGAAAATGTAAAGTGAAAGGAGTGAAAGAAGGTCTCAACCCATCGACACAAACACCAACGCGCTCGCCCGGCTCGAAACGGTTTCGTAATCAGGCGCCATCAGCGTCGTCGGGTGTTGGTCCGGTGGCCTTGTCTTATTTGCATCACCGGGCAAAGGCAAACAATGTCCGGGCAGCGGAAGTGAATGTTTCGCCACCAACCTTCGCCCCTAACCTTGCCGCCGATTGGAGGCGGTGTGGTGAACCGGAAGGAAAATAAGTTGCGCCAAAGTGCACGGAAGCTAATTAACATAGGAAAGTTGGCCATTTCCGTGTCCAGGTCGGTCCACGACCGTCCGGCACTTGGACAGCCGATTGCGCCCTTTCCACCCCGGTCCCCTTTGGTTGTTTTTTTGGTCTTAATGGTGAAAGAATTGCAAGAAACAAAATAAGCAGCTCGTGCTTCTGCTTCGTTCAATTGGCTACTTGAGACCACCGGCTGCATCCAAGTGGCAGCCAGACTTGCACTTCCTTGCCCTGGAACTCGCTGGAAGTAATTGACAACGCAATTATCGCAGATCGATTAATCCAATGACCGGCGAATGGAGCCAATTAGATCCATTAAAGTGTGGAGTTTAAATCTGCATCTGACAAATGGGAAAGCTCGTTTAAATCCTTTTGATGGATGGTTCCCTATTGCTATCTTTCGTACAGATCACCAGCGTTCGAATTGAAAGGATTGGAACCGGGTGTTGGATATAATATCATCCTCACTGCCAAGAACTCGAAAGGATCGAGCGATCCGACGTATCTGCAAGCGTTTACTCTGAAGAATCCAGAGAAGCAAACAGGTGAGCATCGGCGCTATCGTTTCTCGAACAGTTAGAAAATAGAAACAAATGTCTAATCCTTTTCTAAACCCTCCTTCTGTTAGATTTGTCTCTCGTCTATCCACCGGCACTGCTGCAGATTAAACCTTTCATCGGTACGCTAGTCGGTGTGGTGGCCGCGATCATCTCGATCGCTTCCATCATCGTGTGCATTACGCGACTCCGGGGATCCGCTGGCCATGATCGAGACTGTGGTAGTAACATGTCGACGAACGATGCCTCGGGTATAAGCCAATCGATCCCCGATGCGGATCTGGCCCGAGAACAGTGCAACGGAAGCATCGACAGCATCGAGAAGAATCCGGACATCATTCCGCAAGGTAAGTGGCCGGGTGGCCGGCTCACCGTCGCTTCGAGGTCATTGGGCGCCTCGTGCGTCTCTCTGTTGTGCGCCATAAGGTTTGAGTCGCTCTCACGTTGCAGCGAAACTGTTGGCCCGCGTACCGGAAGAAGACGAGAAAGCGTTCGAGTGGCTGAACAGTGCGGCCCATCCGCGGTTGTACGCGACGGCGGCGATGGCCGAACAGCAGAGTGGCGGTGCCGCCGGCATGATGCCACCGACTTCGGCCGCCACCTATGACACACGGGCGTTCTACGCTCTTGCCAGGGATGTCCAACAGCAGCAGCTCGGGCAGCAGCAGCATCAGCAGCAACAGAACTGCATGCAGCAGACCGTCTATCCGGTGGCGACTTCCGATGGCCAGAGCTACATACCGGTGCACAGTACCATCATTCCGACGCCCATCATCGGTGGTTATGGCAGTGAAGCGCATAAGGTAAGGTCAAAGCTGAATTCCCAGGCCACGGTTGTTGGATTATATTTTGTTTCTTTCTTTGCCCTTTCCATCTGCAGCACGACCTGACCTACGCGGACTTGTCGACGATGAGTGGTGGTGGTGGAATGCCAAAGATTAGTGCTGGACAGCCGCAGATGTACGTGAGTGCTACGCTTGGGCGACCGCGACAATCCGACATCAAACGTTCCGAGCCAACCATCTACGCGCAGGTGAGTTATGGCCACTCGTAGGCACTATTCAGGGTTCAGTTTGTGGTTTTGGTCTGCATCTGGTAAATGTTTAACTTATGGTGCATCAAGAAGCTTTAAGTGAACTACAGAGTCCTAGAGACAGACTAACGGTGATCTAATTGATGTCTCTTTATTAAAATTATCGCAATTTCAAGCATCTCCTATTGATTACTTTAATTGGAGGAAGTTTTGGACTATCTTTAAAGTAATTCCCCTTGCAATATTCATGACTGTAATCATGAAGTGTAACGAAAGTGTTTCGCTTGACTTCGCCAATGAAGTTATGTCATGTCCTGGATCCTAGATGCTTTCTCCAGATGATCCTCCGAGTCAAATTCCTATCGAAGCTTCATTACGTTGGCATGCGACCTTGCCATCAACAATTCCATAGTAATGATGATCCTCGTGGCCTACTCCAGCCAGAACATGAACTTCAAGTAACGCTTTGTCTGTCTCTTCGCTCAAAGACGAAGCTCCACCACATAGGGCCATCCACTGAGCATCCCAAAAAGACGAATATCGAAACAAAGGCAACAAACACCAGTGTGCCAGGATGCTAGGATCACAGTGGCCACTGTTCGCCATCACCGTCACTGTCGGGGAGCTTTTTACGCGTCGTCCCCTTTCCCATCCATATCCTGCCATCGATTCCAGCAATCGTTTCACAACTGATTGGACAAATTTCTCATTAGCGAGCAAACAATGGCGCGGCGCTAGCACGGCCGCCGGAAATGGCGTCATCCACGGTTCTAGCCTACGCGAAACCCGGGCGCACAGGACATTCCACCCATTCTCGGTGGATTTTCGGCTTCGTAGCGTTCCCTTCGCTTCCTTTCCCCTGGGTGCCCGGCGCGTGGCCGGAAGCGTTTCTGGCAAATTCAAATCATAACTCTCGGGGACCTGTTTCCGCGGCCTCCTCGCCACCGCGCACACACGAGTTAGGACGTTCCGGTTTCCTGTATGGGGCCCCTTGGCTCGAACACCGGTTAGGAATGCGCGCCGAGACCTTAAACAGTTCACATACTTTGCATACATACCGGGCCTTGCATCCTCCCCCGGGCCTACTATATTTGTGTTGACCAGTTTGCCCAGCAACGGCCATCGCGACCGTCCAACCGTTGGTTTAGTCCACGCGAACATAAATTCAACCAAACACACACATACACATACACGTACAGACGGGTGAACACGCCAGGTTCACATTATAATTTGGGTCCCACGGTCACGGATGTCGTCGCCATCCTCGTTGTCACCGGCACTTTGTTATGCTGGAGTCAAACACCCGGACCCTGGCCCGGGAGATGAGCTTGGTTCTGGTTTTCTGGTGAGGACGGAATGTTGGCCACGACCGTCGGACAGGTCGATCTGTGTACGCAGTTCTACTGCGCACAAGTGACATCCGGGGCCATTGCCAACTAGATCCGGGCCAAAAATGTAACCTCAACCACGTTGTCATCACCCCCGGATCGCCACCAGATGGCACTGCGATGCGTGGCTCAGGAGCGAGCGCTCACAATGTTTTAATGAAATATTTAAAATTTCATCATCACTCAGCGTCGAGAAGTGGCCACCGAGTGCGTTCGATGAAGAACGTTAGCTTGCTAGCCGATAACCAGGTTCCGAGGGGCGATCACTTCTCTGTTTTGTGTGTCTATTGAGGTCACGCACATCATCAAAAGCAGCAGATTGAATTAGCATGCATCTCATTGTCACTGGCGCACTGTGGTGGTTTGCGTTTGCATTTTGTTAAAATATTATAAATCCCGTTCCCAGCATCGCTTCAAACGGATTCTCGATGGAATGTTTGCAATTTGTGTGTTTGCTTCTCTGTTGGGGCATTATGAACTGACCTTCCTCTCAGCCAGTTTATCACCGACTACTATTAGCTAACGCAGTAACTAATGACTGATTCATAAATAAACAACCCCTCGTGCACTCTACAAACCAATGAAAAGGGCACCGAGAGCCACTGCAGCTGATTTACAAATCATTTGTAATCGAAACCACTTCCCATTCGGCACAACGAGCATTAGCAATTATTCCCTAGCGAGGATTATGCATTTTGCGATCTGTAGCAGGCACTGGCACGCCAGTTCGTGGGGATTTGGAATGTAACGGGCCATACTCGCTCGCTCGCTCTCCGTGAACGTAGTTAATCTTCCTGAAAATATTTAACCAAAGCCGACCCGAGGCAGGACCTGCATTCGACAAACCGGAAGTGGAGGTGCCCGTCCTGTAAATGGCAACGCACACGCATTGGGAATTGAATATTTTATGCTGCAAATCGCGCACGGCTCGGAGGATTCATATTTCGTTTAATACATTCGAGTGCGAAAGCGGGGAAAATCCCGTTTTCCGAGAGCCTTTACCTTGCATTCACTTTTCGATTTGTGGGTACACAAAGCGCACACACCTGCTAATCCATGGAATCCTGTGCTCTCTCTCTCCTTCTATATTACATTCCGGAACCACCAACGCGAATGCTCGCATGCTGCAGATCGATCTAGCGCATCATCCATCGATGCACTCGACTAACCTGGTGTACACGACGGCGGCTCGCTCATCGATACCGATTTCACATGCGACCGGACTTCCGGTTAGTGCCGGTCAGCACCACGTCCTCCAGCAGCAGCAGCAGCAGCAGCAGCATCAGCAACAGCAGCCCCATTCACTGCAGTCACCACTGGCACGGACCGATTCCGGGCAGTCATCACTAACCGAACGTTACCCACCGCCACCACTGTTCGGTGGTTCACTGCCAGTCAGCAGTCAGCAGCAGCAGCAACACGAACCGGTAAGTGACACCATTCATTGACCTCTACTGCTACTACCATGCACTGTAATTACAACAAACACCAGAGACTGAGACACTCCACCGAGATCATCCGAGTTTGTTTTATACTTTTTGTGGAACGGTTTTTTTTTCTTTTAATTTAACGTTTAGTTTGAAGTACCCGGAGTGCCGGAACACCCACGTTTTGCCAGTGAAGCCTATCATTGTGGCCAATCACCGGTTCCGGCAGTCGGCTCCACGGAAATCTAAACAGCAGATTTATCACGGTCGCCGGTATCGGATTTACCGAACTAAAAACATGAAACCAATTCCCAAAAATCTCTTTGGGGTCTTTGGTTCGCATATTTTGAATTCCTCGTTCGCGTGACCGTCGGGAGGAGCGGTGGCCCTGTCAAAGTTCACCGTCGGTGTTATTTCATTCCCCTAATGGGTTTCCAGGATCCGGGCGCCGGTTGGTTCGGGGGAACAATTTTCAAATCCAACCAAAGTCCCGAGGGTTGACCCATTTAGAGGGTGGATTGTGGCGAGAGCGAAAGAGTGAGAGATAAAATCATTCTCTTCTCCCTCGCTACTCCTACTGTTGCTGCTGTTGCTGGTGCTGCTGCTGCCGATTGATTGATCTGTCGGTTTGACTTTTCCATTTCACCTTTTACGATGGACCACTGGTAAACAGCAGGCACAGAGACTGTGGTTCCAGTCCAGTCCAGGACGATTCGTTTAACCAGAATCGATGTCGCCAGAAGAGACACAAGAACACTGGGACTGGCACTGTCCCCCCTCTGTGTCGCCATCGTCTAAATGAGATCGAATCTCGTAGTTCGCTGAAGCAAGGGATGGACCAAGCGATCTAAGGGATGGTAGTTGGTACAAGTAAATAACGAGGGCAAAGGGAGCGAACGAAAGGCAGACAGCCGAATGATTTATGTGGTGGCCAAGAGTTTTGTTTGCTTTCGGTTTAAGCTGTCGATCGATGATGGAAGAGAAGAGTCCTTGGGCTAATGGGATTTTTCATGCATTTTCCAACGAGGGTTGCCAGACATTCGGACCAATTCCACTCCTTTCACGAGCTCGATAATGAGTTGAGTTGTTCGAGGGTTCGTTCATTTAGCATACATATGATTTACATATTTTCTCTTTCTCATTCTCTTTTTTTGTGTTCTTTCTTTTCTTTTTGCTTTACATTTCTTTTCGATTAGTTCTTATCGATTCCACCTCCTCCTCCCTCTCCACCACCACCACCACCGATTCCTCCACCAAAACCGACGACAACGAAAACTAGGACGACTCCTGCAGCAGCATCACTCACCACCGTGGTAACCGTTCATCACCAGGACAGCTGAATGCTAATGCCTCCTCCCTTTGCTATTCTGCTCCACATTACTCAACTCATAACGCATCTCTCTGCTCTCCCTCTCTCTCTGCTTCCCCACAAATAGCCGAGTTTGCTGCAGACGGTACCGGAGTTGCCACACAACACAGTGGTCGGAAGTGGTGGCCCTGGGCAGGATCTACAAACCAACGGTCCAACCGGCACCGTCGGTGGTGGTGGTGGCGTTGGAGGGCTGCCGACGATCGGTGAGGGCCGTTTGCTGAACCACGCGACACGCTTCTGATAGGAAGTGCGCCAGCTTCATGAAACGACTGCACTCTAAAGGTACAGCACGCGTTGCGAAGTTGTCACAAAGCTTTCCTCCTCTCTCACACCCCTCAACACACATCCTACAGTCTTCTGTCTGTGCTCACGATGTCCGCCATTTCGGAAACCAGATGCGTCTGGCTTTTTAAGTGTAACGGTACTTACTCTCTTATTGTTTGATGATTAGTTCTTTGATGGGAGAGATGATTCCATTCACTCCTGCGATAAGTAGGCGACGCTCTCTAGTTTCCTTTCGTTTCGTAAACGTCAACATGAAGCATGGACAAACAAACCGAACGCGCCAATTACATGCAGAGCATAGTAGGCATCGCATAGAAACGGTTGAACGGTCTTCGATCAATCCACAGCAGGTGAGAGCCAAGTGAACGGCGTCTGTAAATAGTTGAAAAGAGCGATCAGTTCGCGGCACAGTACACAACTGGGTGGCCGCGCCGCGGTGGTGACTTGAAGTTTTTTACTCAAAACCAAACCAAACTAACCGATCCAATGCCACTCACCAAAAACAAATGAAAAAAAAAAACGCAAAAACCAAACAACAAGAACGAAAAGATTAATCATCCTTACGCGTAACGGTGCATAGGTCTAGGATACTCTACTAAACAAAGCTACGGCAACGGAACGATTGGAATGTCTGTTTCATTTAAACGTACTCTGTCTGTATAATCATCGAATCTAAAAACAAAAGAAAATGGCTCACACCGCTCCTAAAACTTCTCCTGCGACAAAAACACACTCGTCCCTAAAATCCCTTTTCATATGCATAAACAACGCGAGATGAGCTGTTACTCTTCCTTACTCGACCTAAACCACATACACACAAACAAACACACACATACAGACACTCGACCTAAACAAAACGTGAGCTAAATAGTAAAGTGTAAGCAAAACACAAATGTCCTAATGGAATGATAAATAACACTAGAGCTAAACTTGGTGCAAGTAAAAGAAAAAGAAAAGGAAGAAGAAGAAGAAAGCGAGAAAACCGGGAGGGAGAAAAGCGTCAAAAGACATGTAAGTAGTTAACGGAACGGAAGCTAGAATCAAACTAGATAATTCGGAAGTTTTTGCAAAGCGAGATGGAAAGCTGAGCGGCTGATAGATACTGCAGATGGTGTATAGCCAAGCCGGGCCAGCAGCCCAGCAGTTTGTTGAAAGGGGGCGAGTGAAGTGACCGATTGCTGGTGATTGATGTACAATATTGTAATTAAGTACATTTGAAAATATGTTACAAAAACGCCCTACTCGCTGGTCCCTTCCACACCTTCCTGGCCCCCTTTAACCATTAACTGAACGTACTGTAACATACTAAAGCAAGAGAAAAAACAATGGGAAGAGAGAGGGAAAGAAAGGGGCAACCGGCACTACAAATTACTACAATAATTAAAAACAGTCAGTCAAGTGGCTCGATGAGGTGGTGAGCGAGTGGTGGGGTTTTTAATAAATTGTAACAGATTTTTCAGGTCCCGCGCCCTTGGCGTAGTGCAGCCGCATGCAGCATGAACGAGAAAGATCGTAGTGGAGTGCAGTGCAGTGCAGTACAGGTGCAGAGGGCACAGCGAAAAGTTGATCAGTTTTGCATCTAGAATGAAATAGTTTAGCATCAATTCGATTCGTTTTCCGATCGATTAGCTCGATGGTTCGTAAAGGGAAGCTGAGAACGTGGAGCTGGATTGTTGAGTTTGATTTCCGTTTGTACAATACAGAGAAAGAGAGACGGAGACGGAGAAAACGAGAGTTACGAGGTTGATAAGGCAGGCTGGAACACGGAAGAACAAAAGTTTATCCCGCGTACACACAGGACCTAGCAGTGTTATTACGAAACAATGGAGCAGAGCGGCGTGAGGGGCAGTAGTGGAGACTCCCTCCTCTTCTTGCCCCACGCCAAGGTCTCGCTCCGGACGCCAAGTAGATTAAAAGTGGATGGATCGTTTTGAAATAAATGAAAAAAGCAGGGATTATTTAACTGTAGGGATACCTTCTTTCATTCTTCTCCATTTTTCCACACCAAGTATTTCGCGCGGAAGCCTCGAAAGAAATGTGTTCGGGTTCGGATGGTAAGACCTTCTGTTCGGTTACAGGGGATCCTTTTGGTCTTTAATTGTACTTTTATTTTTAGCTCAAATTGGAACTACATTTGTTCTAATTCTACTGTCTCGACAGCATACCTGGAGGATTTGTACACTCTCGATGGTTTGACATTTTGTCTCCCACTTGCAGCGCCTACTAGGAATCTGTCATTGATTCGTAGCTGTAATACTGCACAGCCTGCTCATGTAACACAATGCTGCTGGTTTAACTACATGTTCGAAAATCTCGCCTACTCGACAGCTCCGACAGAGTAACCACGTTCACTGCTCCGGCAAAAAAGGAAGAATTAACGCCAGAATCGTTGGACCATTCTTTCCTGCATTCGATTCGACCAAGGAATAAAGAACCGAAAGCCCTCATTCTTCTTGCTGCTCTGCTCTGCCTGCCTCCCAGCTCGGCAACCCAATTAGGAGAACCACAAAGCTTAATTGTAAGTCGCCTCGAAATCGGAATCGCCTCAACTCAACCCAACCCACCCGACGAACCATTCCAAAAATTAGTCACGAGAAATGCCACCCAACCGGAATCCACTATTCATTTCTCACTCACCTCCTCACCGTCCCCGTCGTTCCCATTCTTTTTTCCACTTCATCGAGCATTTTCCCTCCTTCCCTTTTTTATGCTGTATGTGTGCAGCAGCAACGGAAGCGACAGGAACGACGACAACGACTATTGCACTAAGCCAACGGCACAAATGCACCGCCACGGAACATGTTTCATTCCCGGTGCCATTCCGCCAAATGCAACGAACAAGAAGGAATCCGAGCACCGAACGACAGCAACCGGGGAACTGGAGAACGAAATGAAAAATGGACGAAATGCTTCCCGAGATTCGACGCGGCGCGAGCTGCTGACAGCTCGATGAAGTGTAAAGAAACGAAGAACCGAAATGCAAAATGGTTCTGGGCGATCTAGCAGCCCCAGATCCCATGCCAGGCAACATGGTTTTGCCAGCAAATTGTCAAGCGGAATGCCGAATTAATGGGACGCCCAGGATCGGTGCCGCTAGTGGTGGTGATGGTGATGATGGTGGTGGTTCCGTAAAAGAAGCATTAAAGACGAATCGAATTGCTATCGACAGGCAGCTCGCCAGCTTTTTTTTGTTTTTTGTTGCATCTCCTTTGCTTCCGAAACTGCAAACTCTTCATCCCAAGCTGAACTGCAAGCGTCACGCGTCCAGTTCCTAACGACGACCACCTGTCGGAGTAAATGCCTTACGGAACGCTTACCGTTTGACAAATATTCATCCATCAGCTCGCCACGGTCCACCACCACCGCCGCCAACGCCAGCAATGGAAGCTCGGTCATTTATAACCAGCTCGTTCATTATTTGCTAACGAGCGCAATTGAATGAAATTATGTTCGATGGATGGTCACGGGTAGGTTGGTTGAAATGATGAATAGAGCGTAGGGCTTTGTGTTGTAGTTTCTGTGGACCATTTGTGGATGCAATTTGTATCGAAGATGTTTCTCATTTGCTTCGCTTCCTGTGAAACCAACGGAATCGATAACATGTTCCGAAGCCATTCAAGGCATTCAAGTTGTTTCTTGTAACTTGTTGTGAATTTTCTCTTCCCTAGCATGTTGGTAAACATGTTTTAATATCGCCTGGTGTGTAGTCGAGCGACTGTTTGATGAGAACGCTTCGGGCACGCTTAGCAAACAAACAAGCTAATGAGCTGAAGGCGCATTTTGCTGACGTATTCGCTGTAAATGCAGCCCGATATCGAACCAACTTCTAAACAAACTCATCACACTGTCAACGAACTGTAGTTAAAGCTCGTTCCCTCGGGGGTCGATGTTAACCAACCTTTCCAACGGATAATCCTTCCATAAACCCCCGCTGCACGCTGCGCCGCATACTGCCAGAGGTGCTGAAAATGAAAATCAAAACACTCCCAAACCCAACATACAAGCACGCACGGCCGCACGCTGGAAGACACAACTCTGCAAAGGGCTCCATGTACTCCAACGTGTTTTTCAATCCACGAAGCGTCGGTCGAAACAGAAAAGGACTGCTGGTGCTGGTGAAGGTTGCAAGTGTAGGGGGGGGGGGTGGTTTGAGGCGGTCTGTAGGCGTGTTAATAAATTTTCACAGTCGATAAATTATTCAGAACGTTTGTGAATTAAAATCTCGGCCGCAGTCGGTTTACGGTGTTCGGAGTGCCTGTGTCTGCACTGCGGACCCTGGGATCATCAGCGGCACCAGCGGCGACCCAAACCCCCCTGTCTGTATGTTTTTGGTCTCAAAAGGAGCTTTCACTCAGAAGGGTGGAAAGGGTTTAACCATTTTTTTTTTCGTTGTTACGATGCGATTTTCGTGTTTACTTCTTCATTTCCATTCGATTGTTTAGAGCCTGGGAACAAAAATAAATTAAAACCCCCCAAAAACACAATCGCACCAGCATCAGGCACCAGTACCAGCAATAACACATTGTAAACCGTGAAATGGATCCACAGTGGACCGTTGCTCGAGCCGTGCCGGCCACGGACTCGAGTTCTGCTCGAGTGAAAGGTGATGAAAAAGGATTACACCGACCGCACGCGCCAAAGGACGTTGGAAAGGAATTAGATTTACAACGGCGGAAGGTACAAATCTTTCGCCCCTTCCTTCGTCGGTCCACTGGAGGAAGGAACTTACCATCACGTGGCTTCAAAGGGCAGAGGACCCTTAACAACTCACCTCGATCCTCACGGCACCTCGAACGGAACGGCGCATAAACCGAGCGGCGTAAAACCGAGCGTTTAATGGAACAAATGGTCCCCGCGCCATTGTGCCTCTCGATGGTCCATTGTTTTTGAAGTTGGACAAAGACACAGCAGCAGCAGC
>NC_064877.1:20185000-20192500 GCF_943734665.1 Anopheles aquasalis | reverse complement strand
AGCCCCGTCAAGTTTTTGTTGAATTTCCAATTTTTCGATTTTTGGCAGGTTTTTGAAGTTGAAAAAGTGATGCTTTTTGCGATTCTGCCATAAAAAACGAACCTTACAGATTTGTTTAAAAAAAAAAGTATCAACAATTTTAATAATATCTCGACGGGGCTACCTGGCAAAAAGTGTACAGATTATTTGTAAAAAACGATCGGTTCAGCAGTTTTAACAGTACGATGGGCACCGACTTTGAAAACGTTGGTTTAAGGAAACGCTCTTCAAAGTAGCGAGCTCCATGGAGCCTTCTATGAAACGCGGATTTTAAAAAATCTGTATCTTTGTCAGTTTTTCCTCGATTGATCCAAAATTTTTACGCAATATTCTCGAAAGGATCGGCATTCAGGGAAAAATGTTAAAAATATGTGTCATAAAACAAAATTAAATACCGAAGTCCCCCTTTAAGTAACATTAAACATAAACAGTAAAAGCAAAAAAATCAGTACTCAGTGAAACTGAAAACAGAACAGAAACAAATAAACCTGTTTTGTTCAATGAAAAACAAAGGAAACCCTAATCAATCTTCAATGTAAATCTAAACATATTTAGTCAAAATCATAAACCTTCCTTCTGGAAACTTATTCTCCTAATAACCGAATCTCCCTTTTTATCTCATATCACCACTCACCTTTGACCATCTCTTTTCATTCCGAAATTTTATTCCTTAAACAGCAGACACGTACGAGCGTGTCACAAGCACAAGCCACCAGATCACCCGATAATTAAATTTAGTTGGAATTTAATCAAATACAAAAGTCTGCCGAACTCAATAAAGAATGGTCAAGTTGTCAATATTGATTACGATACAACGCACTTACCTGGCGCTCGATTTAATAGTTACAACACCAGCATCAATGAACATCAAATAAAGATGATACTGAGAATTCAATGTCGATGACACCACACCTGATCGAAGCGTAAACATCTAACCAGCCAGCCAGCCAGCCAGCCAGCCCGTGACTGCAACCGGCCGTTTGTGTGCCATTCTAATGAACTGCCATTTACACTATTGCTCCCCCACTTACTCCGTTCGTGGCATGATGCCGGTCTGATATTGGAGCATAACTTTTGCGGCCGACGGGCCGACAAGCGCCACAAAACCGAGCAGCAAATTCGATCCGAAAATATTGAATTTTACCGGAAAGGCCATTCCCCTCATCGGTGGCACCCCTTCTCATCGAAGTGGAATGTGGTTCTAATTTGAATTTGAATGTTTGCAGCAATTATCCGAAACGTAAGCCCGCATCGAAACCGAGCCGCTCACACATGGATGGTGTGCGCTCGCCTGACCTCTCATCACCTTGCATGACATGTTTACTGCCAGGCTCGCCCATGAATCTCCATTTTATATGCCACGTGGTGTGTTCGATGGGGATCGACATGCGAGTGCGCCTGGAACACGCCAGGTTCCTGGATGGCTCTGCAGCTGAAGCGGCATCTAGCATTGAGTGACCAACGCGAGCAAACAACTTGCGGCGACCAACCGATTCGTGTAATGCACTTCAATGCCGTTTGATTTGCCGCTGAATATCCAATTACCGATGCTTCCGGTTTACTGCTACCACCCCGGGGGCGCATTACAGGCAGGATCCTGGTAATTATTTCTGTCAGAATCACACACAGCAAGGTCAGCGGAGGATTTGATGAGAATTTCGCTTTTTGGAATGTAAGTTCCATCGTGTTCTGTTAATAAAATCATTGACGTTCGAGGTAAATAAATGATGTACCCGTAGGTTCTGGCCCCACAGTTAGACAATCTGGACAATTCATTCCACCACAACGACAGAAGCCACAAACACGGAACGATTCCGTAGTCGGAAGTAATGGCTCGATGAGCAATAAAAGTGAATCTTCCAACACCTGATCTTAACATACGAAGTGAAGCGAAGACAGGGTGAGCCTTTGGGCCTGGGCATGACATCCATTACACTATCTTGTGCCGGTCGTTCCCGTGGTCACGTGGAGTAACATTAATCGAAACGGAAAATCGTTTGCCTAGTGACACTCGCACCACCATCGTCATCGTAAAATGGCATCACATGCGCCATCTCGAGAGAGAAAGAGAGAGAGAGCAATCAAGAGAGATAGTCAGAGAGAGAGAGAGAGAGAGAGAGAGAGAGTGCGAGGTGGGTTAATTGTCCATTCCATTCCGCCGCTCCGTACGCCATTCGCTTCATTTCCTGGTGCTTACCGGGGCCCGGAAATGGCACAATAAATCAACACCTTCCGATCTGTTCCGCAGGCCATTTCCGGCACACGGCACACCACCAGCCCCTTCGCCGCTTCCCCTCACGTTTGCGGGATGCGTATAACAATTTCCTGGCAATTCCGGCACACGGCCAACCCACTTCGATGGCGACCACGACCCTGACGGCGACGACGACGACGAGGACGAATGGCTGGCGTACCCACGACCCGGAAGGCAATCGCCTCAGCTTCCGATGATGATCGTGTTCCTTTCCATTGATTTGAAGAGGGGCCGCCTCGGATGATGATGACGACGACGCGCCACACCGCTTGAAATGGCCGGAAATTCTCATTTTCTACGCGCCTCTGCACCCCGGAACGTGCTCGGAACGACACTGGACACCGGTGCCGGACCGGGCGCTGGGGGTTAATGAATGCCACAAATCCTGAGACCGATGGCGAATGGCGATCGATCGGTCGGTCAGTCTGGTGGTGGTGGATTTGAAGATCTAACTGCTCCCCACCCCTTTCTCCCCCCACTGCTCCTCTTTTGGGCCATTATCGTGGCACAATTTATGGATGGCCGGTAGCGTGGTTATTCAAAATTAAATCAAATCCCCGATTCAATCGGCCCAAACCACTCGGAATTCGGAATGATTTACATTTCCAGCGAGCGAAGACGACCGATTCCGGGGCAGCGGCTAATCGGTTCGCGGGGTTTATGTCAATTTGTGGCCACATTTATCACAATTTGATGGGTAGGGGTTCGGGAAGTGGTTAGTGAATCAAGTTAATAAGATTATTTTTAGAATAGTTATTTTTCCCTTTGTTACATTTTGTTAGTGATCTAGAGTTAGTGATCTAGTTCATAATAGCATGTGGGCCGCAGAAGAAAGGCAGAAGAAAGTCAGCCCACATAATTTAAAAGTACATGGTGGTGGTATTATTGATCAGAGAGGTAAAAGCTATTCCGAAACTGGTCGCCGCGCGGAGAATACGAAAAAAAATTAACACCGTTCACCGAAACCGGATGATGGAGGCGCCAGGTAACCGGTAATTTCAAAGGTTTTTAATAGAAATTTAAATGGGTAATTAACCCAAGGATCTCAAACTCCATCCATGGTGAATGTTAAAATGTTGAAAACATGTTTTTTCATACAGTTTTACGAACTCTGCTGTCATTATATCTACAATGTAATGCTACATTATATCTCCAATCTTCAATTCCAACATAAGCATAGAATAAAATTACATAGAACATGCAACTAATGACCACATTTAACAGACATTTAAATCGTGGACGTGTCTGCCGGTCGCGAAAAAATAATTTGGCCCTGATTTGACATTTATGCTTCATCACTGCAGTGCTCTATTTAACCTTCTTTCCATTTCAAAATGCTGAATTCCTTCAAAATGACAATAAATCTGATAAATTTACCAGACGAGACCGTCTCATTAAGCCACAATCCTAGTTCTGCTCTTCCCACTCGATCCTGAGCAGCGTCTGCAAGTCCCATTCTTCGGAATTCATTCCGGCACCCAGCTCAGCTCAATTGTAGTGAAATGCTGCAACTGCTAACCCTCGCGTTGATTATGATCCCATGGGCACCACACCATCGCATGAGCAGCAGCAGCAGCAGCAGCAACAGAAGCAGCATCAGGGGCAGCAAAATAAACACAGATTAAATATCATAATTAAATTACACAAGAATTCACGGTGACGTGACGTCGGGGGCCTGCTCCTATGCACCACTTTTGATAAAGGCTCAAGGGCGAACATTATGAACACTCGAGACTGTGCGCCCGCAGCTCGCATCGCCTCTGTGCTAAAGCTCTCCATCTCGTACCACTCGCTGCTGCTGCAGCCGGTGTCGAGAAGATAAACACACATACGCGCACGCACACATACAGGCACTCCCACTCCGCCATCCATTGACATCATGCACGTCGCTCGATCCCTTATGACACTCGCAATGGCCTCGTCCTCGCCCGACCGGCAATGGCGGGCAGCGAATAGATCTGCCAGCGACAGGACACGTTGCCGATGGAGTTTATGGAAGCTTTGCCCCTGTCGTTGCCTCACCACTGGACTGAAGCTTCCTCCCTCGGGGAATGGGTGGTCTAGCGTTTCTTGAAAGTCAGGAGCTCGAACGTGCCAACGGGACATCAGCGACGACGACGACGACGACACATTGCTGACGGAGACGTGTTTACACTATTTCTAAATTATTGCTCCGGCACTACGGTTGCTGCTGCTGCTACTGCTGCTGGCTTTGATTACTTCACATCCACGCAGGACGATCCCATGACGAAGCGATGACCGTGGCCGTGTGAGAAATGATTGTTGAAATTACAAAACGTCATGAAGCTCAAACCGGACGAGGACTCACGGGACCATTGAGACCACCGTGTAGCCAGTGAGTTCCCGTGGAGGGGCGTACGAGAGGAATGCAGTTGGCGACGATTGGTGGTGGACGGTGCTGTCGTCACCGTCGTCGTTGTCCGCCCTGTTGAAGGATGCCAGTATGGAGGGTATTTCATTGTCCCTCGAGGGCGCACGAAGAAACAATTAGATCGACTTAGGCTTAGGGCGAATCCATCCGGCGGTCGGCTGTAAGGTGTCAGCGACGAACTACTCGTGCAATTGATGGTTGATGCGCTATAATGGATCATAATGCAGTCGTCGGTGCCAGGTGGCAGTGCCATGATAGCCAGACCAGAGTGTTCGCTTTGACTCCAACCGCGGCATCCTTTCCCTTCCCCGGTAAGTATCGATTGCAGGACATTGTTTGCTGGTGAGCTTGGAGTAGTTGAAGCAGTCAAGACGAGACTTCTAATAGACTGGCTGGCTAGGGCCAGGAGTTGATTGCAATCTTGCGGGATTATATTTGATCTAGATCCACGCTCGCCGATAAAACAGCACTCTCGGGGGGCGATTGATTGTATGAACGACTCTCTTGAGCAACGCCTGGTGCGAATTCGTACAGATAATAGACAGACAGGATCGCCGTCTGATGGAGGTTGCAGACGGAAACATCTGGGCTCGATAGACGCACTGGCTTTAAGTTGTTTTAAGGTTATGTAGTTTCATAATTTTGTTGACAGAAACCAAAAGCGTTTACTTAATGGATTCATCAAAGTAATCGGATAAATAATCAATCCGTTACAATTGAAATGACAGCTAGTTTTGGACCAAGAGAAGACAATTATTAATCTTTTTCACTTCTCTAGATTCCAATCGTATTTACAAAAAAGGAAAATGTTTCTTTTAGAAAAAGAAGAAATCTTCAGTCAAATGCGAAAGCAAAAGATCCCTTGCACAATAAATATGTAAGAAACATTGTTGTATCATTATGGTCGACAATACTAAACGAACGAATGTTTCTTCAGCTATGCTTCCATTCATAAGGTACGCATTGGATGAGTGAAAACCAGAATAAACGCTTCGTATGAACCGAGATATCATCTTTAAGCTTCGTTTAGATTAAACAAAAACTATTTAAACGACTGGTGCGACTTTACACAATCCCAGTCGATAACTGGCGACACGAAACCCGGTCTTTAATGTGTTCTCTTTAAATTTAAATCATAATTCCATGCACAAAGATCAGAATTTCCACCTCATGGATTCCAGGCAGGTAGCTCGTGCAGGCGATGTAATCTCATTTTTTCCTATTTCATAACGTAAACACTGCACCCATCCATCCGAGCGCAGATAAACGCTACGCCAAAAAAAAGAACCTA
The DNA here is from genome assembly GCF_943734665.1 of Anopheles aquasalis. NCBI lineage: Eukaryota > Metazoa > Arthropoda > Insecta > Diptera > Culicidae > Anopheles > Anopheles aquasalis. Next base: position 20,186,524 of record NC_064877.1, on the reverse strand, counting down.
AATACCGCTAGACAACCCTTCAATCCTCCTCCTGGCGCGAGAGTCTGTCAGCTTGTGGGTCATGACCGGAGCGTGTCAGAGTTTATGACTCAATTAGATGAGAGCGTACCAGCGAATGCTCCAATGTTTACACACATACACGGGTACACACGCGTACGTATGAAGTGGAAAATCTGTTTGCTCAGCCACTTGGCCTCTGGTATTATCGTACCCGAAGCCATCACTCATGGCGTGTACCAGCAGGACACCGCAGCAGCAAATACCCCGGTTGGAATCTGTTTATGTTTTAATATTTTCCATTTTTCCACCGCACACCCCTCCCAACCGGGCACACGCATCGCCCAAAAGCCAGCTAATTCCGGTCGGCAACAGTGTGTCGAGTGCGTCAAACTGCGACAGGCGGTTGGGTGGACGATTGTGCGCTTCATACAGGCCATTCAGGGTCTTATCACACCGCAACCCTCCCTCTCTCAGTTCGGGGTGAGACGCATTTCAATCCGCAGATCCGGTGACACTCCCATTGCGTACTGCGCACATGCTTTGCACGGACAAGTTTTCAAACATTTTCTGTCGCGTTGTTTGAGCGTGGAACGTCGAGCACCACAAACTAACGACACCCTGGGCGACCTCTCTCCTCCCCCCGCTGTGGCGTATTTCTGTACAGTGGAAAGCACATTTCATAACTAGAAACAGTTCGCTGCTCGGAATTACAATCGTCGACGAGAGGCGAGAAAGGATGGCAAAAAAAAGGGGCGGACGAAACCGCAACGTTCGACAGCAGCGCGATAACGTTGCTCTGCTTGATGAACAGCTTGTCGAGTTGCAGCTTGGATCGACCCCCAACCCCAGCCCCTGGAGGATCGTTCCCTTGGCGATAATTGTAATCATCATCAGCCTGTTTTGCTGCAATGACGGTTGTGCTACAACGGTGCCAGTAACAAGTCAAGTGTCAAGTGAGCAGGATTCGAGGGGTCTGCTGCTGCCGTAGCTGTGTTTAACATGTTCTCCATTTTTTATGACGCAACACAGCAGCGCGCCATCGTAGCAAATGGCAACGGTAAGCGCTGGTTGCTTTGTAGAAATTTCTTTTAATTGTTTCAAATCCAATGCAGGTCAGAGAGCGTTCTGTCAACAAGCCAATGCGGTGAGACTTCTCTTGTGATGACTTCTTCAGAGAAGCACATTTAAATAAATAAACTTTTATCCTATTTGAGAGCAGCATCATCGCTACCTACCTATTACAATAGCTTGGCCACAACGGACATGTTCCCACGGTTTCGGTGCGAGATGAACTGCCAGAAAGCCAAGCCAAGAAGCAACAAGCGGACACACTCAGTCACGAAAAGTCCAGTATCCGAAGCTGAAAAGTTAAAAGTCAAGAATGCTATCATCCCCTAACCACGTCCTAAGAGGTTGGACATTCGTTTGTCTTGTTCTTAAGGGTGCGCGACTGGAACTGGGACTGGGACTGGGGTCTGTGCGATCTGGTCCCTGAAGCGAAGCGTGTCTTTGATGATGTCCCTT
>NC_064877.1:20140000-20180000 GCF_943734665.1 Anopheles aquasalis | reverse complement strand
TCGTTGTTTGTTCTTCTTTCCGGAGTGTGTATGATTTGGAGCATCACCAGCACCACCACCACCACCATCATGGCACAGCACAGCGTACTCAGTGGCAGTTAATTTTAACGGGCTACATAATCCGTCCGTAATTATCTAAATAAATGCTGATGTGCCAGGGCATCCCGCAGAGCGGTAGAGAGGGGTGGGAGGAGGACAGATGTCTTATCCAGCCCGCATCACGGAACGGAAAGTCTAACGATAATCACACACAGAGACACCAACCAGCCTCGCTCTCTCTGGGGTCCTTCTTCTCCACAGGTCCTAGAGGCCGTTCCAGCCCATTTCGTTAACGAGAGGCCAGAGTTGGGACAGCAACGGGTAAAGGGGCGAAGCTGACGGGAAGGCAATGGAACATCCTGGAGCGTAGGGCGCAAGGATGAAAGGGATAAAATTCATATCCAGAGTTTATGCTCTCATTTGCACTTGAAGCACTTCATTAGCTCCCATCATCCGACGGCCCATTGCTTCCCGGACTCGTCGATCACCGGTTTGGGGGAGGGAAGTGAAAGGGAGACAAACAATATGTTAACTCTTCTCTCCGCTCCACCGTTCGACTAGTTAAGAAGCTTAAGAAGCAGCGCAAAACAGACGTGATTGTGTCCATATGCCTCGGTTGTCATTAGTCCGGGAACCCCGCACATTGGCGTCATTTGGGTTGAGGAAGCATCGACATATTCAATTGCCGGTTCGCCAGCCTTCTGCTGCTTTGAAGCTGAGTTTCTGTACCCCTTTCTGTAGCACAATGTACAGCCAGCGACGTGCCGCGTGCTCGGTGGTTTCTTCATCGGAAACCGGTTCACGCGTTGCTTACATTACTTCGCGGAGAGCGCGCGCGGATCAATACTTTCACGCCACCCCGTTTTCCCCTTCTTTTTGGCAAAAGATGCGAGACACGGCAGTAGCCATAAATAAAGCATAATTGCTCCCGAACGTCTCATCAACGGGTGTGAAAGGAGTGCAGACCGGGGAACAGTGGCACAACAACGACGCAGGCAGAAGCCGAAGGATCCAAGGTGATAAATGCGACCAAGTGGAGTGAGAGAAAGGGAGGAGTTGGTGGTGGTGCGGTGGCCATAAAAAAGGGGAGAGAAACGCAGAGCACACGCGCGCGCAGCATCATGTCACGTGAGTAGCGTGGTACTGAAACTGATATCACGCCATAGAACCCCATACAGCTGTGGAGTTTGGAGGAGCTTCTTCTCGCATGGATCCGAACATGACTCAATCCCGCAACCTCGTACAGGCTGGTGCGTGGTGGTGGCAGTGATAACCAGCGAAAACACCGTCGCATTTACGGTTTTATCGAACAAATCGTTGCTCGCATCGGTTATTAACGATTTATTGACATCGTGACAGCACCCGGGACGATCACTGGGAGTGAGACTGTGGTTTTGTGAAGTCATAATCGATTGCCTGGTGTTTTTTTTCGTACTCGCTCTCTCTCTCTCTCTCGGTCTGGAGCATCCATCATGCAAAATGGCTTCTTATGTTGGGGTGCAGAAAAATTATGTTTTTAACCCTTTCCGAGAGCTATCAAGAAGATGGTTTGCGTCACTTTAACGGTAATGTTGCGCGACGATAATCGGTCTAATGAAGATGAGTTTATGATGTCAAGCTATCGAAAGTGATTCAGATAAAAAATAACACAACGGGTACTGTAAGAGACATTTAGGTTTTAAATAAAATACGTCATAATTACGAGCTTAACTACTACTCTCAGTAAAAAATTAAACACTGATCATGTTGAAAGAAGCTACGATCTTTTTTATTAATAAAATCCATGCTACCCACGGGACATTGTCCGCATGATTAGTAACTTAATCCCCTTCGATTCAACCTCACTTCCTGCCTTTAGCGCATTGCAATTTCGGCACACACGGTCCATTTGGCTTCATCTGGACGAAACCAAGCCGACAGTAGCAGGCCTTCACGCAGTTCTTGCCACAGTTACGGTTAATGTAGAAACAGTACACGGAATAGCACGGCTCACAACACGCGGCAACTTCGTTTGCTCCACAAGTGGCTAGGTAACGGTTAGGAGATTGTTAAAACACTTTCTCTTGTTGTCTTACTTACTTTGTTGTCCCTTACGTAGTTCGCCACATCCCGTAGTGATGACCGCACCCATCTGGGCTGTTACTTGCTCGAAAGCAAGGAAAGAGATGACGGCAAGAACGGCTGCTGCGTACTTCATTTTCGACTCTGGGTGCTGCACTGCAATTCGATCACGGACGCTCCTTTTTAAAAAACGTTTCAACGGCAGAAGCAGCAAGCAAGCCGAAGTTTAGCATGCGTCTTGTTTGTCACGAAGCGTGTTCACCTGTGTAGCTGTTTAAACACCGTCTAGACAGTCGAAAAACACATCGTTCGATAACCGCTTTCCGTAAGTGACGAATACGGAATCTGGTTAATCATAGATATATTAACAATAAAAAAAACCTGCGGCACGTGGCTAGTGACGCCCGATCCACATTTTACTGCATATTACTTTATTCCAAAGAAGAAATGATCTTTAGTTGAACGTGCAAGAAATTGAATCGAAGGCAATTCCATGCGAGCATTTCAATAGTATTTTTTATTATAAAATACAATAAATAATACAAAACAACTATGGGCATCGTATTCTGTGCTATACGTTTTCGAAGTGAACATTGGAGATTCCCATGTTTCATATACTAGCGACAGACCATTTTGGCTTCCGAACATCGGCAAACTCCATACTTCAAGAAGAAATAAACTTGTAGAGATGACCTTGAAAAGTGCACTTAGCCTTGGCAACAGCACTGTTATTTCGCGATCATACCATACAGCAAATTACGTTGCAGTTTACTTGAACCAATGCGAACAGATGGGTTGGAACATCTGTCTAGGCAGTGTCTTTACTCATATGGAAAGTAAACCGTGTCATCTGAATATCTGTTCAAAGAAGTTGCACGCGAAACTAGAAACGCACCGCAATCGATAAGAATGGATTTTAGGAATCGATAAGAATGGCTTGAGTTGTATATGTGTTGTAGAATGTTTTTAACAATAACACTTTCGGAACAATTTATTATGAAAAAATTTAAACAGAATTATCAAAAACCACGACCATCACTATCTTTCAGGCAATCTATGAATGTTTACTGATCGTCGGCAAATAAATTTAAACAGATATTTTATGGGGCGTCCTAAACAAAAGGCTTTTGGGCTGTCAAGTAAAAGAATAGATTCACTTATTTATAGGAGCTTTTTCTTCAATTTTTTACTAAGTTTGTTATTTTTGTGCGTCTGGATTCTTATTTGAAGCGGTCTCCATGCAACTGAACACTACTGCGTGTAACAGAAAGTATCGTTGGCTCGTTCAAATCCCAACATTTGATTTGAAACACAAGTTGGCTGTGGTGAAAAAAAATGGAATCTGACCCACAGCATGCCTAGATTCTAGACTGACCTAAAATAAGATGTAAGCCAAACCAGATCGAAGGAATAAATGAAGGCCAAGCTAAACGAGGGAAAGGTTACATGGCCTCATCTCCCTTCGTTAACCAAACTTTTCCGCTCGAAATAAATGAAATGTTACGAAGGAATCGTGATGGGTGGTGGAGAAAACTATCGACCTGATTGTATGCCCCGGGTCCGGCAGCGCATTCCCATTCCCAAACGCCATCGACCACTGGAGCAGTTCGCCAAAAGTTCGCCGAAAGGTCAGGGCGTTGGGTTTTTCGGGGAAAATGAAAGAGAGAATCGGGTGGAACCGTAACGAAACTGCCAAAAACTATCATCCGAAAACAATCTTCAACACCAGTAAGCTGCTCCAACCATCCCGCCAGCCGGCCAGCCAGTGCCAGGACTGGTTGCAGACCACCACCACCATCCGGCCATCCTGTGGCCGGTGAATTATTTGCGGATCTTCCCCGGCTAACGGCTCACTATTAATCACCACGGGGTGGGAGAGAGCGAGAGACAGCGAGAGAAGTTAACGAGCAAGCAGCAGTAGGTGATGGCAAGGACCTTTGCTTTGTCGACGTCTCCCGACCCCCGGCTTGACCAGTACACGCCGAGGAGTCCGAGAGGAGCGTCGAGCCACCTCCAAAGCTAAATGAGCATCGAGATGCGCCGGGAAATGCCGAACCAGGACCGGACGGCGTGTGTTTGCAACTGACAGTGGCAGCTGATCCCTGAGCTTCCTTCCCGCAATCCCGGGGGTGGTGCTTTGCAACTTTCACTCCCCTTCTTCCTTCTACTTCGTTATTGTCCTAGCCCCATCGACATGGGGTCAGTCGAGTGTCAGATTTTTCCGGTCAATTACTAGCATGAAAAACGTGGTGAGTTCCGAGTGAGGACCGGATTCCGGAGGAGCTAGATAAATGAGGATGGCTAAGATGAAGGCCTTCTGCTGCTGCCTGCTAGTGCCTTTAACCCCTCGGTCACTGTAAGGCTCTCGGCTTATCCTGGCAACTCGGCGATGGGCATTGTTCTTAGAGGCTGTTAGAGGCAACAGCGGAGGTGGTGGAAGGAAGGGGAAACATGAAACTTTTTCACTTAATTTCTGCCCCAAACTTTATATTTTATTATTCGATTATCTTGCGGCCCCCTCCTATGTCAGTCAAGGGGGCAAGGGAAAGATCAGGTGGACGCGAGTGGCTTCAAATCAGCGTCGATTCGTCGGTTTTTGGTGTCTATTCCGATAGCACTCCTCGCAGCAGATGAGCTGAAGTGTGGATCGTGTTCGATCGGTGGCCAAGAGTTCCCTTTCCATCCGGTCGGCGGTGAACATAACCTAAAATAGATTCGATGGTTTCCAAGCAAACATGGGAAAGTTTACGAAAGCTTAGCTAAACTTATCATTTCCTCGCATGTGTGCGAATGGAGAAAACTTTGTCTGTTTCTTTGTTGCCAATTCCGTTCGGTCGTGCAACGCAACTAATCAGATCTTCTTTCTCGCCATCGTAGTAACCAGTGGAGCAACCATCTTTTATGAGAATGAACGCACACCACCATATGGCAGGTTCAAGTATCATAAAATCACAAATAACTTGCTGTTTCATTAACAATTTCAATACTGAAGGCACACAACATACCTGATATGCAATCTCTCTCTGTTTTTCTCTCTCTGACGAATGTTTGTTGAAAGTGCAGCGTCAAGAATATTTCAATAATCCACTTCACATTAATAATCCAAACAAGTGGAGGCCAACGTAGCTCCAAAGTCCATACTCCAACTGCAATTCTCTGGCAGGCATCGGGCTGGGTGGTGCATATCTCGGAGGGTAAACAATCGCAAGTGTTGGTCTATTTGAACTTCGAGCCAACTCCATTAAAGTCCACCAACTTCCCACTGCACACGCATAAGAGCAGAACAAAAGGCGGCTCGGAAGAGAGAGAGAGAAGGAGAGGGGGCATTGATGGTGCATAGTACGATAGTGGACTGAGGGAGGGAAATTGAGAGGGGGCTTTATAATTCAAAAGCAAAACGGGTGCCTTTTAATAAGAGATGAGAGCAATCAGAATAATGATTTTAATACCCTGCGTAGGCCTGACCAGGAACGCCAGGAATTCCCCAGAGAGCGAGAGAGAGCGAGAGAGAGAGAGAGAGAGAGAGAGAGAAAGAGAAAAGAGAGGGAATACTTCCCCAAGTGCAGGTGCAACAGAAAAGGATAAAAGACTGCACCAGAGAATGCATCAAATCCGGCGGATGATGAATAAGTTTGTCAGTCGGTCGGGGCCCCTGTGTGTGCGTGCGTGTATGTGTGCATTGGAATCTCGTGCGTGCCTGCATCAGAATGCATCCACTCAAGTGACTCGAGCTGAGGGTAAGTGCAACTGGATTTTACGGATTGCTTCATGCAATGCACACGATTCACTAAACGAAGGTAATGAGCTTCATGTTTCATTTAGTTAAATTGAGATTCATTTATGGAATCGGGCAACATAAAACTGCCCGAGTGTCCATGCTTACAAAACATGCACCAGCCCCACTTCCCACCCTTCTTTTGAGCTCATGATAATTGCTCTGTTTTGCCATTGTCCTTGCTGATAGCATTATCATCGCCATTCCATTCCCACAAGGAGCCGGCCATATACTGGATAGCTTTTTTCCCTTTAGAGCCTAGCTTGCTGCAATTGTTGCGATTTAATTGTACACTCACCCACTCACACACATAGAATCGCATTGTTGCTCCGCATCTTTTGTTTGTTATTAATTTAGCTTTCTGGCATCGTGCCATTGTTTTCTTTGCTTGATTGTCGAGCGCAGTACCACCAAACAATTGAGGAATAATGAAAGATAGAATCTTCAGCTCAACGTACTTAGAGAAGAAGGTGGCTTTTTGTTTTTGTTAATGCGCATCCGACCGTTTAATTGATACCTTGTTATGCCGTTGAAGACAAGAGCATCACGATGCTCTGAGCAGTGATGCTGATGATGAGTTTCATCATCCGAGAATGTTCTCGACAACAATGATAGAGCGCCACTAGAAAAATTGATTTAGTAAGCTCGTTAAAATGTTTTAGTTAAATACATTATTCCATGAATTGCGATGCATTTGCGATGTACTTGGCGAAGTATTAGCTTCCACCTAGAACTACCATTTGACTGCATCCTGATAGCCTCACATTGGTACCTAACACAACAGGGTCCTGCCACAAGAAGTAAACTAAGAAGCAATCGAACAGACAACTAAGAACATCAAACACATTTCTGGCATCTCCATTTTCTTCCCCAAGCCGTGTTGTCGTTCTCCCCTCCTGTGTGTGCGTCTAAATTGTTGATGATCTTCACGACAAATGCAAGACAGAGAGCACACCCGTAAGCCAGGCTACTACGACGGTAACGGACGGTTCGAAGAACGAACGAAATTCATTACAGCTCGTTTCGAGAAAACTCGTAAAATCGCTCCGGTAACTGGATCCTCCTTCGATTTGACTGTTTTGGCCTCATCCTGTGCCCCATCGACAGGTGAAAAGCGGCAAGAGAAGCGTCAGGTGTGCGAGCAGTGGAATGGGAACTTGTTCGAGGAACCAAAATCGCGTTCGCTTACGAGCCACGTTCGACGACGACGACGACGACGACGGTGCTCTCTCAGATCTCCTGTGGTGCGCAGATCCCGGGAGAATCCAATTGCAACTCGTACTGCAGCACGTCCACCGACCGGCCATCGCTGGGTAACGTGATGCCGTTGCCAACGGGATTTTTTACAACGGACCACTCCCTGGCCACCCAGCACACGATGGACGAGATGATTGGAAAAACATGCTTTCGCCGGGGTTTTTTTCCCCTTCCCTGGCGGAGGGAAGCGAAGCGAAACATGACTCTTCGCTACGATTCTCACGATCCTACTACGGTGGTTTCGTGTGGCCGATGTGGGGATCGCTTGCAATGTTCATGGCGTGCTTCCAGCGAAAAACATCCATCCGAGCTCTCTAAACAACACACAAAAAAAAAACGATGTGAAGCGAAATCGCGCCTCACCATTATGTGTTTTACCGTTGATACAGCAATATTCGTTTCGGTTCTTGATTTTCCTTCGAGCGGGGAGAGAGGGCACGCGCGGTTCAAGGGCCACTCGACCGTTGCCACCCAACAGCCACCGTACTGGTAGCGCTTTGAGCGCTGAGGGTTTGGTTGAGGTGTAGCAGGCGCAGAAGCATGCCTTGAGAATCATTTAGATCTGTGTGTGAGTGTGTTTGATCGCAGTAGACAGCGTGCTATCAGTTTACTCAAGGGAGTTCTTGGATCTTTGTCTTGTAGGATTTGCGTCACTACTCCTGGCGTCAGTATTGATGTCATCTCTATCAATGCAATGGTACAGCGCACGTAAACAAGAGAAACTTTCACTGCCTGTAAAGTGTCATTACCTTAATGTTAACGGTTAATTTCAGGTCTTTTATTTTAAATTTCTGCCTTGCAGTCATGCATGATTGCAACATTACTTTGCACTAGCGGTGACTGGCGATATTTGGCCCAATTTGGTAATTTTAAGATTTATTTATATTTAATTTATTGCACGTAATTATATAACCGAACTTCATATCTTTTACAAAAGTACATGAAAAGACTTATTCATTGCAAGTTTCACTGATAGTTTCATGTTATATTCATGTTTCAGTATTCATTATTAAAAAACCAGATTTTTTCCATTCTGGTTCCTTGCTCTGACCAGAGAGTCGCTTTGTCACTATTCAATTTGAGTAACCGACATACATTTTCCATCATTTCGTGTGACTATAACCAGGGAACAAGCTAACAATCGGCGGCTCCATCCAAATTCAAACTGCATCCCTCGTTATTTAAGGACGGTGTCGCTGTAACAGCATCGTCAGGCTATTCAATGAAACTATCGATATCTTCCTTCGCTCATCCATCTTACCATCGATCTTGCTTCCACGTCAAACACTTCCACCTACCCACCGACCCCTGTACGTCGATCAAGGATTATGAAACCGTTATCTTCGTCACAAAGCATAGAACCCTTTTCGGTTCATTTCGTCGTCCATTCGTCGGGAATGGAAAAGTGTCGGTCGGCACTCCGGTTTGATTGATAGAACAAAACTTTCTATCGATGATGGAACCCCCGGACACCCACATCTCGACTGCATTCTTTTCACATAAAAATGAAAATGAATGAATTATAGGCGACAGCGACGCCGATGGAGGACAGTGATAAAGTGATCTATCGTGGGTAAAAGTGTGTCTGGATGTGTGCAGGTCTTCCGCTGACAGCTTGTTTCCTGTAGACCAACGCCTTAGAGAAACACACAATGCACATCAGCACGCGCAAGTATTTTGGTATTCATTTTTAAACCTTTTAACCAGCGCTCCCTTCGTGCTGCCAGAGTGACAAGATCAATTGCGTCATCATTTAAAATTACGTTCCCGGTCTCGGCTGCGGCGCAATCACCGCCGATCATGCGTGACACTTCCAAACTCCTCCTCCCGGGGGGGTAAGTAATTCTATTTTTATTTATCGCAAAGTTGATCCACACCAGCAACTTCGCTTTATTGCTCTCGTTAAGGACTCGCAAGCTTGGTGGAAAGCTAAAGAAAATGAAAAGGAGGATCATCCTTTTACTGTCTCCAGGGAACGCGCGGAGCCTAGAGAGCGAGAAAGAGGGAAATGCTGAAAACCAATTCAATCGGATCATCATCATTCACTTCATCACTCATCCGGTCTCAACGTGTCATCGTGTTCCGCGGAGGCGTTGGTCGACGATTCAAAATCGTCAACCGGCAGGCCCCTCGTCAACTTACTTTCTCCTCCTACTTCTTACTTGACACACCATATCATTCCGTTTTTGTTGTTGTTGTTGCTGTTGTGACCACCGCACATTCCCAGAACACACACAGGCACGATGGTAGACTGCTGGAGCGCGTCTGTCCACTGTTTCGTTCTTCGTCATAACAGCAAAGTGCACACGAGCGTATGAAGGATGGTCGAGGCCTCCAAATGGCCCTCAGCCCTCCATTCCCGTTGTGGCACTCATAAAACGGTAGGGGCCTGGAAAGAGCTTTCCCTTTTTTCGATCCCAAATCAATTCCAAACCGATGCCCACTGGAGCCGAGACGAGCCCTCCTTCGAAATGACCGATGACGCCGACGCGCGACGTTCATAAAACGGAAAAGATGATGCCACGACCGCCCATAAACCTCCCGTCGGGCACGACAACCTCTCGTCCCTTGGTCGAGTAATGTTTTAACGCGATAAGACGGGCGGCCCCGTCGGTGGTGACGATGACGAGTGACACAATTTTCACGAGTTTCGATCTCCAGCAAAGAAGCAACAGCAACAGCAGCAGCAGCGGGGAAAATGGGAAATTTTGGTTCACGGACCCCGGGTTACCAGTTGCTCTTTGCTCCAATTCAACGATGGTCAGCTCAGAAGAGCTCGTCCACCATGTTGGAATGAGATAGGTTGAACCATTCGCGGCGATGGAACGAGGTTTCACAGGAACGTCCCACTTCCGGTCGCACTTCCGGTAGATTTAACAAAAGGATCGTGGTCGCGGTTGGGTGCGACGTTGCTCACGCCCATTCTGGTGTGCTTCACCCTTTTTTTGGGTTCCGTTCCTCCTGATAGTAAAGTGATAGTAACACGTAACGGCAGCAACAGCAGCAACGACTTTGGTTGCGTGCTTCGTTAGCATCGATTTTGTGATTACATTGAAGGCCATTACGCGCAGAAGTTTACAGCAACCGTCACTCAAGCGGACATTCAAGGACATACACAACTCGGACATGCATACGCATGCATATCTGAGGGCTCGGTACGGTCAATTGTTACAGCCTTTTTTTCTCCACACAGGGGGCACGCTTGTTGTCACCAGGTTTTCCCAGTTTTAACGAGGCAACGAGGCGCCATTGGTGCGTTACCATCGCAGCCGTGTTCACCCCCTTTTTAACGTCGTCGCCTTGGTGATGGCAGTCGGCTATCGGTATCAAATCGTGCGAGCATAACTTTTATGCGTGACGGACCGAGTGCAGCCCGAAGCTCGAAGGATTTAGTACAGTGCCGTAATTCCTTCCAACAAACAACCGTAACACGTGTCTGTGTTTGGGTGCGTGAAATGGGATGTTTTTGAGGATAAATTCATCGGATATTTCCGTCGTGAGTGCGCACGCTTACAATCGACTCGTGATAAAAGGGTTATTGGCGATTTTTTCGGGGTGCAGCATGTATCCCGTGCCGTTATTTCATATCTGGGAGCTTTATGAGATTGTCCACGAGTCTTTTATGTGTGCGCTGTGGTCTTGTCTGACAGTCGAACATTTTGGAATCAGGATTCAACGGAAATGACTGAAAAACAATGCTTCCACTGGACTCCCAAGATAGATCAACGAATAGGCTAACCATTCAAGCAAATCGTTTCGTTGAGCTACAAGGCCACGATAGTAACAATAAAGGCTAAGAAATTTACACTAGCTGTCAGTAACAGGAGTCTAAAACTCATATTAGCAGGCGTGCGGCAGAAGAAAGTATCAACCAGTCCGCGGACCATTTCCTCACATAATTTGGAGATGCACGGCTTTATTAAATTTGATTTGTCCCTCCAAACCCCAACCATTGTCGGTGTTCGTGGCCAGAGAGGAAAAGACAACTTCAAAACTGGTCACCTTGCCGGGAAAACGAAATGATGGAGCTCCGATTATGGAGGCGCCAGGTACTCGGTAAAATTGCATACTTCCAGGGGTTTGTAATTGAAAATGAAATTGTTTTTAATAACCCATGGATCTCTTCATCAAATTTTTCGAACACTACTGTCATTCGGGATATCGTGAGCTACTAATAATCAATTCCAACGTAAGCCAAGAATAAAATTAACATAGAACATACAATTGATGGCAAAACTTACCATTCCTCTACACCTTTTTTATTTGAAAGTTATTATCGTGGCCATGCAGCTCTACACCTCGTCGTTCCCTTAAACGATGAAAGCATTTCCTTGTGTGTCATTGCGTCAGTATCCTTCCACCAGGACCTACAACATCGCGGCAATAGATCGTACACTTAAGAAGCGAACCTGTGGGGGGAGCCTTCCATAAAACCACCAACTTACGCTCGGGCTCGCGCATCCACTTTTGACTTTTGTTTGTTTCAATTTGCATCAACCGACAAGCCCGGCTGGCGCATAAAACCATTTCGAACCGAGCGGAGCCAAGTCCGTGCTGGTGCTTCACTGAAGCTACCGGGAACCCCCTAGCATGCTATCAGCGCACGAATGGCTTATCCATCACAAAAGCATCATCAAATATTAACACTCACTCCGGAGGGGGGGGGGCGAGTGAGCACCATATGCAAATGCATCTGCACCCCAACTGCAGCTGCATCCATCGGCATCACTCTGTCTGTTTCTGTTGGGGCGAAGAAGGGGCGAAGAATGCACAGGCGAAGCTCTCATCAGCTACACTGTGAAAGTGTCGAGCAGACGATGATGGCGTGCGATGATAAACTCATAAACCAGTCAAACTGAAGCACGTTCCACACTCTCCCCCGGGGGGGGGGGGGTGGTTCAAGGGGTGGTTTGTTACGAAAATGAAATACGCGCACCCGCTACCGAACGCTCGCGCTCACGCTCCTGAAGTGCACACTCTGCAGTCTGCCAAAGGAACATCTCCTGAGTGTCCTGAGTGCATAGCGTAGCTCTCCCTCTTTTTTTTTATTCTTGCGCCAACGATCCTCCTCCACAGGACGCAAGTAGCGGGGGTTCCTTGGTAGCGCATCTTAGGGAGCAATGTTTCATGTTCTGCCCGTGGCTCGCTCACCGCTGTTTATGTTTTTTTTTTTTGTTGTGCTGAGTGTGCACCACGGTTCGGGCCAGGTGCAACTGTTACTGTGCGCCCCCTTGGCGGGAAAGGGGGAGTTCACCCAGTTAATCACCTTTCGCACCGGAAGCGGAAGCAAGCGCCTGTCTTGTAGGATCTATTTTTAAAACGCTCTTGCTTCCTCGAGCGCGCTCCTTCTCCGGTGGCCTCTACGATGAGTTATGCTTTGGTTGGCGCAATTCCCCAATCGAATATGTACCAGCCAGCCAGCCAGCTAGCCAGGTAACGGTTCCGTTCCGTTCCTGCTCGCTTCGAGAGCTCTACAGCACATACATTCCATCGTTTCCTGGCGCTTGCCATAAATACTGCTGCAAACTTCTTGGTCCTAGGACACGTGTACGTATTTTTAGTACATCTTCTGGTACACCGTGGCTTTTTGCAGTGAAATCTAGGTTAAGCAGCAATTTGCCAAGGTCCCTTACGGCTTGCAGGAGATTAGTCATTGTGCCAGATTTAACAACCGGCGGAGGAGATTGTGCTGTGCGGTGTGTGGATTCAAAATTCTACTACTTCCACTCCAAAGCAATAATGAATCCCCTCAGAATAATCCATTTATGAGTGATATCAAACACTCATGCTAACTAAGCAGCCGACCGACTGCAATGGAATCAGCTAGCAGGTGGATTCCAAATCCGTGCTGATCTCTTGAAATAGACTAATCGACAAATTGATTTCTCTCTAAGGCGACCAATTAGCTCGGGTGGAAACATTCATTCATTCGTACAATCATTCATTAGAAGCAGAAGACTGGGAACACCAGGGATCAAGATTCCTTATCAGCAGTGTCAGCGAGCATACCGCGCAACCAAGAACACTTTAATGAGACCGAGAATGGCTGCTACTTAGCTGATCTCCTGTTAGGAATCACCTCCAAGACGACGACGACGACGACGACGACGACGAGTGGAATCCTCAATCCTCCTGGTTCACATTCCACGGCGTCATGATTAGCATAATTATCCTGGCATGCTCACGCACACCCCGAAGTCGAGAATGCATTCAGATTGCCGAGGAACACACCGAGCAGGAATGTTGCTCTCCAGACATCCCCAAAAGGGCCTTCCAGCGCGGTTCCACCGGTATTTATCCGCATTCTACGCGTTCCCAGCTATCGTGGCCGTGTCGAAGCCACGTCGAAACGAAATGAATCGCGCAAAGCACCCCCGCCCTAAAACCCGGATCGCATCAAACGGATCGCACAAATGGTACCGAAACCGAATTGGAAGAGCGTCAACGTCGGGATGGTGTTCGATGCCAAGACAGACTCACTCTCTCTCTCTCTCTCTCTCTCTCTCTCTCTCTCTCTCTCTCTCTCTCTCTCTCTCCGTTTCGCTCGTTAGAAAGACTTATCTTGCTTTTGCAAGCAGCAATCCAGACTGAATAGGAAGTGTTGTGTGGCTGTGTGTATGCTGGAACCTCTTCAAAATGACGCCAATCGCGTCAAAGGCACGTTTCTGAACCACACCGACACCGACCGACACCGAGCGACCACCAATCCATATCCCTATCCCTATGGTGGTCGATCTGTGCCACGATAACCGCAACGAAACTTATGCCACACGCTCCGTCCGGTGGTCGTGTAAGTTTCGAGCGTCTTTCGAGCAGCTCCTTCCTCCCGGTGTGGTCGGTTCTGGTGATGGTGCTGGTGGTCTGGCTACCTCACGAACACTGGAAAGCGCGCGCAGCAACTTTAGGCGTCTAACCTCAGCAGAAAACCACACCACAAAGCTTGAGGCTAGTTGATCCCGTTGGAGGAGTCCGACCGGGAGGTAGTAGCCAGCGTGAAGCCGATGGTCGTTGCCGACACATTACAGATGGTGTGTTCCCCGGGTTGATGGCGATCGTGAGTGTGGTTTTTGGTAGGAAATGTTTCGAAAAAGTCGCAAAAGCACCGGAAGCACGTTTCTGCGACAATGTGGTCAACAAATTGTCCTCAACAGTTGCGGCAATTGTTTCGATCGAGTTTCTAGCAGTTAACACAATTTAAAACCATACAGGCATGCATTCAATGCGGGATAATCACCTTCAATAAATACTTAAAGAGCCCCACGGGAGAGGACTTACCAGCGATCCGACGCCGAAGCATCGGTTGGATGAATTTTCCATTTGATCAAACTCGAGCACATTTACCGGGAATCCATCCGCCGAATTTTTCGATCCCGTTTTCCCCCCCGCTACACATTTGCGCACCATTGCGCGCCGAGGTGGCGTCTTCTTGGAAAAAGAGACTGCACCGACTGGCGACTTGGAACCATGTTCCTGGGGCACGCCACGGGCCTTACACCCAAAACAACCTCCTCCTAACGAGCAGACCATTAGTAGCGAAGCGAATTTGATAAACATGCACCCAGCGCCACATTGTTTCACCATTAAACGGGGCGCCCCCTCCCCTTTCGGTGGAAGAAATCTAGACGTGCAGCAGCTTCCCTCTGCGAATTTGCGACTTTTTCCCGATCACGAAATTCGAAACTCAAACTCATCACTCAAAGCAACCGCCCCGGCGGGGGGGGGGGGGTGGGGGTCTTCACATCTAATTATGATTTCAACATCCATTATTCCGACCGACCTCCGAAATGAAGTCATCCGACTAGGAATGAGCTCGGTCTATCATGTCGGCTCCGTAAACAGCCGCCGCGAGCATTCGATTGGATTAAAGCGGAAATCTTATTATACGCTTCCACTTACGCTCGTTCGCTCGTTCGCTCCAGCCTTCGTGACGTAATCGTGACAAAACAAACAAAAACGAAGAGCTTTCGAGGCACTCGACGCCGATTGGCGCGCTGTGGCGCTGCTGTCACCATTTTTTGTGCGCGCGACTCGCAACCGATCAACGATTTTTCCAGCTTAACGCACACAGGCACGCACGTGCGTCGTCTCACCCACACTCACCAGCGATGCATTAATTTATGATAATTGCTCACGCCCTTCACGAGACGGAGAAATTCGCCCCAAAAGACGGTGAAAGAAAATTCGGAAAACCAAGAATTAACGCCGACACCGACGTGAAACCGGCTGGCTGGCTGGCTGGCTGGCTCACTGGCTGGCTGGCTGTCGCCGCAAGGACAACGTCAGTTACTGGCTGGACCATCCTGCACCCCCCCACCCCCCTTGTCTCAACACTGGCACTCGGCTGATAAGTGATGATTGACATAATTCGCCCGGACATGTTTATCTTTGCTCGTTATCAGGACCTATTGAAATTGACAGCAGCCCCTGGCGACCGCTCGGGAACACGAACACGCACACGAACCGATGCCAAACCGAAATGATGACAGAGATGCTGGCCGCTTTTTGCTCTCCTTCATCCCAGCTGCTACCACCGTCGGGGAAAAGAAACCGTTTGCGTACCGAATTTTCGATCAGATCAGTTGCAATGTAAAGAGGGAGTGAGGGAAGGGGCGGAGAAGGATCGCAGTGCGCTCCTGCCGGCGCACAATGACGATGGTGACAGTGATGGAGTTTGTTCCCCCGGGGCGGTTGGTGAGGGGTGGTGGGCAATACAACATTCGCTGACAAGCTATCTTATTAGTGTTCGCCAGCGATGCTCGAACCGATGGCGAACGAGCTTTAATAGCAGAATAGATAAGAGAGTTTCGAGGTTTCAAGACGTCTCAAACTCAATTACCAGCGTGTTCGATTTTGCTAAATGTTCAAATGCAGCTTCTTCAAACATCAAATTTGATAGCAAAAACCGTTCTGTTTGTAACTGAGTTTTCCGTTTCACTTATACTTCATTATGTTAACCATATGTTCGCGTGAAAGAGATCATTAGACGGGCGTAACGAGGTAAGCAGCCACCAGACAGTCGTTTAAAGCACTGCCATACTGCCGGTTGCGCCCTGTTTGGCAAGCATTAATTATTTGTTGACCAAAATACCAAGAGCTCTTCGCATCATCTTTGCCGCACCGCAAACTATTTACCACGAACCGAGCAAAACACGTACCGTGTGTTGTATGTTCGTTTTGTACACGTGTAGAAGTATGAAAATCAATGCCGAAGAACCTCCTCCGGTAGCTAAGGCAACGGAGAAACTGATCCGAAAATTGGCTGCCTGCTTACTGAGTTCGTTCACTGGAGGGCGCAAGAGTTGTTGCCGGTGGTGCTCACGATGATGGTGGTGGTTGGTGTAAATTTGATCGAAGCTAATACATCGTGGCCCGTTTCCACGCACGCCGCGACTAGTCGGAATACTAATTAGCCGCAAAACGAGCCTTTTGGCTCCAATTATGCTTCCACTGGCGTGGCGTGGCAAACGGATCGCTTGCTTACGGGAAGGCCTACCGGTTTTGCGCCCATGGAAGAGCTTCGTTAGTCAAGAAGGACCTGGAAGGATTCCGAGGCGGTGAGGAGGATCAAAATAAATATTATCCTTCGGCACGTCTTGCCACCTTTCGTGTAAACCCCCCCCCCCCATCCCCACTAAAAGCATCAACGACAGGCAGAGAGGTTCAGCGCCGGCATCCGGAGGCCGGATGCGTGTCGAAGCAGCCAAGGTCGGTGCGTTCCGAAGGCGCAAAGGCGCTTATCCGAAAATGTAAAATCGAATATTCCACTCACGTGTCCTACACGAGGGGGTTCCAATTTCTGCTGCGCCAGCTTCGCCAGCTGCTCCGGAACACACGGAGGGCGAGCGAGCGTTCTGGCTTTCGCTGCTCAGCACCAACGTTCAGTGGTTAATCATACATGCGCGATTCTATCGTAGGATGATATGCAGGCTTTAAATGTGCCGCTGCGGGGCTAAGATTAGATTCTTGAATATCTTATTTTATCTTACTACTAGCTTTTTTAGCAAATATGGATGCTGGTATCATGAATTGAGTAGCATTTATAGAGGATGATGATGCTAACAGGAAGAATTTTCAATCTTTCTATGATGCTACAGTTCTGAGAGCAAAACAATGCGAATGGAAATCATAATTCAGGGAATATATTAAAACATAATCATGCACTTTTTAAAAAACATTTTAAAAATTGAAAACCCGATTTTAATGCTTGTGAATTGTTTACCTTCTGCACGCATTGAGCGTCCTTTTTCCTTTAGCTTTCTGTCCTTATTCATCTCTCTTTATTGAGACACTTTGTTTTAAAGCCTTTGCACTTTCAGCCAATTAAATCGAACGGATTGCTATTTCTATGGATCACAGCAACGGGAACAAAAATAAGGTGTACTCAACCTAGTGGCAATTAATTGTAGCAGTATTTCTCAATCAAGACCATTGCTAGTCTACAGTACAACAAAAACCATCGAATAGAAACTTGCACAATAAAGAAAAACCTTGTAAACGTTCTTAAAATACACTAAAAATGGCTAACAAAGATCGTTGTATAAGTTCAAATATCTAAAATTGGCAGGATTAAAACGACTCCATGCTATATAACACGTAGAAATGCAGGATGACTCACATCGCGACCAGATCAGCCAGTATTCATCAGCCGAAGGCTTTCTAATTAAATTATACATCACCATCTTACCCTTCCATCCGGAAGAAGCCTTCTAAGCGGCCTCACCATCTACTCATATGCTGCTTAATGCATTGCAAAACTCTTCCTCGTGCATCGTGCCACAGCAACTGCGCAGAATGAGAAAACACTTAGCAACGTGTAGAGTATGCAGCTGTCCTTCTGTCACGCGCTCAAGAAGCGCGCGAAAGAGAGAAGCCATTGTTCCCGACGTGAGGAGCTAAATGGAATTAATTTGCATTCACACCCTACCCTTCCTTTCCACCCTGCCCTTGCACTTGTTCCACTAGACCGCACACCGACACAAGACGGTCGAAAAGTTGGACATTGCGTTCGGTGGTTAAGGATGCATAGAGATTCCTTTCCCTATCCTACGGCTGTCACTGTCCTCTTAAGCTTACCACCTGGACCACCACCTGGAACAAACACATGTGTGCGCCTTCCAAACATCAAAGCCAAGCCAACAGTTCCACCGAACAGATCCTCATCCTCCTCATGCTACGGCACCAGTTTTGTTCGCATCTTCAGCAAACTTCCAGGTGACTTATTGCCGATGCCTGCGAGAAGTTTGGGTCCAAGAAGCTTCTCAGATCCGTAACGATCGCCGGATTTAGATCGAAAGCGAATTAAGTGTTTTTCTTTCGGTACCGATGGACCAGACCGGACCGGTAGATCAAGGAACAGGGAAGGCTATTTTCCTCCCGGCCACGTCGTCCTGCTTCCCTCTCCCCCCGGACTCGTTTCGTTTGATGCTGCCGACATCCTTTACAATCCGAATTCGAATACGAAAGCAGCGACGAGCGAGTCCGCACGTTCGGTGACAGTCAGATAGTCGGATTGCATTTACGACGCGACACACACGAATGCTTGGAGTTCCGAAGGGGGTAGCGATGAAGAAACCCTCGTTCGGCGTTTCGGACGGTTGTGCAATCACTGCATGCACATCCGGGATGCCTGCCTGCTGCCGTACGGCCTTTGGTGCATGAATTATGTACACGATTCTTCCACTTTGATGTTTCCAGCCGATGCAACCGATGCGTTAGCTCAGCAGGAACAGACCGCCCAGTGAGTTGAGATGGTGGTCCCGAAAATAGGGCTAGCGCCAGTCCCCGGACTCCCGGACACGCAAGGTATGTCGATTTTGTCGGAGTGCAATTTGCATCTGGCGCTGAGTGGAGGAGGCGCTCTACAAGGATCGGCCGATCAAGCACTGGGACCTAATGCTGTCGCGAATGCCACGATGAACTTCTTCTTGATAGTTGCTTGGATCTATCGCTGCTCTCTCATGTGTACTCTCTCTCTCTCCCCCTCTCTCTCTCTCGCTCTCTCTGTCACATTATCAAACGCTTTCTTCTCGGTGGCAGCTCCGGCGGAACCGGATGCGCCCCGGTACGCCCCAGTCCAGTGTCATCCATAATTAAGCGCTAATTGAATCGAATCCGGTCGGCTGGAAATTGATATCAGGCGCCAGGCCCCTGCCTGGACCATTTCTGGCCATCTATCGGTCCCAGGGCGTCCCAGGACGGCCTGACGATTACTTGTTCGCTGGCCAGCGTGCCTTCAGGACATCCTTCCTTCCTTCCTTCCTTCGACGGAGGCGGAGACGTCAATGATGAGGATTGGAGGGATGATTTTTGAAATTTGATTCAATTTCACGAGTGCACCCGGTCGTGTCGTCGTCGTCATCGATGATAGGAGCGTCCTGAGTTCATCAGATGGACGACGACGAAATGTGTGTACCCTTCCCTTAACACCTGCCCCCTTTTCCGGTGGAAGTGTTTTCCTCTCACTGGTGATTTCGTTGCCTAATTTCCGTTTCGCTTGTGTCGAGAAGCTAATTGGGTTTTGAAATCGATACCGTTTACTAATGACCCATACTTTGGGAGTTTGGTTTGGTGTTTCCTCGACGGCAAGAGCGATCTCTGGCGGAGAGTCTCGGCTCTTGTGTGAAGGCCTAACGGGTATCCAAATGAAACCAAAGAAGCAATCACAATTTTTCGCCTAAAATGCAATTCAATCCATTCATTAGCCTACCATTAATCTAGCTCTGCTTACACCATACTTTAGGGATCCATTTTCAAGTCAAGTTTTTCTCAGAAAACTCTCATCTCACAAATTATCAGTCCGTGGTGCAACTGAATGTGTCGCTGCATTGAAAAGAGTTTAAAATGTTCATAAACCCGAGTATGTATCGCTACTTTTTAAGCTTTACACGTGCACATGGTTTCAATCCGATGCATGTTTTAAGCTCTGCTGTGTCCATTATTGTCAAGCTGTTTGCCTTTTGTGACGCGATACAACCGACGGCCAAGCTTACCATCACAACAGCTGCCAGCCAGGCACACTTCACGGGAAGCGAAACTTATATTTCAATCAGATTGCAGTTCTCTATACCCCCTTCTGCCACCCACAAGCCATTCTTTCCCACGTACATTGCTGCTGCTGCTGGTGTTGTCAAACTGCTGCCTAACTTTACCTTTGCCTCACTAACTTTCCGCTTCGACGGAATTGAATATGCACGCTTCCGCCATCCCGCCATATGCGCACATAGACATTCACTTAAAAGGCCCAGCCACAACCCCAGTGCCATGCGGCTAATCCGTTGCCCAGTCCAACTGCTCAATTCAGTTGACAAACAACAACGGGAACCGTGCGTCTGGAGCTTTCTGGAGAAAAACTTTCCCTCTAACCGCGCTGCTCCAGCACTAGCCGGAACGGCCGAGACAATGGATGAGACGTAGAGAGACAGAAAGGGGGAGAGAGAGAGCTTGAGAGTGAGGAATGGAGGACAAAGAACAACTTTTACCAGAGCATTTCCACATGCACCCCTCGAACCGCCTCGATTTGTTTCGCAATTGCACCGACCAGTCCGTAGCTCATATGTAGATTAGTATTAGATTTTCCCAAGGAACATACACATGTACATATTCGTTTGCTAACCACTGAGCAGAAGAGCTGGAATGCCTGGTAGCCATAGCGACTACTGCAGGAAAATTGATGAAGGAACCAACCGGAGGAGCTTCTTGTCTATCATGCACGTGATGTTTCGTGCTGCCGCTGGACAACCTCGACGCGACTGTCCAGTGGAGCGAAGAGAGTCATCGGCAGCACTCAGTCAAAGTACTTAGCGAGATTAAATCCTTTTTTGTCCCTTACGGATCACTGGCTCAGTGCGGCCATGACGCAAGGACGAGGAAAAACTTAATCGTTTGCTGAAGAAGCAAAGGCGCTGGACCGTGGTGATGAGTTATGGAGGCGTGCTGAATGAAAGGGTAGGTATTCGATTGCTGCAAAAACACACGACGATTCCATTGCTTTCGATCGGAATTATTAGAAAAAGCTTAGCATGGCTGGACCGGAAAAATACGCGGATTATGACTTGTTGACGGATAACGGTTGTTGTTTGTTATTTGGAGAGCTCACGCCGTACCACTCCATTTTAGCTCTAATCTTTTATGAAATAAAAGGAAATTTGTTATAAAGCATCCCATTTAGAACGATGGTAGTAAAGAGAGATTTTTTTCATTGAAATTGTTAGCAACTGTTTCAAGCAAAATACAAAATCGTTTCGTCCAACTTCTCCATCATACAAGCGATACTGCAGCGCTCGCCCAGAAGTCCACACAACAGCCACAATCCACTTTTTCATCAAGACAACAATTCACTCTCTCAGCCACGTCCGGTGGTGTCTGGTCGGCCGCGAGCTCGGCACCAATCCGCTCCAAAACAAAAACTTTCCTCCACTCATGAAGCGAATTAATCAAAGCGCACTCTCCGAACCGGTTCCTAGAGTGGCGGGAACTGGCCTTCCTTCACCCGCATGCTGTTGTCTAAGGCACTCTCTCTTTCTCTATCTCTCTCGCTCCCTATTTCTTGGCGAGGATGGTCAGTGGGAGTTAAGTTACCCGCTTAACTTCCCGGCCAAACTGTTCCAATCCAACCGAACCCACCGAACCGAATACCACCCAGCATAACTTCTTCAGC
This sequence comes from Anopheles aquasalis, assembly GCF_943734665.1. Taxonomy (NCBI): domain Eukaryota; kingdom Metazoa; phylum Arthropoda; class Insecta; order Diptera; family Culicidae; genus Anopheles; species Anopheles aquasalis. The sequence goes on along the minus strand of NC_064877.1, from coordinate 20,158,212 downwards.
ACCGCCACTGCCGCTGTAACTCGAACTTCTCGCCATCTGGAGAGGGGCACGCGCGACCGGGACAGGGGCGGAAGAAAAAGCTTTTGATCGTACTCGATTTTATTGCATTCCAAAGTCGAAGAGTGGGTGGGGGAGGAAACGGAAACGGAACGGAACAGAAGGAAGGTATAAGGTCAGATATCGGTATCCATTCCATTTCACAGACCAGAAAGCCCCGCCCTGGGGGAAATCCGAGAGGTATGGACAGTGGCGTGCAGTCACGAGAGATAGAGAGAGGGGAAACAGGCGCCGCGCCAGATTCGTGCACCAGAAGAAACTTAATCTTCGCTTCGCCCACTGGCCTTTCTGGAGAAGCTTTACTTTCTTTGGTGTTTTTTTTTTCTTTCTTTTTTCCGTGAGGCTCTACGTGTTAAGTCCTTTTGCAAACACAGCGCGATCTATGTTTTTTCGAAGGAGGGGGGGGGCTTGCTTTCGGTTATAACCGATTGGCAAAATAAGCTAAGAGTGATGACCACTGCTTTCCTTTTGCTTGAGTGAGTTAGCTTCTTGCTTAAACATACGCGTTCAAACACAGTAACCAAGGCATCCAATAAACCAAGCAGCGCGCTTAGATCCCTTGTTGGTCCAAAGGCTCCAGCAATCTCCTTAAAACTAATAATTTTCCAATTTACTTCCTTCGCCACCGCTTCTTGCGTTCATTAGGTACGACTGGTGGCCACTGGCGCTTCGAAACGCGCATTTGGATGCACGTTCGTACAGGAATGCAAACGAACATCCCCGGGGGGGGGGGGGGGGGGGGATGGGGATAAACGGAAACGAAAAATCCGCAAACGAAAAGCTCTTAGCCGATGAAGTGCTGAGCTAACAATCGATGTGCATCGTCCAAAGTGCGGCTTGCAGCCTTTCTCTCTCCCTGGACAGAGTCCCCCCAGCCATGCCATGGGTTAACGCATCGCATAACCCTTCTTCTGCATCGTTGATTCATATTTTACCACCACCTCCTCCTCAGCTCTCGACTCGCCTTCATATATGTGCCTCGCTCTCCCTTGAGACTGAGCTACTTTCACGGTAATTGAGATTTACCATTGGGCGCTGCGTGTGTGTCTGTAGAGTCCTGGCGAACCCCTTGCTTCTAGATGCTTGATCCCGACAGGATTGGCTGGTAAACCGGTTGCATTAGCAAGCACAAGGCATGTCGAAGGCATGCATTAGGCAAGTTTATGGCCCCCTTTCCGAGAACCATCGAGACTTGCTTCGCTCGCTGCCACAAAGTTTGTGCCCGTGTCCATGAATGTGTGTCTGTTGGTCGAGCCAACGAACTAGAAGTGGATTATGGTTAACGCATTACTGCGTGATGACGCGCTGGTCTACGATAGGGCAGAGTTCGAGCGCAGCGCTAACTTACCGCAGCACGAACTTACTCCTCAGTTCTTGGACCATTTTGTGTCCTCCTGGGATGGATTTACTCAAAAACAAACAACAAAAAATGGAAACAAATGAAAACAAGTCCTGCATTACAAGATCCAGCAGGATGACGATCAAAATGGATCAATCGCAAAGATTCAAACGTAGATCCCAACGACTGCTAATGACCAGAAAACCCTTTCCTGGCACTCCCCTTACTCTCCGCAAGCACATCAATGTCCACGGAGGAACAAAGTGGTTCAAAGTACGCACACTAGAAGGAACAGCAAGCGAAGAACCGAGGATAATTTATCCCCGGTTGGAGCAAAAAGCGAGCCAACGGAATTGCTGGAGGGGCAGCTCGAGCGGGAGCCAGAACCAGGCCAGACCAGACCGTTCTTCAGCAAAAATCCACATCGACTCCCTTCGTCGCACCGTCACCGTCACCTTCATTCGCTGCATTTACATCTCGTGGTTGGCCTGCGGTCGTCCTCGACGTCTCGTTGTTCCACTGCGTACTTCCCAGTGCCCGCAAAACTTTCACAAGATATCGTGCATATTTTAGCCATAAATTTTAAATGTTTTTCCACATGTCAGCCGGAAAACGGCATTGCCCTTTGGCCCCTTTGTGAGTTTTGCATGCGGCTGAGCTTTTTTTTTTTGCTAGTCCGCCACCGTTCGTATCGCGTTGCGTTGCGTCGTTGCGCTGCTCGCCTAAATCGATGGAACCACAAGCGATTTCTTGTTCACACTTTACAGCCACAGACACCGCGCTGCTGCTGCTGCTGCGGTGGTGGTGGCCACTGCCATCGGGTCCGTTTTTTTTTGTGTCGAGTACGGACGTGGTTTTTTTTTGTTCTTTTCAGAATCGATTCTCTTCTTTTCCCTTTTTTTTCGGCGCGCATTTTAGACGGTCCTCCAACAACGCTTGATGGAAACTTTTTTGCGAGAACTTCCGCGCAGTTCGGTTGCCTCCCTCGCGAAGTGCGAGTGGGAAGCGGAAGTGTAGCACGGAGTGATGGTGAGGGGGTCACTGGTTTTGTTTTGAATTCTTTCCCTCCATTTTCCCACTTTCCCGCAGCATCAATCAGGCGAATTATCGTTGCCCGGTGCTTGTGCTGAGGTGCGGAGGGCTAGAGGGAAAGGGGTAGAGAAGGAACAACCGCAGAGCGGAGTACGCAGGATGGCATGTCACGCGCCGAAATGCCGGAGAGTGATTCATATGCGCCGGCTGTTCGTCGTGTTCTCTCCGGTGCGCGATTTGACAACGCGTGACAGGAGGAAATATAAGTTTTTGATCAGTTTTCCACGTTGCCTAACCAGTTCCGTTCCGTTCCGATCTGTCCCGATGATGCCGCCCTGGGGCGTTTGTGTAAAACTTGCCTTCCGATATCGATACCAACGTGGAAGCGAGATATCAACTATTTTGAAATCGATCCGGTCGCGTTGGAATATTGCAATAACTTACGCGAATGTAAACGATGTGTCATATGCAACCCCGAGCGGTGGTGGGGAGTGTCTTGTTTTGGAGTCGCATCATCGGAATTGGAGAGCTAGCATAATCAGCATGTTAGGGAGTGACAGGGGTGAATCGACTTTTTGGAACTTTTGAGCTCTCTTGGCGAAGTTTCGTGCAATCATAATTTAATCCTAAATCGGGTGACCTGAAATCACATTTTGAAGCAACTACTGTGGATAGATTGATACTTTTCACAGGCTAACTGATATAAAAAAAGCTCCATATTATTATTAACAGTATTTTATATCGCGTTGAAATTATAAACGGTAAAATTTATGTGTTTATTATAAATTAAAGAAGTGCGCTTTAAAGCTTTATATAATTGGATTAAAGTTATGAGAATGAAAGGAAAAAAGCAAGTGTAGAAGTTATGGACGTTGCGTATCCAATGATTTCCGAACCAAACAACCGAACAACCATCAACTTCATCACAAAACCAGATCAAATTTTCAAAGAGATATTACTGACTATCAGACTAGAAAGGTTTGGAGAATCAGTACCGTAAAAATGTATCAAACTAAATGTCCAGCTCACTCGAGGAGATCTCCCATGGAATTGTCGCAATTCATCCATCCACTTATCTAGATGTAATTTGCGATTGAAATCAACCATTATCGATGCAGTCTCATTCATTTGCTTGAAATTTAAACTGATATCCGTTACATCCAATGCTTGCAATTAATACATTCGACCACGGAACCAAATAGCGAAGAATCGAAATCAAACGTTCCGGCTTCAAAAACGGAATTCAACCCGAAAAGGCGACTACAAAAAAACTTGCAAAGTTCAAAAGTCGTTAGTACAATGTTCAGAACGGTGCTCTATTTGCCATAAGGAGATGGAAGAATAAATTAATCGGGAAAAACTACACAGGAGACGAACCATCTCTTACGTCGCTATGAGAGTTCCAATGGAGTCTTTTTGAATAGCCAAACACGTCTCCCACCTCCATTACCCATCCTACTATGCTACTGATCATTGGTTCCACGACGGACCTCAGTTTTGTGCGGAACTAAGCGACCATAAAATAATTAGTAGGTCCATTTCCGACAGCCCTAGCACCGGACTTTGGTTTGACCTTCCATCGAAAAACAAAAAAAAGGCAATTCAACCGCAACGACGACCAGTAGAGTGCGAGAGAGAGAGAGTAGAAGAAGTAGACAACTTCAACTTTCGCGGACGCTCGATGGGTTTGCGTGTTACTTACATCTTCCTTGGCGGCTTCCTTCTCCCCAGCCGGGGGACAAGTTCCGTAATGGCCAACTAATGTCGCCCTAATGCAAATCATCCGCCCCGTTGTCCTCCGTCCAACCAAACTCTGTGCGCGTGCTCTTGTTTGTGTCCGCATCGCAACGCCAAGGAGTGCGCTGGAACTTTCGCCGGAACCACCGCAAAAGGTAATTATCTATCGGTCGAGTTATTCGCCGCCTTCACCATATCGAACCTCATTTCGCGGTGCTCGTTTGCTGCCCGTTCGTTCTTGCTTTTTCCGTTTTCATCTTTATAGCATTTCCCTTTTTGATGGGTGAAATGGTCCGGGGACACTGCGCCTGGTCAAAGATCATCAAGAAGCGGATTTGGTGCCAAAAGAGGCATCAGATCAGCAGATCGGCTAGTGAGGGAGACGAGTGTCAGCCTTTCGCCATTGTTGTGGCCTGATGAAAATGAGGTCCACGGAGAAGGAGGAAGAGGGTTAAACTAACAGATAGCTAGAGGGGGAGAGAGTTAGAGGTCGAAAAGTTTGACTTCGCGCAGCATGGTTCAAAGTATCGTTCCCCGATTGCTCGTCGGTTCGTGGCGTAGCTTATCGCCCTGTAAGTAGCGTGTCCGGCGCAGAAACGGTCATCATTATCGTTGGAGGCGATCGCGGTCAGACAATCTCGCTTCCGGTCACTCGTGGCACTAGAGAACCTCGCGGAATGTCCTGCGAAAAGCGAGAGAAAGAGAGAGAGAGTTGTGCTAGAGAAAGATGCTGCGAACCGGACGCGATGTTGAAGGTGTTCCAGGAACCCTCAGGGGCCCCTCGATGGTCTCACTTTATTATCCTTCGCACGAGGATAGCGGTGCACACCATCACTCGATCTGGGATCCGTCACCAGCAGCGTCATCGTTGCGGTCGTGGTCTAGTGCTGCTGCAGCGGAAAGACTGTTTACGCTGTCACGCGAACAACGACGACAACGACGCTGGAGAAACTAAATTAAAACTCAAAAATTGAAAAAGTTACCCAGCCACAGTGTCAGCGATCCAGCTAACCCAAGGGCCTTCCTCACTGTGGGGAGTGTATTTTTCCCGAAGAAAATACACACACAAAAATGGCGGAAAACACTTCACTCGCCGGCTGGGATCGGTCTTTTCCCGGAGTGCAACGAGCTGGATGACAGCCGCAGAGCTGAGCTTTTGCAGAAGGGCGAAAGAGCATAAACCGATAATGAAGAACCCTTTGCTGAACTGCATCGCGTAATGCATCATGCGCCGGGGGCGCTCTGGGAAGTGTTGCGGAAGCAGATGACACCCGCAGTGACCCGCGTTGACCGCTGCAACCGATAACGGAGGGATGGAAATAAACAGAAGTTTCACCCTCTCCGGGCCGAGCATGTCATTCCGTTGGTGATTGCTGACTGGCCATCGCTGACGCTCGGTCATCAATGGTGTCTTCATCTGGTTTGTGCGGAAATTAATTTGCGCTCGATGAGAATGAGGATCTATTGCTGGTGAAAGCGGAATTTGCACTGGCTCTGGGATCAAGAATCTGGGATCGAGGAGTTCACTTCTCCTATCCATATTGATCGGGGATTTTCCACGAACAATCAAGCATTGTGTAAACACGCTTTTCATTAAACAAATGATATCAAACGATTGCGGTTTTAGCGTTTCTTTTCCTGGGAAAGCTATTGGTCATTACAGGTCATCGATAATGAATAATGATTACAGATACGCTCGCGCTCTCTCGCTCACTCTGGTGGTTGTTGCATTGACCAGCATATTACGTTTATGGGACGATGCGTATTCATTACACCTCATTATGCAAACGCTTTTCCACCGAAAAACACCATTCGGTTTGGAACAGCTCGCACATTCCAAACATATAATAATGCGGATAAATAACACCGACTCCCAACCCCTCCGCCCATATCACCACCAAAGCATAAACAGAAGAACAGAAAATTACCGAAAAACATCAGCTACAAACCACGACCACGATGGTGGTGGTGGTGATGGTGGTACAGAGCATATCGCATTAATGCACTCGCGTGGCTTTACGCTATCAATCATCATAAATCATGCATCCGGGGATGGTGCATGCTGGTGTGTCCACCACCACCCCTCGTGATGCATTCTCGCACCACGGGGATGTATCAAATGACAGATCGATGGTGGTTTTGGGATCGAAAATGGATTTCGAACCCCCGGACACTCCATCTGGGTACCAGATCATGTCGCATCCTTGCTGCGTATCACCTTACACTCCCCCAACGTGGAACCGAATCGCGGGCTAATTGCGTTCTAATTAGATTTATTATTCCAGCATTTCCAACGCCGAACAGACAACTCCGCTTCGAGCTCCAGTGTCCAGACCTCAGCACATGAGTGAGAAACGCGTGCGAACGCTCACTGCGGAGCCTGGTGTTGAGCGTCCGTACGTGGCACAGAACAGAGGGGGGACTGCAGGCGTACGTCAACCCCCTGCGGATGTGCGTGCTCACGTTCGCGCCAAAATAACGCTCCACTCGTCAAACGCCAGCATGAACCTCGGGACGGCGGCGAGCGTCATGCGCCGTTCGGCATCGAGGGAACCGAATTCGATACAATGTTTACTCGCGCTAATTTATTTGCCGCCACCGTCTCTTAATTATGCCTAAACAAATACGACACAATTTACTGGCCAGAACCGCAGCCAGACCGAAACCAGGACCGCTGAGTCTCGTCAGAAAGCTGTTGCCGTGCACCGTGTCACCGTGGGACACTGTCACACATAATGCCTACAACTGATCGCTGACCATTTGTAGGCTTAATGCTCAACACGCCACGCACACCATGCACACCAGCTGCTCTCTCTCTCTTTCTTTCTCTGTCTCTCCTTCTGTCAGCCTTTAATCCGTTTGGGGCGGCCTGAAGCGACACCGGCAACATCAGCAGACCGCCATCCACACAAAACAAATGTTTTTCCGTGTCGAACGGGATGTATTTTACAAATTCAATTTATGTTTGATTTCACTGGCAGCGTGGGCAGAGGAAAGATGGAAACCATCTGAGAAGTGTTCATTAATAAATTGCTCGAGTGCTGCCGACGCAGGCGAGGGAGTTGACCTTAAACATTGTGTTTATTTCATTGTGGGAGCAGTCTGGCAACATTCCAGATTCTACGAACTCAATCCAGGGAATGCCGCCTGTGGGACGAAGGAATGTAAATGTTTGAATTAATTTATTATTTCCATGAACTTTGAAACGTTCTTCTGCAGTGGCGATAACAGGAAGCACTGGCTTGTGCTCTTTATTTAGGTGTCCATTTCACAGCAAACCGGAAAAGAGTTGGTAAATGTTTGTTATTACAATTATACTCAGGCTGAAAGTGTTTTACTTGAAAATCATTACCGGAAGACAGAACAAGACACTTCATTGTATCAGTTCAATCGCCTCTCAATGTGCCGGCTAGAACAACATTTGAGGATCAATTATTCGGTTGGATCTCTACTCAAAATGTCCTCTACTAACGCAAACACACCATAGAAGCTCACTTTAGCCACTCAGCGCACCCAGGAGCTGGTGCTCTGCTGACATTGTTTCCTTTCGCATCCAACAATCGAAATCAATGACAACCAACGAACAAAGATCAACATGAAAGGGAGGCTCACTCTCGTACCGTCTCTCACAACCGACATTTAAGGACCACTAATGTAACACAAAAACCCCCCAAAAGCACACAAACGACTCAGTAAAGGTTTCAATTAATTAGCCACAATCTTCTGTTGTTTTGTGTCGTCCATCGCATGTCCTTGTCGAGCACTCAATCCCGAGCCACGAGACTGATTGGAAAGGGATTTGCTGCGAAGATAAAACGGGTATACTGGTGCAGGACAAGCGCCGTTTAGAACAAAGAGATCGAATCGATCGATGCCAGCAGCTCATCAAGACTTTAGTTCATTTGCTGACTGCCTTCATTTCTTTGGTTCTTTGGTTTGAGTTAACTAATTATTGATTTTCCAGTTCCTTTCTTTTCCTCTTTAGCGTTTCTTTACTTGACCGATCGTTTCGTTAATTAAGATTTCGTTTACAATCGTCTTGAGATGGAAGCGGGGGTTTTTTTTTAGAAATATTTCTTCATTTTATCTGTTCTGTTCTGCTTCACATTACACGACTCACAATCCAGGCAAACCATGGTGACTGTCGAAACTGTCGTCCACATTCCGCAATCGTCTTGCATTGCCTACTGCATATGCCCCTGGCGTGGTACCAGGCGAGTCCTAATCGAGTCGTCTTGGTAAGAAAAGAAAGAAATCGAATTCCTGCATTCCCGCCATCTTACTTTCGTTTCATTTAACACTCCCGTCGATTGACTTATGCCATTGATCCGTAAACCGGCCAACGATGGTGGACCGGTCCGAACACGGGGAGGAATTTAAATTAAAAATATCATTATTCTCTCCCTTTTCCGCATTTTTCTCTCTCTTCTTGTTCACTTCCGATGGTTTGCTGACTGTCTAGCTGACTACCGGAAGTGCAGCTTTCTAGCGGCTGGTTCCGCACAAAGTTATGAACTCGTTCGATCGAGTGCATCTTTCTCTGATTTAATGCAATTAATAAAGCATAGCGAACAGTCGATGGAATGCTTTTTCCACCTCAAACCCATCCACTCCTTCTACTCCATCCAGTGTGCACCTCCTCTCCGCTCCGTGGATCGATTGGTGAGCGAGCGAATTGGAATATTCATTTCACTTCGCTAACCAAACACTCCGCCCAAAACGGATCACTGACTGCAAAGCCATTCGAATGCAATTAGCTAGATGGCCGCGGCAAGATGGACAGCGTGGAGTGCATATCGGGGGGGAATGCTGGCGAACCGACACCGGATCAAAGTCGAACCACTGGCGACACCCTGTGGGGGCTGCCAACGAGGCAGGGTTTGATAATTCTGTTTTAGCGAACAAATTGAACGAAGAGAGAAGTTCACTTCGAACTGCACCTCGTCTCCCTCGTCCATCATTTTCAGTCGCTCCATTCATTATGCTCCAGTGAGATGGAATTGAGTTGAGGGTGAAACAAAAAAAAAAGGCACTGAATAGAAAACCAGCCTCAAGCCACTTGCTGGTAAAGTTTTTTGCGAGCGCGATCCCGGCGCACTACAACTTACAGTTCGCGCCCAGCTGAGTCGCGTAGTAATTTAGCCCCGAGTTCGTTATGCCAAAGTACCAGAACTTATAAACGCAATCAGCAAAGTTAAATACGCTAAATGTCCCGTACAAGCGAGCACGGCGAGCAGTACGTTCTTTTACGAAGATAAACGGCACCACTACCATCACCGAACTATGGTGCTGAAGGTAGCGAGCGCCAACGAACAAAAAACAACTAAAAAAAACGGCGAAAAATGAAGTTTTGTTGCCATTTGCATTACACTACACGAGGGCCAACGCAAACGATCACAGGTGGAAGTGCCTGCCGGGCTCACCGTGGCCTGGAGTGTTCACAAGGGACAGGAGTTTGTATCCCGGCATCATGCCGGGATCCGGAATGAAGCAGAAAACTTAATTACAATCATACCGGTGAGCCGGTTCCGTGTTTTGATGTAATTTTTACTCCACTTTGCTCAGCTAAAAACGCTGTAACCTAATTGAACTACTCTCATCTTGGTCCTCATCTTGGTCGCCGTCATCAGCATCATCATCGGGCACGACATAAGGTGGATGGATGGACTGCAATCGTATTATCAATCGCATTACGTTCGCAGAGAGCCCAACTGACGGCCAACAAGCCCAAAATAATTCAATGGAAAATGCTTTTCCTTTTTTAGTTTCATTTCCGTTAAACTAAAGCCTCTTATGGCTTACGGTGCGTCCATCAGCGACTTAATGCTGAAACCAAAAGTACCAAAAGCATCGAGATAGAAGCATTTGTCATCGTGGCAGCGCGTATAGCCACTTTCAGCATCCTGGCATCCTGGCATCCTGGCACCCCCTGTCAGCCCGCCGTCAAATCTGCCTTCTAATGTCAATCTTCTTAACAGCCCGAGCCTCTGCGAAAGGCAGCAGCGGACCAGTCTCCCCCCAGCAAAAAAAGGGGTTAGCAAAAAGTGTTTCCAAAAATGAAAACAATTCCCGTTAGCAGGACAATAGTTAGCGCTGACCAACGTAGATCCGGGCGTACGTCCCCCAACTCATAGTGAGAAGTGGCGAAATGAAGAAAACACAAAATGGTGTCCACCCCGGAACGGCCTCCGAATGTAGCAATGTCTCGAACAGCACTACTCCGGCTGACACCCGCTATCCATGGCCTAGCACGTAGCCCTGGCTGGAAGGCTGGACAAGAGGGATACATAATCCTGTCAGAATTGCGAAGTAAGTAGCTAAAGCGAGGAAATGGGAAGAAGGATACGGGGCCAGCACACGATTCGCGCTGGAAGTGGAAAACGAGTGTCACTTGCACGGATCGAAGACCTCGGCTGTGAAGAGAGCGGGAATGGGAAACGGGGGTGTTGTACGTAAGTCGTACGTGATAAGAATTTAATTTCGTGGCGCATGCCCTGGCATGTCTGATCCCGAGCCTGTCTTTCCACCGAGCAGCAATGGCATCTTCCTTTTTCTTTTCCTACTTTTCCCTCGGCTCTGGTGTCAGTTCAGCTTACAGGAGGGAAGTGACTTTTTCCTCCCTCTTCTCCAGGATGCAGAATGCTGCCTTTCTTTCTATCAGACGCTCTCTGTCGGTGGAAATGCAATCCTGCAATCACGGGGTTTGCGCTGGCCAAACGCGACAGAAACGTGAGTGAATATGACAAACGCTGCTGGCGCTGCTGTCTCGGCGAAACACGAATCACGAGTGCGTGATCGGACCCCATTCGGACCTTAAAGTCACTCGCTAGCTGGCTGCTAAAGTGGAAGGAACCAGCAGTTACTGCCCGTCAGTCCTTCTTTACACCGAATCAACGAAAGATGAAACAAAATTCCCAAAAATCCTAAAAGCTAAAGATGATGATTCGCTGCACTTTGAGGTGCTGCAAAATTGATGAACTTCACATCAAGAGTTTTTTTTTTGTGTTTTTATTCGTTGCAGGTCTCTGCACACGTTTCACTAGACCACACCATCCTCCCATCCCCTAGGAACAAACGGCACTCTCTCTCTCTCTCTTCGGCACTCTTCGTGATCGTTTTAACTAATGATAGTCCCCTTCCCTTCTATATCTGTCCGTTGACAGCCATTGAAAGTGGCCATCAAAGGACGGCAAACAACCGTCCCGTAGGACATGCGACCATGCTGCTGAGCATAAATAATCAGCAAGAGCATAATTACATCAAAACAGTGTTGTGCTCTCGCTGGGGAATGGCCCGACTAGCCTGGCCAGTCCAGGGGTCGGTATAGAATGAATTAGATTTTCTTTCTTTCAGAAACCTGCTAGCACTGCCCTTCCGAGGCTCACCGAGAGCAGGATTCGTGTAGATTTTTCTCCTAAAAGCTCGTTGGTTTGATGAAACATTTTGTTTGACGTCGTGAGACTTTACCAAGAAGTTTTGTCGATGTTTTATCTGTTCTATGGAATCTGAAAAAGATAAGTGGTAATCAAAAGCAAAAGCAAGCAATACGCAACAGAAAAAAAATCCAACAAAATGGATCTCATCTGTGCTCAGCTCATCGGAGTAGCATCAACAGTCGGCAGAGTAATTACGGCGACGAAAGGATCTTAAACTGTTCATTAAGCTGAACGTGTATCATGCGTGCTGAAGAACGGTCGCTCGAAGCGAAATGATTTTGGAATGAAATTACCCTTCGAATGGAATCACATTTGTGTTAAATATGCCCTGCCTGCTCTCATAATATGGGAACGAAAATAAGTGAAGCCCAAATGCGTCCGAAAGATCGCGTCACGGTCTCGCGACCGGTACAGCGAGTAATATTGTTATAAATATGAACGAGCCTCCAAGAAGCGGCTCGCCGGTTTCTCGAGCGACCGAAGAATTTATGCATTCGCCGCCAGACAGGTGAAACGCCCACTCGCGCCCACTCGGGGTGTGCGTGCGTGCGAGCACACACCTGTAACCATACTCAGTCAACCGAAAACGAAAAGAAACGCAATTCCGAGACACACATGCTTGCCGTTTGATCGCTTCTTGGCCAAATCTTCCTCGAATGGGAACGGCATAATCTAGCCAGCAGCGCCCTTCATCACCATCCCGGAGGAGGAGGACGACTGGAAGTGGCTCCAGCGGAAAGGCAGCTCGCACGCACGGACCCTGGACGAGCTCGAGACGAAACCCTTGGTCTCGCCCTTTCCCCCACTTCTCCGGAAGCGCCCGGAGGGAATGAGTTTTGAATTCGAAATGAACAGAAACAGATAAATATTCATCACCTTCATCGCCCACAACCGGCAAGTCGGCAACAGTCAGCCAGTCAGTCAACAACGAATCATTGAGAAGTAACGGGCTTCGGTGTGGCGTAACCGAAGGTGAACCCGACGCCTGGAACTGCTGGCTAAAGCAACCGGTTCCGTTTCGGTTGTGGTTCAATCGGAGAAGAAGGAAACCATCCAGAGCGAAAGCGAATAACCTCGTGCGTCGGAATTCGCACTCACGGACAGTCGTACGTTTCCTTCTCAGAAAGCCACCTTCCAGAGATCCTGGAAAGATTTAGCCTTCAGCTGAAGCAGATCACCGTTGAAGATCGGGATATGACGCTTCGAAGTAAAGAGGGAAAGTGATACGAAAATGGAAAGAATATTGTGTCCCAATCTAAACAAAAAGTTGTACATTTTGCTGTTTTCGCTTGCTGGATCTCTTGATGTGTAAAAAACGATAGTTTTTTGTTAAATGTGCTTTTCCAGATAAATTCGACATGTTTTTTGTAACAACAAAAAACATACGTCCAGTTTTTGGTAACATTTTGAAGTGGAACATCGATGGATTTGAGAATACTCCATTAATTTTGCAAGTTGCATTGCAAATTTAATACACAATGTTTGTGGGAGAAATACACGCTCAGAAAAAAGGTATTAAAATAATTCCAATATTTAAAATAACAGACTAAATAAAAGAAAGAAACAAATGAAGGGTTCATTGAACGTTCCTTGATCTAGGCATATTCAGCATAACCGTAGCGATCCTATACCATTATTCCACTCCCAAGAATGGTTAAAAACAAAACATGTGTAATAGTAAACCCACAACACAGTGGCGTCGATGCAGGAAAGGGGTTTCAGATGGAACAACATTGCGCACGGACTGCAGCAATGCATGAGCTAGTGCTAGTTGCATTCCACCCAAAGGCTCGAGCTGCTGTAAATCTTCAACTACAAGCCCCCCTGTCCCACGACAGTACCAATCATCGTTCACCGTTATTTGGTTTTCATTTTACAGCACCATTGATTATTCATGGAAAATGACAAAACCGGTCACCGGGCTGAGCTTAACGGTCTGCCGGCGATGGCAACGATATGGCTACCCGAGGGAAAGGCCAAGCCCTGGAATTCTCTCTCTCTCTCTCTCTCTCTATCTCTCGCCTTTCTTTCGAAGCGTTACAGATTTATTATGCAGCATTTTATCGAATCGTATGTAACAGGCGCAGCACTTGGGGATCTGCACTAAACGATGGATGATTAATGCGAGATTGGATTGTTGCAATTCTGGTACTGTGAGCTTAGCTTGTAACAAATCGAAACACGTGTTTTAAGGCGATCGATTGTTGCATTCCAGGAATAAGGAATTGGTAGGGTAATTTCGATACAGAGCAGCTTATTACCGAATTCTTAATCCTGTTTACTACATTTTATGATCAACTACCATTCGATTTTATTTAACTGTATGTATGAATGAAGATCCCTAAGTAGAAAAAGGTACTTTGGAACCAAAAAGGGTTTTTTTTCTAGGGATTTTTTGGGTAACTTTTTCGTACTTTGGTTTGAACACAACTTTACTTATCTTTAATGAAACCCATTCTGAGACTACCACCAGAGATACTTGAATTGTTAATGAATTAAAATAAGCAAATTATTTTACTTCAGCAATGAGTAAATACGGGGACGGAATCTTTATCACTGTTAAACAATGTTGATCCTGAGACATAAATTATGATTTCTCGATCACCTCCAACACGAACCCTGGGCAACTGTCAACAATTGGATCCCACATTCCCAGTCAAACGGGTTTTCCAAACAATAATTGCATTCCACAAACATAGAAAAGGAAAACCTCCCATGTCTCTCCTAAAAACTGACCGCACGGCCTGGCGAGTCAACTTCGAATTCAACCGAGATCGAGATCGTTTACTTCGCGGAACACCCAAACAAACATAGTTGCGATGCTCAAGCGGAGAGAACGTCGCGCGGAAAGGAAGGGTAAACGGATAAGGCATATCACGCTACTTGCGAGCAGAATCTGCGGAGAAACAGTGGATTGACAGGGAGTATTGAAGGGACCACGATTATACAGCAAGCCACCCTCGGAGGATGAAAAATGTTTCGAAGGAAACAGGAAACAACCATACGCGAGAAGGATGATGGCAGCATGGAACCAAAATATGCTCCAACCCCCCATCTCTAGGCCCACCGTTCCACTAACAAAGGCACCACCCGTCGGACCACGTGGTCGGTGGGAGATGAAAATTTCCTCGAAAACGCGATATTATTCCGCATTATCTGAATATATATTATGTTATTTGTTCGGATTTCCCGCGCTTCGGTACGCTACTCGGTACTGTTTCGATCCTGAGTCGCGTCGCGTCGAGTCGACGGAAGCAATCACGGGGCAGGAAAGGGGCAGGCATTCCTATAAATATTTATAATACTCGACAGGCAGGCTGGATGGCAGAAAGGCAGCGCAACAGCGCCAGAGAATACACCACCAGCACCGCAGGAGCCGCACGGTGGGATTTGCAGCAAAAAGTAAAAAAGCACGCAGCCACTTGACATCCTTCCGGTTTTGCTGTGTCGCGGCTGCCGCAACAGCACCAGATCCACCCCGCGGGTGAGCGTTACGAGGACAAAAGGCAAACACCAAACGGGCTATCCCCCCCATATGGATGGCCATCGAATACCCCGAGATGCCGAATCCTTCAAGTACTCCCGTGGGATAAAAATGGGGAAGGCAAGAGGGAGGGGAACACGGAAGCACTTGAACTGATTCCGCGGCACGCCAACCAACCGACATTTTTTTCCGGTGTTCGCTTCTTCGCGCGGTTCGTGACGAAACGGGCACACCAAGGGATTTTCCACCCCAGGGCAGTGGAACTCCTACGTCAAATGTTGGGAATGTGTGACCACCAATTCCCCTTTCTGCTTTTTCCCGTGGTTTCCCTTGGAATCGATTTATTCCATTTTCCATATTTTCAGAAGCCCAGAAAGTCCACCAATACGTTCCCTTTTTGCTTTTTGCTTTGGATACGAAACGATACGAGTGGCCATTCCATTCGTTGTCCACTGCACCGTTCCAGGACATCACAAGGGAGTGTGTGCCGCGGTAGACGGAGAGGCTTTTGTGTGGTTAAGCCTGAAGGATGCGAAAGGATCGATGCGGTTTCGAACCGCACTTCCACATCGCGGACGAATGTCTAAGAAAGCGAACATTGGCTAGCGGCACATATGCACTACTGTCAGCCATTGCGACCATTGCTTCTGCAGCACGCGACGTGGAACCGCACTTATTGCTCCACGGTTGACGTTTCGGTCCAAGGGTTTCTCGTGTGTGCTGTTTGAATGGAAATCCTATAAACCATCACTCGTTGTCGTTCCTTCGTTCCGGCAAAAAGGCACACCGAGAGCATAATATATCACGCGCGCACCGACACGGCGATCGATCGCGATCGGTCATGGCTACCTACTAGCGAACACCTTCGGCAGGTAGTTTGACGGATTGGTATCACTCTTCCATTCCCTGGGTTGGTTGCGATGCGATTTCGGTGTTCCATACGAAAGTGCACCAGCACCCCAAGCCTTCCAAAGTAACATTTACACTCTTTCTCTCAACTCGACTACATATCTCGGCTTCGAACCGAGGAGCACACTCCAATCAAGTGGCACCATTTCCGGGCACGTCAAGCACCGAGCGTTCGTTTCATGAAAAATCATCCTCCGAATGTATGAAGTGCTTCGAGGTTAAGCAAATACAAGGCAGCAGCACACAGAAACGAAATGCAGAGCACGCCACATTTTGCCACGCCCCGAGGAAATTTCCAGGTCAAAGGGAAAATGGCGAATCTCGGTGTGTAAGGGTTTGATTGGATTTTCACTCACGAATCCGTCGTGACGATTGCGTGCTTTCAACTGTCGTGAATCATTCCAATAGCCACTCGACAGGGTTTTGCTCGATAATATCGTTGGCTAGAACCTACTTATAGCATTTCCTAGTGTTGTTGTTGCCAATAATGCTTTACTTCATCAAACCAACCTCTTGCAAGTATCTTTTTTTCCTCCAACTCTTTAGCCACCTCTCACGGAATGTCCGCTGGGGGCTAACATCTGTTCTCGATTCTCGCATGTCTATTGCCCCCTCCACTATTCCTATTGTCCTAGCGAACTGACCGCCAACACATTCCACTTTACGCGATTATTGTCCTCTCTGGATGACTTCCGAGAAAAAAAGATAAATTAGTGTTCCATTATTAGACAACAAACCCTCTCTCTCTCTCCCAAAATCCATCCAATAGCAGCTGTATGACCTACATGAGGCCTCAGGGAAGAGAAGGGATGGTGTCCGGATCATCACGATCGCACACAAACCCCTCCGGCACCACCGCCCTCGAGTGAGCTACTAGGCGCCTCCATCGCTTGTCGCAGCACCATTTAGCACTCAAGGCGCGATCAGGATGAGTTAAGCGGAATGCTTAAACCGACACCATTGTCTGCGGAGGAGGACAAAGGAGAGAGAAAAAAAACCCCGAGGCAGAATTAGAGTACATTAACCCCGCCTTTCGCCATCACACACGTGGAAACATAATTTCTTCTTCGTTCAATGGGACAGAGACCAGAGCATAAACAATACACTGCTCGTGCTATCATCGTGCCTGGGGTGCCCGCAACCATTATCAGCACTCTTCCACCACAAAACACGCTCACAAAAAAACACAAGAACAAGAAGAAGAAGAAAAACAAACAATCCTTCAGTGGCTGACCAGGAACGGTGTGTGCCAGCACGTGGTAGGCTTCGGATCTCCTTCCTCCTAAATGATATAAATTGTTCATTTATAATAAATTCCCGTTCCCATTGCCAGCGAGAAACATGAGACAAGTGTTCTCGAGAGCCTCGGCCCATGACAGCACAGCAGCAGCGGTGGCCAACACGAAAAAAGGACGAAGATGAATGGGATACGCGAACCTCCGATGGGCATCGAAACAAAACATGCGTCCAACAATAAAAGCTAAGTATTGTGACGAGCACCAACACGGTGGGGGGCCACCGGATTCTTCTCAGCACGAAGCGAAGACAAAGACTGAGCTGGACGAAGCTGGACTTGGCTACCGCTTGCCCTGGCATGCTGCGTGAGTTCTTGGTGAAGAGATGAAGATTTCAACGCCGTATGGTTGCGCTCCTGGGGTGGCTTGTGCTGACCGGCACCACCGGACACACAATAAGCACGATAAATTAGACAACATGGCCTGAACTGGGTGGGCGCATTGGCAACCTGGGGTGGATCTCGGCTGCGTGAGCATTAGAGCGAACACAAATGGGAATCCCGCCCGTCCCGTTTCAGATATGTTAAGATTATCTGAAAGACAAAATATGACTAATTTAAGTATTAAAATTCCTCTTATTTTTTGTTAAAAAAACAAACAACTGAATTGAATATCCCATAAACTCCCTAGCAACTCCTTAAAATCTCAGTGTATCGTATCATTATTCCTTTTCTGGTATAATTCCTCCGTAATGATCCTTAATGAAGCCAAGGCACGTACGTGACCTCTTCGATCCGAATTCTCATCGCTCTTTCGCCTTTCCGGGACACTACAACTATCGTTATTGTTCCCCTTCGCGAAATTCGGATAAACACATGTCTTAAGACACCCGCGGAGCCCAAGCGGCCAAAAGATAAGATGCCACACGCCACTGCGCGTGCATTGTCGGTTGCCAAACGACCGGGGATGCCTTCCGACCAACC
>NC_064877.1:20092500-20135000 GCF_943734665.1 Anopheles aquasalis | reverse complement strand
AACCACTACCACCAGAGGTACCGGGCACAAATCACAACACGAGGCAGTGCGAAAAGGGCCTTTTTCCGGAAAAGGCTTTCCGGACTCCAAGGGGCGGTCAAAAGGGCATCGTGCCAACACGACGATGTGCAAGAGATCGACTTCAGGCCTTCAGGCTTCAGGCGGTACGACGCTGGAAGTGAAAATGATTTAAAAGGAGCTTTTCCGGTCGGCTGCATGTGTAGGCCGGTGCGAAAGGCTTCATCGGCGGGCTTTGCGGAGTTCTCGTCGGTACGGACCGGAGAGTGACCGTTAGGCCAGCACCGATGTTCGATGATTCCGTGGGGCTTTGTGGGGCCCTACATCCAACACATCGATCGGGCTTTACCTCTCTCTCTCTCTCTCAAACTTCCCGGTAATGCCAGTCCCCGGGCCCAGTCTTCCGGTCAGCCAATCGGCAAAAACTTCACTCCACCAACGAGGGGGAAAACTTTGGCCAACGACCGCAAAGCACCGCGAGCATTAGCCAAATTGAAGAAATGGCAAGCCAGTTGTAGGTTCGTTGGTTGGCGCGCTGGGACTCGATGAGGAACTCCGTCCGCAACTCGCAAGCGAAGCATAAATAAAGCATTCGCATAAATATAACTTACACAGCCCTTTGGCGTGCACTGCTCACTACTCGCTCGCTCGCTCGCTTGACTCACTCGTTCACTGTAATCCTATTTTAAAAGAGCCGACACCAGAACGACGACAACGACTTCCAACGGGCAGCACCGGCCTTCACCAAATAATCGTGTTTTGGCACATAAAGAGCGGCTCTCTAGGCCCCGGATGCACTAATTGGAGGCACCCATTTACCCATTCAGCAGCATTCCGCGATAGCAGCACCACTTCGACTTCACTTGATTGTTCAAGATCATTAAAACGACGATGCTCGCGCCCTTCACCTCATCCCCCGGGGTGGAGGGCCTCAGTTGGTGTGTTCTGTGCGCCACGGAATGCATCGCAATGGCCGCACGGTATACATAATTTATGTGCGCCTCTTTTAGAAGAAGAATTGCAGTCCAGTCCGAGGTGAGAACGTACGATCGTGTGGCGTGGTGGTTTTCATAAAACAAAACGAGCCCCTTAAGCAATTATGCCCGACCGGGAAGGGGAGAGTTTTATCATTATTTGGTTTATTATTCTTGGTCGACCTGGAACACAAGAGTCCTCATTTTAAGGACATTCATTATTATTGCTGCAGAGCTCCAGCGAGGATAAGATTTTACAAATCATATTGCCAAGTTGCTCAAAAGATATTTTGTAAAATAAGAAAAAAATATTAGAAATTTCCTTTCATTCTTTGAAATTTCCATTTTCCCATCCCTGGAGCATAGGAGGTACCATCACTGGCCTCGGCCAACACCACGGCCACTGTAATGCTGCCTGTTTTACAGCGAAATCAACATTTGCTCAGTGGCTCCGAGTTTTGAAGCAGAAATTAGCCATGTTGTCCGAGGGATTACCTAACGCTCTTCTGAACAAATCAGCTCCTCGGCACCCATAGCGTGACCACTTAACGTCAGCACCAGAAGCACCAGCATCAGCACAGCAGCACAGCAGCACAGCAGCACACCGGTTTTGTACGAAACGATAGGGAAAAGTTTGCGATCCGGACAAAATCCCAACGAAATGCAGGTTTCGTCGAATATCAGCAGCAGCAGCAGCAGCAGCAAAAGTGGTATGGTGGCGTTGGTTGCATCAAGCACAACCGAAGAGCTCACCAGCAAACGACGAGGACGCCAGCGACGATGATGCATTTATGATGCATAAATTACCATCCGCCCCAAGAGTCCCACTAGAGCCATGGGAAACGGGCCTGGCGTCGACCAACTGACACAAACCAAGTGCCAGCTATTATTTTACTTGCATCCGTTCGCGCCCGCTTGCCGGCGTTCGCTTCTTACGTCGGTCGCTTACTTTTTACGTCCACCGGATCCACCTTCCAGCGCGGGTCGGACTCCGTCTTCCCGGTTTAATGCTCTGGCTATGGCTCTGGCTCTGGCTCTGGTTGGTTTGAAAAATGGCCGGACTTTTAGCAGCCAGCAAGCGGTAAGTAGGAGCTTATGAGTAACAGCACTGGGCTGGGTAAAACAAACAGAAAGCAACCCACCACCCCCGAAACAACTCCACGAAAAGAGGGTGCGCGGTCAGCATCAGCGCGTGCCGCGTGGCAGCAAAGTTCACGCGAACTTCACCGAAGCGCACGACATAATTAATTTCTGTCATCATATTTCCAGCGAAAGATAAACATTCCCAAAAGCGTCCCTTTTGGAGGGCAGAGCACCGTTGTTTGAAAAAAAAAAAACGGACTCTGGACAGGGCAGTCAACTTACGAGCCCATCGACAGACCGTCACAAACCATCCATTCGCTCCGGGAAGCCTTCAACGCATTTCGTTCTGGTGTCGAAAAACATTATCGATAATTATTGGGATCCCTTTTTTCCAGAATCAACAAACCAGCTCCCCCATTAGGAGGTCCTGGTGACCAACGGGGGATAAGGACTAAGGCGTCCCAGGATAATGGAAGCACAAACTGCACCTCCGCCGCCTTCGTTCGCTCGTTTGCGGTGACTCAAAGTTTATGAGCGGCGTTGGGGCAAGCTTTTAAGAACTAAAAAGCATCCGTGGGAGACGGATAGGACAGCTCGGAGCGTTCCATTTATCCGTACCCATCTCTGGAGGTGGTATGAGTTGCGGTTGCCTGCCAGTTCCTGGCAGTTAATAAATTGCTTCTTTATGGGATCCTTCCTTACTTTGCGTATTCCAGTGCTCGACTGCCTTACCCCCGAGTGTTCCTCTTTCACCCGTCTCTGCGAGTGCCAGAGAGAGTGAACTGACTTGAGACCGGAACTGGCTCGCGAATGATAAATGGTGCAACGGTCGTATGGTTTGAAAACTTTCTACGATAACCAGTACTTTAATTCTGTCCTTCGAAGAATGAAACGGAACATGCGCTGACCGTTTCTATCTGCCACATATGCCAGCAGACTACCAGCCACACAATGGTACCTCATTAATGGTCATACAAAATGGTGAAAACACAAATCGTCCCGCAATCACGGTCACATTAGAGGATAGAATGTGTTGCAGGGATGGAACCTACGGCCCGGGGAAAAATCCCCGGTCACTAATAGGGCAAGAAGTTTATTATTTAATTATGCTTCTACCTCCCACTTGGGTGGAGGTTACGGTGGGGGGCATCGGTGAAGCATGTAATTAAATCACTGTAACCATTCATTTCTATCACTTTTAATGGTCGCTTGGTTGTTGTGAAGCTCGACTCGAGCATACGCGTCACACAATACTTTGTTAGTAACACCCCAGCCCCCACAACACCCTTCTCCCATCCACCGAAATGAATGGACACTTCATGCACCTCATCAACGCTACTCAATGACACAGCACTATCCGCTACTAACCGCATCAATCATTAAGTGTAACGTCACTCCTACCTGGGAGCAAACCATTTGCTGTTGTTTGGCGTCACCATGACGCGTTCCCTAGGACACCCTCACACCCCGACGCGTTGATAACGCATAATGAAAGCTTAATCATTAACTCTCGCTGCATTGTACGCGGTTTTGTGTGAATTATCATTCATTTTACCCCCACCTCCTGCCAATCATGTTCCATACGATCAATCATGTGACCAAACGGCCATTTTGAAAATCAATTAACCCTGCCCGGTTGTGGGTTTTTAGCGGTGGTTTGGTTGAGCTGAAGTGGTTCTTACGACATTGTCGGCTGAAAGGCTTTCAGACAAAATGTCACGAAATGTTGCCCACATAAGGACTGCACTCGTATTAATTTGGAACCCTTTTGTGATGTTTTTTTCTCGTTTTTGTAAACCATCCGGATAGCAAATCACATTTCCCACACCTTCTTCTCGTTGTCCGACTTCCCGATGGTGTGATTGTCAATCTGATATCATTTTTAGCTTGAGTTGTTTTCCTGTGACATACTGTTTGCCTCTTGTAGCTCCTGCTTTCCAATTATCTACGGCGTTTCCATTTGTGTTTATGCAATTTACGTTCCCTTTAGCGGCAGAAGCCTTAAACCTGCCTAGAGTTAACAAGATTTTGAACCTGGGGTTCCACTCCAACAGCGTTCAGCGCTTTCCAACCTCATCGCTCTCCTCTTTCGTTAAGCTTCGGCACTAAACAGGTACCGTGTGACTTCTTTGTCTCCACGAAACGAAACGAAATTCTACAGAAGCGAGGAGAAGCGAGCGAGAGAGCAAAGAAGAAGTCAACAAACTACCGAAAAGCGGGATGGATAGGACAAAACACGGGGTGTGACTATGCTGCTACACTGCGCCAACGTCACAAACTTTTCATCAAACATCAACGACGTGCAAGGAGTCATTCATCAAACTTCTACTGCTGCCGCTGCCGCTGCTACCGTCAGCACTGCCGTGTTCTTGGTTTGCGCAAAAGATGCTGCTGTGGCTTCTCGGCCACTCATACCCACACACAGTGTCTTTCATGGTATGCTTGTTGGTACACCAGGTACACAAACCCAAGACCCCGTGAAGTCAACTCTCATCCGCTGCTAGAGATGCGTGCAGCAGGAGATTCTCGAAGGCATCACTGCTGCTGCTGCTGCTGCTACAGCTGCCTGGTGGAGAAATCTTGTTGGAAAAGTAATTTATGTTGTTGCACTAGTTTTCCCTTTCACTGTGTCCTCGTGCGCTACCGGACCGGCACACCACACCCAGCACTCCTCGTTGGCCAAAAACTTTGCCAACCCAAAAACCATATCAAACCAAACAAGTCAAGTTTGACGCGAGAATGTGCGAGATGCCACCGAAAGCACGATAACGCGGCAACCTGCAAGAACGAGGTGATGCACACTAGATGCCTGTTCCTCGACCACCATGCACTGCGCAACACTGCGCTGTACCTTCGTGGGGAATGAGATTCCTTCCTTCTTCCTGACATCTTTCCAAGGTACACAAGGTAGGCTACGCTCGGCTGTTGTCGTTCTCTGCTATTTCATTTACTTCACCCAAAAAAATAGTGTAAAACTCTCGAGTAGAACGCCAACGGGCCCGTGTGGAACCTCAACTTTTCTTTATTTTCGAGGACACTACCAAGCACTATCTATTTTTTTTTGACTCCCACTTCCTGTGTGGCAAACCACAGTGAGCCCTACAATGCCTTCCCGCATTCCCGCCGTAACGATAACCTTCTGTTTTATGGCTTGAGTAGTTTACGAACGTAATTAAAAGGAAAAAATGGGGGAATTTCCAGGAAAAAAGTAAAAAGCGGAAGGATACAAAGTTGTCGAAACTTGGATGCGGGTGGCTCTAGTGTGACAGCAGCAAATTACGCGCTGCGCTCGGTGCCGTGGTTTAAAACGAAAACTAAAACTTCTTCACTTACCGTTCTTTCAGAGGTGCTGACGATGGAGGTAGAATGCTGTTGGAAAGAACGCAGAAATCGCGTCTATGCACATTCAGGGGAACTAGAAGAATGATCTTTACATTAACCACATGATCAACAAATGCTATTCTCTTTCCACACTGGACTCGGTACACTCGATGCTGACACAAAACTACCGCGGATCTGATTTTGTTTTCAAATTCTCCTGTTTTAACATCTATGTCTACTTCGATCGTATCCAGCCACTCACAGACAGCTCACGGGCTACTACACAAACTAGGCTACACTTCTGGCTCGCTAGTTTAAACGAACGAACAGCATGGCTTCGCTTAAACTTACTTTTATTTCATTTTCGCTTCTCCATCCATTCTATCCTCCCCTCGATTGCCACACTGCGGTGGTTTAAAGCAACAAAAAAACCCGAATACATCGAAAAGGCGTCCCCGTGGCACACCGACAGCACCACGCATGCACGCCACCATCGAGCATCGAGGGCCCCTCGAGACCTGCCCGGATACCCGCCCCGGGGGGTGCCGCAGCGTCGCGTTCCACTTCAATCGCAATCAAATTAATGACATGCATTATTTATATTTTCTCGAATAACTGATATAACTCTTTTCCACCCAGTGGCAGTCCCCCCTGGTTTTGGAGAATCGTTGTGGCGTTGAAGTTCTCCACCCCAAATTTCCACCAGCACCCAGATCCACCAATGGCAAAGGATATGATTTTCATCATTACCATTTTTCCTTCCGACCGCCATCGGGGAGAGCGAGCTCCATGGGCTCCAACGTCAACGAAAGAGGCGTCGTATGTGTGTGTTAGAAGAGGATCGTGGGGAGCGAAGATAAATTCGTCCGTCCGGGATTTTCTCGTCCCACTTTCGGTTCCCCTTCCCCGAAATAAAGGATTGTTTATCCCGCTTAACATAGACAAACTGGAAGCATCGTGAGCGTGGCGCTATGCCACTTCCGTCCATTGTCCTTTGGTGTGCTTGGTATGCTTTGTGTGTGCGCGCTGGTGGCATTAGTCTTCCTCGATTCGTCCCGGTGCACAAGATCGAACTCGATCCGACGCTTGTAGTAAACAAAACGGAAAACACCAACACACAAGCACTGCATCGCGCTGAGACTGCACAGATCCTTCGTTGCATTTCCTTCGCTTGTGAATGAACCCTCGCCACGTCTCGTCTCTTGCTTCCGGTTTACTCGCTTTCGCGTATTATTTTATTTATCAATCCCCCCAACCCTCTCGTTCGTTCGCTTTTGTTTCACAATCGATCGACTTCCGCCATTCTGGCGTGGTGGCCTAGACTCTTTGAACTCCCTGGTCCTTGGGTTCTTTACCTCTCTTCCTTCACTTCGTTTGTAGCACACACTAGTGGTGCCGTTCCGCCGGAAATGACACTGTCAGTCCTACTCATCCTCCTCCTCCATCGCGCTATTCCGCCTGGACTGGAAATAGATCACCAAAGTGGGAAGGCAGGGAAGCGCAGGAACTGCTGTAGAACTATTTTATTGCAGCAGCAGAAGCAGCAGCTCAGAGATTAGAGACGCGGAGATGGGGCTATAAATTTCGAAATTGTTTTCCTCCTTCCAGCACCGGAACGCGTTGGTGATCGGTTTTCTGGCCCTGCTGCTAGTACTACTACATCCTCCACGACAACGCACTCACGGATACCAGAGAGGATACGCACTTTGTCATCCCGAACGACCGTCACCGTGGAGACGTCGTGTGCGATGATGCAATGGCGCTAGATGAAGGATTTTCCGTTTTTGGAAAAATATCTTTTATGGTGCGATTTCATTGTTTTTTCCACTGCTATGCTGGTGATATCTTCTGCAGTATAGTTGTAATGGTGATTGGCGTTGAGAAGTTCGGGAACCAGGACTTCCATTGGGTATTTTCTAATGGAATCGTTCCTCAAGGACAAGTTCGCAAGTGATGGAATCAAACTAATGATGGAACTGCATTGAAATAACGCACTACCAAAGCTACAATAACACTTTGTGCTTCCGACGATGCCCCTGATTGCTCGTTAGCATTAGCAATCTCGCACAGACCACAGTCATCAGGTGTCCTTTACCTGCAACAAGCTAATAAAGGCTGCAGGAGCTTCCTGTCACGGCGCACGAGTTGTGTTTCACTAAAACGAACTTCCCCGCAAAACAACGACCAGAGGTAATTAATCATTCTATCAAAAGTGCACCAGGAGGATCCGGACCGTGTGCGCGGTGCGAACGAAATCAGGTTACTGGCATCACGGCCTTTCGTTCCGTTCCGTTCCGAGAACAAATCGGATCTCATTTTCTCGATGGATCTTTCAAGGGGTGTGCATGGAGAGGGACGAGAAGGCCGATGACCTGTGTTGGAGCATGGAACGCGACGGTAGCACCCTCACGGGTTCCCCCGAAGCTAGTAAATCATTTCACTCACCAGCGCCAACGTTTGATGAAGCATTAACGTAATTAGCGCTTAGCTAGCACCCCACGGCCGGTGGGGTCCCAAGGCAGAAGCAACCCCGGATCCGGACGTAGGAAATTAGCCAGCTGGTTGACTGGCTGGCTGGCGATGGGTAGGAGACATCGAGGAATCGATAAATTTGGAAGCATCAGGGGCAACAACCTCCCACCCCCTCGGGAAAGGCTTGTTTACGATCATCAACCAGCGCAGCTACTAACCTTCGATTCGTTGCATGCACAATGGATGGTCATACCGTGCAAGACACTTCTATCGGTTGTCCAGAATCCCGGTGGCCCTGGATACTGAGTTGGACTCTGATGCAACGCCGTTGGTCTCTGTCTCTGTCGGTGATAGATTTATGTTTGCCGCCTTCCTCCTGTGGTGGTCGAGAATGATGTTTTGCCAGCAATTTAAGAGTCACTTCCATAAAGGGACGCGACCAGGCCAGGTCACACCGGAAAAGAGAGCGAGCGAGCGAGAGGAAGCATGAATTAAGCACCGGAACGATGGCTGTAACGCGTGGGTTCGTGCTCGATTCCACTCGCAAACCTCCCCCGGGGGATTTTGCATCGAATGTGCGTCAAATGCGACACCGGGACCATGTCCCGGTGCATCATCAATCATCGCGGTTTGGTCAGGCAAAATCAATCACACTGAAAGGACACCGGCACCAGGACCATTTGAAGGAGGTCCACGTTTACGGCTCATACATGGCCGCACTGGACCGTATTTCATCGTTCGCCTCCCCCAGTGTGACAGGAAATGACGTCAGTTAGGGAGTGCTCCTCATGGACACGGCACGGGTATTCAACCAATAACCATTTAACTTGAACAAAATTGAAGATTAAAGACCCTTGCCAATGAAGGGGAACAACAACAATCTGCAGATACTTCTCCTTTTAGTCCAAAAACCGAAAGTCAAACGTCTATCGGAACTCCTCAGAACAGGGTCTCTCAAGGACCGGTAAACACTTGAACTTCGTGGCATCCAAAGGTCACCGAAGCACGATCAAATAGTGTCTTTGGCCCTTGCCCTTTTCCTTAGGGTGGTGATATCGACACTTCGACGACGCCTTACTAGCAATGTCCGACAGTCCGGTCCATGGTTTCGTGAGCAAAGCGAGGCATGGAACATGGAACTGGAACGTAATGTCAACATAAACCGTCAATCTCGTCTCGGCTCGTCGCAGTTTTGTCAGCCAAACAGTGGAGAGGGAGTTGGTTTCCACCCTCTACCTCCTCCCAGGGCATATCACAACGCCATCGATACGGCACCATCGGCGAATTGGCTCCCGGGATCGTGGCCCGCAATTTGCTGGATGTTTTCGTTTGACTGGAATGTGCCAATGTGTGTGAGGTCCTCATTCCAACGAATTTTCTACTGAATAACAAATTTTATTTGTCTCCTCGGAGGCAGCGAAAGAAGAAGAAGTCAGAAGCCGCGAAAAGAACGCAAGAACAGTTCCGCAGAAGTTCCTCTGGGGTCGCTCGAAGACTAACTGCGTTCGATGACTTTCTGAAGTTTGATGGGCCATCAGCAGGGCCAGTTGCCCATGTGCGAGAGTGTTTTTG
This sequence comes from Anopheles aquasalis, assembly GCF_943734665.1. Taxonomy (NCBI): domain Eukaryota; kingdom Metazoa; phylum Arthropoda; class Insecta; order Diptera; family Culicidae; genus Anopheles; species Anopheles aquasalis. The sequence goes on along the minus strand of NC_064877.1, from coordinate 20,125,560 downwards.
TTCCGAATTTAAGTAGCCATTGGTTGCCATGGTTTCTTACCCGTGATTCGCTCTGCCATGGTTTCTGTTGTATCTACTCCAGGTTATTTTGGGGAAAATTAGGAAAATCCTCGCAATCGTGACCCTGGGGATAATTCGGGACGGGAGCTATTTTTGGAGTTCACAAGAGGAAATCAAATAACCTTATTGATGGTAAGTGTTTTTGAAATAATTCGCTTCTTTCACAGGAACTTCTTCGGAGCACGGAGCAAATCCTGTTTAATCCAGGCAGGATAAAGAAGCTGCCATTCCTTTGTACCAGATTAATCCAGGACGCTCTGCAGATGATGGACATGTACTCATACAAGTAAACTTCCCTTATCATATTCATAATCATAACTCAAATTCGTATTTGTGTGAGTGCACGAGATGTGCTCGAGCATCGATCGAACACCATTTATCAATGTTTACTTTCATTCACTTGTTTTGATGAATTTATGCAAACAACGTATGCATCTTGACCACGTTTGAGGTTCTGGCAGAGAGGTCCCTCCCTCCCTCAAAGCTAAACTCAAATGTCCAATCAACGCCCGGAAACGCCAACACACAGCAACAAAGCCACCACCATCAACATCAACAGCAACAGCCACAACACCAGCAGCATCCTCAAAACACTCAACTACCAACCGGCTAGTGCCCCAAAAGGACGTCGCACCTGCGAGAGTTTATGTTTATTTCCGGTTGCTTTTAAACCCATAAATCACCAAGAAACGTGTGTCGGTATGTCGGTGTGTGTTTGTGCTGCTGGCCAAACCCAAAACAGCAAATAACATTACCAATAAAACTCCCCTTTCCACCCCCCCCCCCCTCCCGCCAGAAACAGCTCCTTTCCCAACAGGTACAGGGGGATTGAGGGAGGGTGCAGGTGAGTGAGAAAAATGGCGTCGAGGGATTGCGCCGATACCTTCTTCCCACCTCATACACCATGGCTTAGAAGAGGCACCTCAGGTGAGCGAACGTCCGAAAAGAAAAGGATCTTCAGTCCAAGGGTCCGACGTTCGAAGAAAACGCCCAAGGCCATGGACCGGTGTGAAGTGTGAGTCCTGGAGGCAGGTCTGGGAGGAGATATATTATTAGGAAAGTATGCAGCCCGCACATAAATTACCGCCAACTTATTGGATTGGAAATGTTGCACCACTTGTCCCTCACAGGAGGCCCACACGCAGTTGACACAGATGACTGCAAATGCCGACGAACAACCACACGGCCAGAACATGAGGCCTGTTCCAGTTTACACAAAAGTGAAGCCCCACTTCGTGTCCTCGTGCCTACGTATGTTGATGGTATGTTCCTCGTTGAGTAAAGTCCGTTGTCTTCGTCCGAAAAATGAAAACCTTCCGGCCTGGCTGGCCAGTCGGTCAGTCGGCCATCCTGTACCGGAACGAGATGCTGGTGCTGCTGGCCGATGTCCTCATGTCATGTTTCCGAGCTTTCATCTCCGGCCCCCGGCACCACCGAACCAAGTGAACGAAACATAAGAAAACCATCCCCTGTTTGGTACGGTGCCCCTGGTCGAAACTGGCAGGAAAGATTAGTCCGAATTTCATCCCGAAACTGCAATGCACCCCCGGAGGCGATCCAGAAGGCACACACAACCCACAAAACAAATGCCGGAAACATTGTCCCGAGCCGGAACAGACCACCGGCCTTGCTAACTTCGATCGGATGCATTAGCCGCTTGTCCATCCAAGGGGTGCCATAGCTCTGGTGCTGTTGCTGTTGCTGCTGCTGTTGCTGTTGCTGGACATCATTACCAGCTGCCGGAGGATCCACACAGACACCACAAGGACATCGAGCGCATGCAGACAAGCTGGCATTCCATGGGAAAAACCGGTTCACAAGTCCGGGAGTGCACCTCGGGGTGGATGGATAATGTTTCTTAGATCTCTCTTTCTCTCTCTCTCTCCCTTGGTAGCTGCTGCATTCCGGTCCGAAAATTCGCTTGTGACAATCTCATCTGGATGGAACGGAGCGATGTGTATGGTAATGGTTTTCCAATGAACGTTGGTCTACCAACCTGGGTATTAGTGTCGTGTTGTGGAAGGGAGAAGAATGTTTGGCTTCAGGTTATGTGGTTGTGGAACGAGCTCCCCGGGTGGAATGATTTAAGTTTCTAATTATCGAAGATTGCAAAGAACAGAATTCTGTTGGAATTGCACTGATGGACCTTAATGGTGAGCTGGCCAGTTCCGAACTTACTGACACTCAAGCAGATTCGAAAGACAATTGGAGCTCTAAAGATGAAATATATAGAGCTATTTCACGAATTATGCGTCTTATGCGGATGCCAATCAAAGAAATTCCCAAAAAACTAAGCGAAGCGCTATCCAACCGAAGAGAAAGGCCACTTCTCGAGAAACCAAAACAAGACCTCTCATAAACTCATTTTCTGCCTCAGCGAGCATAGACGAGGCCGTCCACGGCTCGCTTTCCGGTTCGTCAATAATGTACATTTTGATTAGATTATGCAAGACATCAAGCATCACCGAGTCGGGATTCGGTGGCGGTGTCGCACGGAAAATCGAAGAATAAAAAAGGCTAGAAATCCCCCGCACAATGTGGGCCTGATGCCGCATAAAATCAGGCTGCGACAAAATGGCGCGTTACCGTGTATGGATTCACGGCCCGACGGGGAGGAGTGCGATGTTGGAGGCGAATTACCGAGGGCCGCATCCATAATCGAACGCCGGGACAATCCATCCATACCTCCTGTTCCTCGTTGGCTGGGGCACGCAATGGAGCGAGCAAAATCGAAAAAGATCAAAGCATCATCCACTAGCAACGTTGCGGGGGGGTGAAGAGACAGCGAGGCCTATTTTCCACTCAGACTCAGAAGAAATCGAAATGCTGCGAAGGTCAGCAGCCGTCTCGAGCGTTTCGATTCGTCTCGCCAAAAACTAAAACTCTTCATTGCGCCTTTCCTCCAATACTCCATAGGCTTATCGCTTATGATTTCGCGTATTCCTTTCGGAATCTTTGGGATGGTGCTTGGTTCCCAAGACGCAGATTTGGGGACGCTTACGCAGGGATTACTGGCAGGCAGGTCTAGGGCCATCATCAACCTGCATTCTTGGCCTTAAAAGAGGCAGACGGATCAGGGGAAATCCCGAAACCAATCAGCCCGACAGCCGGTGCACGCCTTACCCTTCCGAAAACTTTAAATAAACTCTTACCAAACGTCCTGTGGGTTGTCCTACGGCCTTCTTTTTCCGGCCTGGACCTTAGAACGCTACCGTGTGTCAGGTGGTTTCGAATCAATTTATCAATTACCCTGGCCATCGTCGTCGGCTGCTATCATCGTAAACGATATCGGGCGATATATTGAGTCTAATCCTGCAGCATGTTGCCCGGGACGGGATCAACTGTCCCCTAGGCCTATGCCGGGAGCTAAAAGTACGGACGAGGCCATGTACGTCCGGATACTCAGCATAAGATTTGGGACTTCATCTCAATAGGTGCTTCCTGCTGTTTTCAAGCTATCGGCAATACCGTGCCTTCGAGTCTCCTGGAAATGGAAATGGAGAAGTGGTTTGGAAAATTATTACTTGAAGCAGATTTTAAGTGCTCCTTCGATATGGCCCCGGGGGACGATACCGGTCTGCCTGCCTGCCTGTCGCTCACGCTTTCATCTATCGCATTCGGTGGCCGTCGGATTCTCGCATATCTTCTCCCCTTCCAGACCACTCGATCCGCTTGGATTGTGGAGTGATAGAAACAGTTGCCTGGCAGCAGAAGACAGACACTCCGTCGACGGTATTGTGCCTTGTGGTCGGGGATGCGAATGCCCTTGTGCCATAAACCATGAGGCAGAGACAAAGAGAGAAGAAGAAAAAGGAAGAGGGAGAGTGAGAGAAAATCAGAACGAAGATAAGTAAGAATAATGATCTCTGACGTAAACATGAGTCGGACTATTTGCACCGTCGTCGTCGTCGTCGTCGTCGTTGTCGTCTTGGTCGTCGCCGCTGCGTAAATGGGTTGCTGCTCTGCTCTGCTGCTCTGCTGCTCTGGCTAGGCCTACTGCTCCATCTCATCGGACTGGTGATGCTCCCAGTACCATTTGCAGTAGGACTCCCCTGCCTACTACTCTTTAACTTTATTTTTATTCCACCATCCCCAGAGCCGGAGCCAGAGCTAGAACCTGAGCTGATGTTTGCCAGGATCGCCGGGCCGGAAGAGACCGGGCCGGCTCTGGCCGTAAGCCGTTTGCCGATTCCTAATGGCTTCCTAATTCTGCCGCACAAATACAATTAATTCAACAGACAGTTGATAACACACACTCGCACCCGTACACTCTGACGAAGATGTGCGTTGAGCACGTGTTTTAAGGGCTCTAGGGAGTGGGCGAGTGTGTCAGATTCCATAAGAGATGCTCCGACCGGAAGTGATGGTGCCCTGTAAGGGGGCGCAACGAAGATTGTGCTCACTTGGTGTTTAACATTCGCACAAGCGCGAGCGCGCGCACGCATTCATCTTGTTCAATTTGTATCCTCCCTATGATTGCCGTCGACAAAGTCGAAGAAAGCCATGAGAGCGTTTGTGGAGCGTGAAAATGGGAAAACACGCATCCACGGGGACAAATTTATCTGAAGGATTATCCCTTTCTTTACGCACCGCCGCGACGCCGGAAGGCGAGGATATCGACGATAAAGGACGAGAAGAAGGAGGATGGTTGCTTGCTGCTTATTAAGCTAAATATCTATTATGCCTAGGATGTATTATGCCACCGAACGCCATTGCTATCATTAGTATTCCATTTTCAATGCTGCAAGTTTGTGCGATTTGTTCTTTTTGTTCTTCGTTGTGACATTAAATTCGATAAGCCGTCACAATTTACTCCGGCTTACTATTCCGAATTGGCATGGAACAGTCACAGTGCCCGGGGGCACAGCGTGAAGGACTTTTTACTGGATTATCCATCGTAAATAATCGGAAGGAAGAGAAAAGCGACCGCTCGTCGAGTCGGGCGACCAAACGGGGCATTATTGGCGGTAATCAATTGGATTGCAGCCACGGTCGATGGGCACCAAAAGCCACCCAATTTGGGGGCCGCATGTGCAATCAATTTCAAAGAACAAAGCACCGATTAAGAATTAATTGTAAGAGCCATTCGTTTCAACTGCACACACCACACTACACCGCGAAATGGTGCTCATTGGACCAACACCGGGCACTGCTGCGCCTGGCGACTGGAATGGAATGGATGGAAGGAAGTGTGAAGCGCGCAACGGTGCGAAAGGTGCGAAATGAAACAATTAACCAACCAGCCAACGATCGGGGTGTTGTGTTGTGCAGTTTGTCTTGAAAATGAACTGCAAATTGAGCCTCGGTAATGGGCGAATGATGAACAAAACGCTTTCCACATTCACCAACCAACCAGCCAGCCAGCATAAAACGGATCATTTCACCACACCACCAACGGTGGACCTCGTAGAAAGGGAGCGAGTCTCAAAGAGTCATTAAGCAACCGAAGGGTATAAATAAAATGCGCAGCACCACAACAACAACAACAACAACGTGACCGAAGCAGACGCGCCAACAACGCCACACGCACCACAGTCCTGCCACGGACAGCGACAGGGAACTACCGCCATCATTGGTGGTGGACGGAGTGGATCCTTAAAAATTCCTTCGCAAATATTCCACGTCCAAGGCACTACGGTCGTTCCGAGAGAGAGAGAGAGAGAGAGAGAGAGAGAGAGAGAGAGAGAGAGAGAGAGAGAGAATGAGAGCTCCAAATCATCCCCTGGTTGCCCCGGAGTGAAGTGTGCAAGACGGAAAATGGAAACGAAAAAAAAAGCCGGTTCTTCAGCCGGGCACAACGAGCACACCCCTCGAGGGTAGATTGGCCAACGCGTGAAGGGCGCGCAGAACGTCGGGTAGCGCAACAATAACATTAGCAGCTTAATTTGGCGTGGAAAAATCATTAAAACATAATTTATTGAAGTGGCTTTCGAGTGGCTGGCAGGTGAACCGGCCCTTCGACAATCGGCAACCTTACCGGTGGTGCGGGTGGAGGGAGAAAAGGAGAGAGAGAGAACGCACACAAGAGGCAAACGAAAGAGTGGAGGTGAGATGGATGCCTTAATATCGCTAACGGCACCAACGTGGACCCGGTCCGCCACCGATGAGCTAAAGGTGTGCCACAAACCGAGACCGAGACCGAGGAACTCCCGAGAAGTCGCCTCGAGGGACGGTTGGCGCAAAAATTATCCGGAAGGAATGCCATTGGATAATGTTGCCCGAGCGCGAACCACGCAACCGGAACGAATGAGCAGACGGGAGAAGAGAACCAGCAGCATCCATCTTCGAGGCAAACGATGACTGGCTGGCTCGTTGGATGGATGGATGGATCTCGCTCGCTCGCTAGGGCCGGTGTGATAAAGTTTTCTAATAAGGAAATTATTTCTGTAATATTTTCGCACACCCCAAAGGGCCCCTCGCGTACCTAACGGACGCGAGCTTTGGTGGCATTGGTTTCATTTTGCTGTACGGTTCCCAACGATACCAGCGACGAAGCTTTGGTGGTGAAATGGTAATGAATGTGAAAACAATCGGAAAGAAATGGAAATTGCAAGCTTATGCACCGAGCAATGGAGGCCCATTCGACGCAACGATGTTCCCTTAAAGTAATTGAATACCATTGTGATTAGCTAATGCCCTGGTGGTTTCTGCTTCTGCAATTAAATGGTACGTGATTTGAACTAAAAGGAGGGAATTTGAATACATCCTCGATTGCAAGCAAATACAAAACATATATATCATATATTTATGCCAATTATGAACAACAAGATAGTAAATCAATTAAGAAAAGGAGAATGAATAAAAATTAACAAAAACGTAACCCTAAGCAAGTAACATTTAACAATAATTTCGACATCACTGGATACTTTACGAGAATTAATGATGCATTTACAACTTAATTACGTAACGAAAAATGCTTCCCATTGAATGAAAAGCGAATTGTTCTTCAATGATTGAATGCATTACTGCAAAATTCTAATTAATATCAAGTCAGTCTTTCAAGCAGAGACTGAAAAGAGCCATTTTTTTATGGTGAAATATTATGTAATCATGTCTGGGTACGCATTCCAAACGATTCTATAGCATTTCCCAGTATTAATCGTCTCTTTACAACCCCTTTCCTGTGTGTTTCCCGTACTCCTCTTGTTTTTTATAGATACTTCAACGGCCTATAACATTCCAAAAAACATTGCCAATAACCCATTTAATGTTGAAACTCTAATCAACTACAATCTATTCATCACCACTTGCTTTCAATCTCGCTAATCGCACAGTTTGTTGGAACATCTCCTTCTACAAAACCCTCCATGGTACAGGCAGAGAGGACACCAAACGATACGATAACTGCACCCAATTCGGAGGTCGAACTGCCCGAAGCTCGAATGGACCGTGACCGTCACCGGTCATGCTCGCCTGAATGCTAATCGCCTCACTCCCTCCTTCTCTCTTTCTGTCTCTCTTACCCCATGCAATGGATAATGGATTGACTAATTGATAAAACGGTCTCGTAAACGAGTTAAGTGTGGCATAGCCGTAGCCACTGTGGCCGCTATGCGATACCGGGCGCTCCAAATGAAGTTAATGGTTGTTTGAAGAAGAAAAAAAAAACACAACAATACAAACTTCAAGCCATTTACCGTTTTAACCGGACCCTCTAAACACCGACGATACCGTCGATCGTCCTTTCGATCCGGCCAACCAACGGAAGCTATTTGAGAAGGCCTGACCTGACCGGCTGCTGTGAAAGTTTGATAATTTAAACTTTTGGCGAACTGCTGCAGCACGTGCCCGGTGTCGGCGGAAACAATCAATGACGCGTGCACCTGCAAATTGTCAAACTTTTTGGCCGCGAGCTCATTGTTTTAGTGGCGAGTTGTGTGCGGCATCGATCGATTCGCAAACTACCGAAACCCCACGCACGAAGCAAATTTAAATCATTTCGATAGCCACCAGCGAGCGTGTGTGAACGTGTGATATGAATCGTCCCGATAGCATGCTATGCCCAGTCGCGGTACAATCGGTTGTGAAAATGTTCCGGAATCGATCCGGCGGAAAGTTTTCACTGGGAAATAAACTCCAGCACCGCCTGCAGCGCCTGCAGGACCGGCGAGGATACGTCGAAACGGGGACTTTGTATCAATTTTGCCAACACGACCGGTCTGAGCGGCCCTGCCGGAAAACAAAATGGCAACAGAGAAATCAGTCTCCCTTCCGTTCCGTGCCGGTGAAGTGAAAATAGTGACGACAAGTGAGGACTGGTCCCGTCTGCGCCAGGATTTACGCAGCACGCCGCCGATCGATCGATCGTTCGCCGGTCGAATGGAATTTCGTCAAACTTCCGTCAGCGCTGGACCGAACTGCATTGAACAGAGTTGGTCCGGTGTTGGTCCGGAGCCCAGTCGCACACGGTGTTGTTGGAGTCGCTGCCTTACGGAGTTCCCAGAATCCAATGGAAGGGCGCAAAAAGCGGCGAGAGGTCAGAAGCAAAAGTTGTTCGATCGAAACAAGTCAAAGCAGGGGCCAAGTTTGCGACAAAACACAACAGCCTCTCCTATGTCTCCTGTCGCTTCGCTCCCAGAGGTGAACTTTTATGACACTTCCAGTGACTCCAAACACCAGGACCGGTGGCCGGTTTCGATCGGATTGCGGATAGCTTTTTAAAGGTTGCTTTCCGAAACATTTTAACCACTCGACAAAAAAAGGCGGACTAGACAAAATGAAGGAAAGTGTAATACTTTATCCTGGGAATGTTCACCTAGTGCCACTGCATAAATGATGCGGTTCCATCAATACAGCTGTAAACTTCACTCCATTAGATCAAACAGCTTCGTGCGCTAGATTAACTTTGTTTCATCTTGTTCTGAAGAACTAGAACGTTAATCTAATAGATAGTTGATATTTGAAGTGCAATATTGTTGGTATCTTAAGGCAAATCCACGTTCTAACTCCATCTGCAATCAAAGAGTCTCAATTCTCTGCACTGCAGGGCATTAAATTAAACGGAAAAACCATAAAATTCTAGTGGAACACGCAGCTGCCGGATGTCACTCTCGACAAACCGTTACAGCAACATTCGACAACTCATTTGTCATTGTCCATCGAGCGCCGCAAAGCTGAACCTTCCCTGGACGAAGCTTATCGTAAACTCTCGGTTCCATACCAACACCACCATGGTGCTCACTCTCTCTCTCTCTCAATCTGGCGTGGAGTAGCAACATCCCGGAAACATCGATAAAAAGCCAAACCAACCCCTCGGCATCCTCAAAACACCGGACTCGAATCCTGCAGAACCGGACGGAACAGGATGGAACCGAGTGTGTGTTGGGTTTGAAAACTTCTTCTTGTTCCTTTTTTTTTTTTTGTTTCTCGATGTTCGGTTTCCAGCAGATCAAAGTTAAACCAAATTAAATTGTTCCACCCATCTGCCATACCTCTATGCATCCCGTACCTCCACCGTCCTTCTCCCGCGGGATCAAAGGTGATAGATACCGGTGAAGTGTGTAGCAATCGTCGATAAGGCGCGGTCACGCGGTACAAGGAACCCTAGGGGTCAGGGGAACGGCGGTCCGAAAGTGGTTTGCTGCCGTTGCCGTTGGTCCATTTTCCTTTTATCTACGAATTTCTCCGCCCTCCTCGGTACCGGTACCGGAAGCGATACAAAACCCAAAACATTTCGCCAGGGCCTCAACGACGACGAGCGACCGACCGACCAAGCGAGCATCCTTCTACACGGGAAAGGGGATTTGGAGAACACGACCACGGGACGTGGTGGGTGGGTGGGTGGGTGGAAAAGGCACGTAAAAGTTTGACACTTTTCGGACGATCGAGAGTGGCGGGGTGGGGGGGGGGGGGGAAGTGGCCACAAGGGCATAGGCAAAGCAGCTGACCGCACGACACCCGATGGTCGATTTGTGGACACGTTTTTCTCGAGCGTAAAACCGATCGAGCTCGAACCGAACAATTGCTCGGACCGATCGTTTGCAGACCGATTGCGATTGCGTCTTGCAGGGCGATGCTTGAGGGGGGTGGCATGCCTAAAACGGAAGAATTCCAATTAACTAGCCACACAAGATTCAATTATACTCTTCACCTCCTCACACTCTTCGTGCAGCCACCCTGCTGTGCTCTGCCACGGTGGTTAACAGCAAAAGATGGAAGATGTACTAGTGTACCACTTCTACCAGCTACTAAAAGGAACACATTTCACCTTTCACCGATGCACCCCTAGAAAAGGAAAGAGAGAGAGAGCGGGGGTGAGGGTGTGTCCACAGTAATTAAGTTGTAAATTTACCGACAAAATGTTTCTCCAACAAAGTGTATCCAACAATATTGCCGCCACGGCAGGGTACGTAGAGTGTACTAGGTGTGCCTGTACGGGTGTATGAGTGTGTGGCTGTGGTCAGACCAGTTATTCCGATCACAACCGACCGGAACAACGGAACTCTGGACCGGAGCACGTCTTTACCTTTAACTCAATTTCGTTTGCAACTTCACTCTTGTCGTATCGTGGAGTGCAGTACAGTCCAAGTGCAGTGCCCATTATCAATTGCCAATTGCATTAAGTGCTGCTGCAGCAGCTTAGTGCATTTTAGCGCTCTGGAAGTAGAAGGGGCTTTTTTTGACAATTATTTGAACTAAAAGTTATACATTATTTGTACAACGAAATTTTAGCACAACAATTAGGGATCTGTTGCTAAGCTGCCAGTAGATCCGCAACTTTTCCGTTAAGAACAATTAAAGGTACATTTCTTTGAAGTTGCTATCGTGTATGAGCATGATCAAAAGGTCAGAAATTTACTCTACCTTGATTTTTCACTTAACTAAGCACTGTTATCGTGGCAATGCTTTGCAAATTCCACAATTTGCGGTAACCAATGAACAATTTATCACAAGTCACAGCACCAAACATTAAAGCGAATAACCGCGTTCGCGTTCAATGACGTCACTCCCACGAATTCACGGGCAGACACGTGTGCCAAAAGTGTCCGCGACCTCGCAAAGTCTCGCCCAATCTTCACAGCAAAACACTCATCATGTTCTGACAAACTGGCGCGAACTCCAACCCCCCCAGAGATTACTCGGAACGGTCCAATACACGCACTGGGCGCAGGACTAAAGGGCTGCTATAAAATGAACTAAAAATAGACAACAAACTCCCTGAGTATACACATGACACGGTCACAGACCGTTTTTCGAATCCCACGGCAACAATATGTCACTCTCAACTTTCTCGGTACGAAAGCCTAATGGAGGGAGCAAAACATTTTGGAAAATGTTGTTTTCCCACTTTCACTGAATCCTCGTGATCGCGTCCACAGTAAAAAAAGCCAAAAAAGATAGAGTTCCACGAGGCACAAATTCACGTTGAGGCCGAGTTTTTGTACCGAGCCTACGAGTCTCCAGAGATATCTCGTTTCAGTGTCCCAGTGCGCCAGCTAGTAACACAGTGTCTCTGGTCGCAGTAACTAATCTACTGTATCGGTGGAGAAGGAGAGGAGGAGTGGATATAAACTTTAATTTTATTACAAACCATCCTTTGTCCATCACTCTTCCATTAAAAGCACCGTTTGGTGTGCGTTTGATTTTCCCTGCATTTCAATAATCGTCATCGGGACCATCAATGTTCAATCACGGTCGGTTGGTCGGTCGGTCCCACTCCGCTCCGGCCCTTTTACGTCGTGGGATTATCATTTTTATTGTCCCGATTAGATTTGACACTCGCTCATGAAGGTTTTCTCTGCTCGGACCGCACCGCCACGCCATTGCCATTGTCTCTGTGGCGCTTGCCTCCGTTCCTCGGTCTTCCAGAGCGATCGGAAAGGTGACATCGAGAAACGACATCGATTTCGACAAATCAGTCCCCCGGGAAAGGGAAAAGGGAAAGAAAGAAGACGGTTGACCGAGAAAAGAGGCGAAAGGATGACCCCGCTCCACTCTGGAGCCCACTCCTAAACGCTGTCCAGTTGGTTTCCAGCTGACCCCCCAAAAAAAGGTTAACATGATCCTCCATTTTTTTGCTTCGTTTCGAGTTGGACACAACACAAATTGAACACAAACGACGTCGAGCCGGGACCAGGGACCCACCCGGTGCCTGTGTGGATTTGAATTTTCCCTCTGAACTTTCATCGTTTCGGAACACCGGGAATCTGGCTTCAGGTTCTTTCACATCTTCTCATTTCCGTCCGAGCAAAGTCCAGTCCTCGTTCGCTAGCAGACGACATAATCGACATCGGAGATCTAAGCGACGGCCAGCCAGCACACTACAAAGACAAATGCGAATCAATAGAAATCAATAGAGGACATCAGGCCAATGGTGACAATGACTGAACACCCAACACTGTCGTCTCGAACCTTTTCGGTGGAAAATTCGAATTTCCACCCAACAATCAACGTACCTCGCTCCGCAGTAATGGGTCCGATTCCGGTGCCGGCGATTTTCGGTCCCCAGAGAGAAAGAAAGGGAGAGAGAGAGAAAGAGAGAGAGAGAGAGAGAGAGAAAATGTGTTCCTTGCTTCGACGGAAGGTTCCGATGGGTTCGGTGGATGATTGTTTTCTGTGCTCGATTGCTTTTTGATGGTTCAGTTGTTTGATTTTACTTTCGGTTCAAGCGGGCCGAAAATACGAGACACACGTCTCGTGCTCGTTCTGCATTAATGGATGACAACGCTGTGCCATGACGCTGCTGATGGTGCTAGTTATTTGGTTTGAAAGTTTCCTCTCTCCCTAATCCGAGTTAAACTAGCCGAAGGGTGTGTTCGAAACTAGTCGAATTGGTCGGGTTTTTCGGTGAAATCGTTTTTCAGAAGGGATTATGAACATTATTTTCCTACATGCTGTGCTTTAGAGTGTACGCATTTAGTTCATGGACTTGCTCTATCCAACAACATGTTAAAAGAGCAAAAACAAAGCACTGCTGTATAGCTGACTCTCGCTGTAATGTAAGTATTTTTCTGATAATTTCTAATGCACCTCCTTCCTTTTGTTCTTCAATAGGTTTTAGTTGTACTTTCACTGCTATTTTCATGATTCTAAAAAACACAACACAGCTTCTTGAGTTGGAAAATACAGTGAAGATAACAGCATACTACATGCTCAAACATATTCTTATAACGTCCATACATTATCGATACACAAGGATGAAAATGTTATTTTAATTTGAAGAAATCATGTTCCATATATTAGGTACCTCTGCGATAAGCAACACATGTGCTTCAGATGATGTGCTGGTGAACTCCTCTTGAACCGATACTGCCAGAAAATATGCCAGGAACCAGGCCACTATTCCTGGCCAAGATGTTTGAAGTATGCTATTATATGCATCGTTGCTTGGACATTATACAGCAACAAAGAATATTAATAAGAACATATCCTAAGAAACAAAACAAAATATTAAACGATGGATTGTATTTGGTGTACAGATTCTAAAGAATTCTGTTGTTATCTTAAAACTGATCGTACCTGTCAGCAGATATCGCAACAGACAATACCTGTTCATGTGTTCTGCACAAAAACATTAAATGCGTTTGCAGTAGCGGAAAGCGCAGGAAAATTACTTTCCTTGATCAAAATAACGTTTTGGACGCCACTCTGGTATCACCATAACGAGTTTTAAAGCGTTAAAAGGACCAGAAAGAAACATACTACATAAACCATTATTTGCATTACGCTTAAAACAGCTCCTGAGACCGGGGGCCCAACTTGTCAATTTAATCAAAAACTCATCTACCACAAAAAGAGCTGCCATTTTCTAAAACAAAAGTCCAACCTCGATTACACCATGAAGCTGCTCGGGTAAGTATCTGTGATTACATTCCCCCGTTCCCACCGCTCGCTAAAACCTCGCGCACAGCTCTGGGACCGCTGGGAACCGTGAAGAAGATGGTCGGAATTTTGCCTGGGCGTGGGCACCGGTGCGGCCGCATAATCCTTTGAGCCTCGCCAGGCGTCCAGTCCTCGCCTGCGGCAATGGAACCCTCGCTCCGACCCATCGCCGACCGCCGTTGACGTGCAACAGTAATTTCCTCTTCGCGAACAGCTGCATCCGCTTTGCCTTCGGTTGTTGGGTGAGAACGGGTCGGGCAGGACCGCAGCCCGCCAATCGGGAAGAAATCGCGATCCCGGAACCGGGCGGTGCCACTGAGGAACGCCACCTTCATGTTACGCCGACCGATCCGCAACCGCTGGGGAATGTTGACCGAGTTCAAACGGATCTCGCGCTGCGCTGGTCGGGCTGGCTGCCCCTTCTTGCTCCTTCCATTGACCCGTGGAATGCTAGGGGCTTTGCATCGCACGGGATGGACCTGGGTGGGGCCACGGGCTTCCAATAGTTTCGACGACAGCTCGTACCGCCCGGGAGCAGGACGATAGAATGGTTCGCGGCGGTACAGATCGTACTGGTAAATGGTGACCGCATGCTGTCGCTTCGTTGCCTTCACTTGGTTTACGCGTTTCTTCCCATCAGTAGCACCGACATCATGAAAATAGTGCCCGGGTCCTGGATACACGGGATCGGCGCATCGTCCAACCGATCCATTCAACCGCGTCCCTGTTGAAAGAGGAACCCGAAATCATTTGAAACGTTTTGTCCACCGAAAAGTCAAGAAGGAATTCCCGTAATGTATGTTCCTCGTCTTGTAAAACAGCACACATTGTAAACATCACACACCAAACATTAATCATCGTTTGTTGTCGAAAGATCGAATCAAAGGAACAAGGAGGACAAAAGAAAAACTCTCGCGCGACCAGCGATGTGCGGTATGCAAATTAAAAACATAACCTCAAATCCGGGTTTTCCGGGATTTTTGCTCCCTGCTGCTGTTGCTGCACGCCCATTGTTGACACGGCCCCGAAGGAACCAGACAACCTCCCCCGGTGGTTGCCGGAATCGCTTAATCATCCGTCATCCCTCATATGAACGGTGCACAACATTCTCCCCCGGAGGGAGTGTGCTGGTAGAAAAACATGTTTTCGACCTTCGAAGCAACGCGCCTCACGCTCGAGCATAATTATGCTCGATAATATTCCACGCGCACAAAATGAACTTCAAACGGAAACCGAACCGAAGAAGAAAAAAAAGAAACTTTACAAAAACCATACATCATCATATCCATCACGAGGCTTTCCGTTCAGCCGTTGAGGGGATGAGATCAAAAGAAGGGAGGAAAGTGGATCCAAAATCGCCAACGCCAACCACTTTCCCGTGGGGGGCAACTTTTCAAGATTTCATTTTCTCCACGAATTGGGCAACGAGGTTGCTGGTGGCTGACTTTCAGCTGACGAAGAATGATACCCTAGACACATACACACTGGGGCTCACGAAAAGGCTAAGTGGCTCAAAGTATATTTAGTATTCCGGAGCGCCAACCAGTCCATGCCAGGAGCACGTAGCCGGTGAGCAGCTAGCTTACTTAGCACCCCACAGCAGAGGGCAAGGGGCAGCGAGCGAGCCAGTGGCTCTGACTAGAATCATAATGATTTCTATTTATTTGCATGCCATAAACGCACGCACGCACGTATGCACGCACACCTCCTGGATCCTCCGGAGGCATAAAAGTATACATTCTCGCGCTGATGCTGACTTCTAAGCGAGCATAAATTACCGCACCCACTTCGGTAGCATTTTGCGATTAATATTGCGGATGGGGCGTTGACTTAGCTTCCCTCTTATAAAAAACGCTCGCTTTTCGTTAAGGGGGGCCAAAAGTATTTAATTTTTTTTTGTGACACATGTTTTTAACATTTTTTTCGGAAAGCTGATCCGTTCAAGAGTATTGTATAAAAGTTTTGGATCAATCGAAGAAAAACTGACAAAGATACAGATTTTTGAAAATCCGCCTTTCATACGAGGCTCTATGCAGCACGCTACTTTCTAGAGCGCTTCCCAAAACCAACGTTTTCAAAGTCGGTGCCCATCCTACCGTAAAAACTACTAAACCGATCGATTTGAAATTTTTAACACATAATTTGTACACTTTTTGCCAGGTAGCCCCGTCGAGATATCATTAAAATTGTTTATACTTTTTTCTAAACAAATCCTTAAAAATCGTGTTTTTAGGCAAAATGACAAAAAGCATCACTTTTTCTCCTTCAAAAATTTGCCAAACATCGGAAAATTGGAAACACAACAAAATGGGGACTGGGATACCTGGTTAAACTTATAATCTTTCAAACGAGTATCGATTTGCATTTTTCTGATGACCCATTACGCAGCTAGGATGGGCACCGTAAAAAGTATTCTATCGAAGACACAACTGTTTAAATTTGATGCCATGGATCGAGTTTGTAATGAATCTTCCCCAAAATAAAACTAAATATTCTTCAGAAGTTATAGTTCAATGTGTCATTGACTTGGAAAAATAAAGTTGAATGGTTGCGTCACAAAAAATCGTCAAAAATGATCCTTTTTTTTGGCCAGAAACTACCTTAACTGACAGCATGCTGTGAACCTTCGTTTGCTCCTGTTCTTTTCCATTAAATGCTTTTCAATTGAATGCCACGTGGATCGCGATGATGTAAGCGAACACTTTTTGGGAAAACACTATGTTAGTGGTCTTCAATTTAGATTTTTCTCCTCTTCTTTGTAATATTCTACGTTGCCTTCAGCAACATGTTCAGCAGAAAGCGAAATGGAAGAACGGAGAAAACATTGACGTATGGCAGCAGCACACAGAACGTGCGCTCGCAGTGGCCTCGAAGGGATCGCACACGTTCCTTATGTGTATTCTGACTTTCAATAGATTCAATGATGTGTGTACACATATGAGCCGGATGGGGGGGGGGGGGGGGGGAGGGCCCAATGTTGTACCCACCACCACCACGTCGCGTCACGCGTCTAATGCCCTTGGTTCGGTGGTTGGTGCTGGTGCCGCGAGGACGCCGCGGAATGCTTTCATATTCATGCTCGTCGGGCTATAAATCATTCTCAGGATTCCCTTTTTTCTTCTTTTCTCCCCTTCCATTTCCTCCTTTTATTTATAATTTTTTGTCGGGGGGTCTGCTGCTTCAAATCCACAGCATTGCCAACTGCTCCTCTCTCGTCCCATCCCTTCGTTACACTACCGCTGTCACCTGCCATCCGGTCGGTGGTTGGCTTTCCGGCCCATTTTCCTGTTTATTCCAAGCGACTCCTCGTCGGCGTCGTCGTGGTCTTGGTTGTCGTGGTCGTCATATTTCCATAAACCTTTGCAAGGTCCCTGGCCAGCATGCAAACGACAAGCAAGCGACCCCTCTACAGCCCATTTTTGCCGAAACCCGATCACACCCTTTCCACCAACTTCCCCTGGCACACCGGAGCTCCGTCCATCCACAGAAGAAGAAGGAATAAGCAAGGGTCCAACGGGGGAGGTCCAAAAACCAACGTGGCAAAGGAAGGTGGTATGTGTCACATAAACCATCGCCAGGGACGGTTTTATGCTTACGATGCATCGGCGGCGGCAACCAGCATCACCACCAGTAGCGAGCGAGCTTCTTCACATTGGCGCTCCCCTTTGGGATCTCCCTTTCTAACGTCATATTTATTCAAAGTAAAGCGAAGCAAACATTTCACGGGTTTTCACGGTTGGCAAAAAGGGGGAGGGGATATGGGAGTGTCCGTCTACAGCGGGAGAACCGCGGCAGCAGCATTCAACGAAAGAAAATAAAAATCTTTTATTAACCACCCGGCACCGGGCAACACAGTGAATGGAAAGCTCATTTCCCCGACCCAACGAAGCTGGTGTGCGACAGCTAACTGCAAGGTAACCCTTTTTTCCTGCAACTCCCCCAACCGGGGTTCAGCTCATTCCGTTTTCCTCCAGGTGGGAAAATGGGAAAAAGATCACACACAAGCGCGCGCGGTGGCGACGACAGGAACGGGACTTTTGCATCGGTTGCGGTATCTTGTCCAATTATAAATGAACATATCATAACGACCGCATGTCTTTTGCTCCCCGAAATGTGGTGGAAAGGTAGTGTATGAAAATAAATAAAACAGCGTGGCATGATCGTCATGCTGCTGCTGCTGGCGGTGGTGGTGGTTGAGGAGAAGAAGGATCATAAATTACACTTACCGGATCGTATTTTACCGACAAAGTATTTGGCTGGATGTGCTAATTTATTCATTTCCGCCGGTAAGTTTATCTCACACATCATGGCGCCCATTCGAGCGGAATGCATTTCCGTGACGCGACCGTCTCCGTGTTCATAGCGGTGGCTTCCTTCGCGGCCATTCGTGGGCAATATTGAGGCAACATCACAGAGTACAGTGCAACGGTGACATGCAGGAGATGGAATGAAATGAAATGAAATGAAATAGAATGCATTACGTTGCGGGATGAGTTTTGTGATGGTGAAAGGATTCTGGAGCAAGAGTACCAGGTTCCTTTTTAGTTTCTTTTCCCTGTAAAATCTAACATTTAAATATACGGCTCGTCCGTCCTTATATATGTTAAAAAAAAATCTAACTTTTCTTGAGAATTTGCTACAATGACGGCACGTTGCAGGTAACTACACAACATAAGCGGTGCCTTCAATCAATACCGGGAAATCTCAAATTGCGCTGCTTTATTGCAACCAAAATAAAAAAAAAATCTTTTTATGTTACATTTATAGACATGTCACTCAAGCGTGATAGGAATTTAAATTACACTCATGGCTTTGTTAGTTCTTAGTAGCCTTTACAGTTGAGAAGCATCGCATGCAAAATCGATGGATTTCTATCAAATTATGTAAAAGTTATTTGAATATTGGGTAGTACTATGACTAAAATCAAAATTTGTAAATTTAGTATTACTTCAAATGACAACTTCGTTTGCTACACGAGTTATAACGAGTGGAAAACCCAAAAAAAGGCCCAAACACCATGCGCCTCCATTATGTTGATTGTTGAGGTTTTTCACGCCGAAACTCATCGTCCAAAACTCCTCGTCCAAATTTGTCTCATATGCATCTTTTTCTTGTCCCTTTTGATATAGGAACTATAATCAATTTAACAGATTGTAGGAAAAAAGATATGAAAAACAGTTAAAAAGGCCAAACTTAAAAACCCTTTTCTCGATAATTGGAAGCGGCGGTTAACAAAATGCACTGCAAAGAACAAATATTAACTTTAACAGGCCTTCAATTTCAGTAAAACAGTTTTCATCGAAAAAAGTTCTCAAAAGAGACTATCACCAGTTTCTTTGGCTGAATAGTTTTTAATAAGAGATTAGCAAATGATAATAAATTGTTAATGCATTCTAAGTTTTGTAAAATGTCTGTAAAATATTTAGTGAATTTGCAGTATAGCATAAATTCGCTCATTCCTAAAGCATTAAGGCTTTAAAAATCACTCAGCTTGAAGCAATTTAAGAGCAAACACCCCACTCTCACCCTCGCTGAAGTACTCGAGTACATAAATACTCATCCTGGCTATTTACTCTACCCCTCCCTCCTTTGCAGACAAGCAGCGCTGGCCATTGACACCTTCGTTAATGTATTCACCGTTAATACCGCCACCTGAAATGGCTGGAAGTGAGGAAGAGCTCATGCATCTTCACATTCATCATACTTTTGGCCAATTCCCTGGCATAACAACCTGCACGCAATCGAACTCTGCCCACCCCGCACCTCAATTATCTTTATCTGTATTGGAACAGCCCATCCACCGACCCACCAGCACGCCAGATGGGGCCGACACGGGGACAAATCGAATGCGAAAGCGGAAAATCCTTCCTGAAATAGGACGGATTCGTGCATCGCCCCTCGGGAAGATGTGACTGCCTGGTAAAACAGACCAAAAACACGAGGCTGGTGACTGGCTGGCTGATGGTGACACCACCACCTACCGACCTACCTTCGATTAAGGGCTCCGACCTCCTTCGCCGTCGTCGTGGCGTTGAACCTGTTGAACCACCGACGTCACCGGAAACGACGATACTGGCACCTGATCGATATCTGCACACACAAAAAAAAGAAAAGAAAAAAAGAAGCCATCATCATCATCATCATCGTCATGGGTGTCATCATCGTGGACGTAGAGCAAACCGCAAGTCGTTGCTTTGAGACGGTAGTACACGTACCAGGGGGGGGGGGGGGGGGGGAGATGCTATTGGCGTACACTAGAGCATAAAACGAGGAAAATGAACAACACCCTCGACTCTCCACCGTGTCAAAAAAAAAAACCCCTATAAAGGCCGCTCAAAAAGGTGTGGATGAGAAAACGTAAAAATGCCACCTTCATCCCCTTTCCACCCTCGGCCACCTTCTAGCCACTTGAAGCACTTAAAGCACCCTGCAAGGATGCTACCCACCAGGTTTTGAGCAGGGATCACAGCAAAGGACCGAACGACCGGTCGACCGAGAACACGCGGGCAAAAAACCCGGCCAGACCACCGGAAAGGCGAATCGAATTCGCAATCGGATCCGATCGGATCAAGGTGATAAACATTAGCTACACAACCAGCCAGCCAGCCAGCCTCGGTTTCGGCGTGTACCTTGGCCCCTTGGGGGTACAAAAGGGATAAGCTGATGGTAAGGGATGCTTCAAACGTCTCTCTCGCCCCTTTCCTGTCGTTGGGCGCAAAATGTGAAAGCATAAACGAAGGAGAGTGGGCCATTTTCGGAAAGGAGGAGGGGGGGGGGGGGTGGAGAATCGAGAACGACGAGGACGCAGACGAGTTGTGTTGCGACTCCGGAAGAAGATGATGGATATCGGATTCGGAAACGTGCTTCCGGAGTTGGTTGGTTGGTGTGCTGCTGCTGCCTGGAAGATAAATTTCATTTCTACACTCTTCGTCACCACTTTCGCCACCCCCTCGCGGGCCACCCCCTCACGGGCCACCCCACAAATCACTCCCAAGTGTGCCACGCGACACTCTCGAGCTGGATTGCTTTAAAGCGCCACCGTGACTGTCGAGGCCACCGACCGCGGTAGGCTCAAAGTGGGACTCAAAGCCACCCTCCCCCCCCCTCCCCGAGGGACTTTCAAATCCACTAACTCTCTCACTCTCTCTATAGACCTCTTTGCGGCCTAGCGAGTGATAAAAATATATCCGATCCGAGGAACATAAATGGTAATAAAACGGGGAAAATTTAGATAAATTTGATTGAGTATCGCACGTGAGCGGCCTGCCAAACAACCCGCGCTGGTGGTGGCCTACAACGCCCTGCCAGGAACACTTGGTCCGTCATCATCATCATCATCATGATCTTGGTCGCTCATCGGGGTCGTCATCGAAGGGTGTGGAATGGTTCGTGGTTGCTGTTAAACCGTTTAGTAGCCTCGTTTCGATTTCGGATAACCAGAATCGCGCAACGGAATCGCATGCTTACCTGCTGCTGCTGGAGTGTTCTTTGGCCGGAGCGCGAGGATTACCTTTTTTCTGCCATCGCTGGCACTCGATGGCGAGGTTTTGTCGACGAAGACGACCTTCTCTCCGATGGGTTTCACTTGGCGCACGTTCTTGATGATGCAAATGAGCCGAGTCTATCAGTTTAAAAGAATGAAAGAGAGAGAGAGAGAGTAGAAGGAAAAAGTTAAGTGGAATATCAAAAGGATTCAGAATTCTAATTGAAATTATTAATTTTGGAGGCAAATATCATGTTTTTTAATAGAAACCACGACGTTTGTTACCACCATAAGCAAGTGACATACATTTTGATCATTTAAGATGTGGTGAAAAACCATAAAAAAGGCAAGAAGTGAAAAGAAACATTGAATTCGTGGCAACGATGCGCGCGCGACCTCATCAATTGCTATATCGACAAACAGACGACTCCGCAATTGATGACTGCAATTCCAAATTTATTGTTTTGTTTCTTCTTTCTCGCTATAACAAAGGTACAAATTGGAACGTGCGGTCGCAGGTTGAATGGCCGATAAACCATCGGACGGAGCGGAAGCGGAGGAAACACAATCATCATCTTCCTCTGGCTGCAATCGGACCAAGATGTCCCTCTCGCGATTGTCTCCCAGCCGGTCCATCATTCATCCGTGAGTTGATTTAGGACCGCTAAAAGGTGCCACAATGGCGGGTGGAGCCAGTGTCCTCCCCATAAATAAATAAATACGAAGCAACTACATCACCGGAATCGGTGGCTCCGGTTCGAAATTGGCCATTAAACCAACGTCGGCGAATCGAACCATTAAACTTTGGCGCGAGTTTGTGTAAAACCGCGCAACGACCAAGCGGCGATCGACGATGTGTGCGCGACCTTTTTACAATCGAATTCGTTTTCCTGGTAGGAGGCAGATGGAACAATAAAAAAAACACACAACGGGTTGTCATAGTGGTCACCTCTTCCAATTATTGGACCATCACCGTGCGACTCTGACTTCTTTTTTTATTATATTATCTAACTAGTTTATTGATAAGAAACTCCCTCACGCCTAGAAGGCAAAGAGCATCAGGAAGGCCATCATCAGGCAGAACAAACCCATCGCCTCGGACAACGCAAATCCGAGGATGGCGTACGAGAAGATCTGCTGCTTCAACGGTGGATTGCGGGCGTAACCGAGCATCAGCGAGCCGAACACCGTCCCGATGCCAACACCGGAACCGGCCACCCCAATCGTTGCCAGACTCGCACCCACCAGTTTGGCCGCCGAGTCTACATCAGCCCGGTAGCAGGACGTCCGGAAGCCACGCTTGAACACAACCGGACCACCACGATCCAGTCCGGCGAACCGGGACACCCAAGCAGCATCTGAAGAATCCAACGCAATTCCAACATTTAAGATACTTTAACGCGTACTAAAATGTACTTCAATTACCTTTATCGGCGGTTCGCGTCACTTCACGATACGATGCCATTCGCTTGAGGATCGATTCGCGTTCCTGCGCTCTCACCTTTTCGATTGTGGCATTCGAACGAGCCGGTTCCGACGGTGCGGCCAATTCTGCGAAAGGAGAATAAAAAAGGATACCGATGACAACTGGAAAACGTGGCCGTGTATGTGTGTGATTTAAGGTCCACAAATTCGAAACAATACAATCCAACTCTCATAACTCAACCGTCGGCCAGTGGGGTTGGCGCTCACTTCCGGAACCTCTGTCCTGGGGACCCGGGCGCAAGCAAATTGACTGCCGGACAAAGTTGAGCAAATAAAAAAGTCACACTCACACCCACAGCGGCACGATATACAATAAAACTTTGCCGATTTTAGCCACACGGTCACTTCCGGCTCTCGGGTGGGCAGTGCACGCTCGGGAGGAAGGTGCACAAGGGAAGGTATATCCTTCCCTCGGTCACGCTGAGACCGGTGGCGTAAAATCGTTCTAAAATCGCTTCCCCCCCCCCCCCCCACCTACCCCCCAAAACACACACCTTGCAGGGAGAAATGAAAATGAATTTTCCGAATGCTTCACTCGGGGGTTGGCCCCCTTTTAGCCTGCTCCGATGCTTATATTGCAAATAGAGACGAGCGAGAGAAGCAACGGTTTCCAACCAACGGTAACCAATGCGCTAAATGAGAAAAACAAACTTTCTCGTCCTCGGATCCGGCCGAAGGATCCGGAAAAACAATCCTCGCTACCGGCTAGCACCGGCTTCCCGGACCTGGCTAGCGAAGTGAACTGTCTGGCACCTTCGAATCCGGACCATTTTACGGCCATTTTGTAGCGGGCACCACTCACCCCACCCCCGCCGACCACCCAAAGGTAGAAAAGATGAGTTTTGGTCGACGGTCGAACAAATCATTCCGTGATTCTCGTCCCAAAGACCGAAACTAACTCCGACACTCCGCATCACTCGGCTCGGAGGCAATGTTTTCCCACAGATTTTCCCCCCGGCACCTATGCCAATCTAAACATACACTCGGTCGTCTTTTGCCATAGCTCCACAGAGAAACCGGGAGGGACAGAAAATGATTTGGAAAACTATCTTGGCATGCCTTCTCACCGCCCTTTGCCGGCAAATTTGTTTGCCAAACGAAGCGCGCCAGAGATCCGACCTTGCGGCCGAATGAAGAAATCGAAAAAGTCAACGCCTGCTGTGGCAACGGCCGGCCACGAATCAAGCTCCAGCTGTGTGTATGTGTATGTGTGTATCATTTGCTTCACTAACTTTTGCACAGAAACAGTGGCAACGAGTAGCGCGCCGGAACGTATCCACATCCCGACCTATCGACGAAATGGGGGACCGAGCTGAGGACCGGACAAGGTGCCAGCTTCTTCCGCAGCATCATCTTCGGCAACCAGTCTTCGAGCGGACACCAGCTGCTGTTACTGCTTCAAGGTTTCTATCCTGCAAGAAAGTAGAAGGAAGAGTTAATAAAAGATGGATTAGAGAGTAGCAGCAGCAGCAGCAGCAGAGGAACTGTTATTGTGGAAGTTAGTGTCCGAGAGAGGTCCGATAGTTTGCAGTGGCACCTTCCTCCCGAGTGCTACGGGCTATCCGGAGAATGTTTCATTTCGAATCTTCCCTCGGAATCACCGTCAGAGCTGCTCTTCGACTTGGAGGATGACTCGAAATGCGCGCAGTTTGTTGCAATCGACTCACCTTCTGCTGCGTAACCTTGGTGACGGAACCTCCTCGTCGAAGAGTGGGCGCCAAAGTTTGTCTTCGCCGATCCGACGACGTCCCCTGATGGTAGCAGCCGTCACAGGACGGGTTGATAATGGTTTTATTATTATCTTGGATCCGTAGACCACGGACGCACCTCCCAGCGGCGGAAACACACGGGTGCAGGTGGATCGGTGGATATTGAACTTCTCGGTCACCTCTGGGACCACCACCGGAATTGGCCACCACCTCTATCTCTACCTCTTTACGATGTCAACCTTCGGCGAGAGGACCAAATATTGAGAGGGGTTCGAGCTCATCAGCCAAGTAATAAATTGTCAATTTGGAAGACACTCTTCTCCTGCTGCTCGACGATTTCCGATTACCACCAACGTAGTCCAACTCCCTGGCACGCGTAGCTACTTCACCTCGATGTTATTTGCTTTTCTCACACCGAAAATCTACGATGACCTTTGCACTAGCGCCCAAACAGACGGCCAAATTGCGGAGAAAATTGAAAGAAAAGCTCCAGATCCGAAACGAACTACGTCGAACTGTGGCCTCTGGTAACACAAACAGCTGAAGCACACATTATCCAATCTCCATCGCCCCAATGTTTGCTATGATGATGATGATGATGGTGCTGCTGCTGCTGATGCTGCTGCTGCTGAGATACAAGGAATCGAGGAGAAAAGTTTCGCGCTCGCCACGCCGATAGTTTCATTCCGACCGACGGACCTACGGACCAAATCCGTACACCACCGACGGACGCTGGGGCCTGCGTAATCGGACGAAAAACGAAAAAGTTTTTCGCAAAATAAAATGAAAGATTGATGTTTTCTGCCTGCCTTTCGCTGTTCCTGAGCTTGTGGTCCGTCACCTCGCCGTCGGTGCCGCTGTCCGAATTTATTTGTTCATCAGCATCGAACCGTCGAGGTGCGCTCGGTGTCTTTCTTTTGGAGCAGGAAAGAAGTCGAAATTGCTATTTAAGAGACAAGAGAAATTGGAAAGTTTGCGAATCAAATAACGAACACCAGCTCGTTAGTTCCAGTACGTGGCAAGTGAAGAGGAGCTTGCTTGTTTGTGGACACATTAGTTCTAGTGTCACTCGCTGGTATAAAACAGGCTAGTGTCTATTGCGGAGGTCCTGGAAACTATGACGAAGGACCTATCCTTATGGTACTTACGCATCATGTCGTTTTAAGTGAGACATGATTGAAACATGAATTTAATGGACGCATAACCTAGCAAGTTGAAGTGCTACAACTCAAAATACTAAACCGACATTAACAGAACCATTCGCTCGACATCATTAGGAGCAAGTAATCCAACGCAAACCCTATCGTAAAACAGCTCTACTTAGTGAAACGTTCGTCTGAAACGAAGAGTGCACCTCAAACTAAAAAGGATCACAACAACTTAAGCCCTCTCCTAACTATCAGCTACAAACACCTCGTGATGAGACTGATCAAATAATGGCGACCATCTGGTCAGACGCCTAAAGAACTGCCCCGACAACTCCATTCGTTTATCCAACTCTGGCCACTGTGCTGCATCGTAACGTTTACACAACAAAACAGAGCACCCTCACCGATGCTCTTCATTAATGGTGCGGTTTCGATTCGGAGCTTTTATTTGCGTTCCCCGTTCAACCCCTCCGAATTACGAAAAATATCAAAAGACCGGCACGGATTCGCCCTGATGCTGGTGTCCATGCGCGGAAAATGGAACAAGGGTCTCGATTGCCAAATGGTATACCCAAACGAGCACCCAAGCCAGCTGGACGGTCAAAAACATCATTTTTCCATCGCAAACCGGTTGGCACAGGAACTGCGGAAGGGGCCAGGGGTGTAAATCATCGGAATAAACTCGGGCCAACAACCGGCCCCCCAAAAATTCACCCTTCATTTGTTTTAATTTAATCATTATTGCGTTATCGGTGCAATTTTCGCCCAAGGATTCGCCAATTGCTGGGGATCGGCTCCCATCCCGCTTTTTCCCTGGGTTCCCCTCTCCATTATCTGCCACCACATCATGCCATGCGTTTGCCAGAGCTTTGTAGCAGCAGCAGCCCTTTCATTGATGCCATCTGCCGTTGGTTGTGTGGCTTCTTATCGATTCTCTCTGTTCTGCTCGATGATGGTTCGATGATTTTATTTCGCAACCACCACAAACACCCACGGGTTGTTGTTCTCGAGCTCATTATTTGTTGGATAATTTTCGAACACATATGTCCCGAGCATGCGACGTAATTGTTGGAGTGAAAGTATGAAACACGAAAAAAAAACGATTGAAGTTGCCAATAATAATTGATTTATATTGATGTACCCTTGCTGCTGCACCGAAGAATGAATGTTGGAATCACTTTACTCCATGGAGCAGCAATTCCAACTTTCCAAATTGTCCACCATGCCGGAACCTGGATGGTTTTCCAATTATTCAAAGCAACCTACCCACAAGGCTCAGGGGGTGGTAAACCTCCAATCCAATCCATCGTCTTCGAGGAAGCCGCCTTTTAACCTACGCTTCCGCATCGCACAGAAACGAGGAACCAGGAAAGGAAAAGTGTCCTCGAAAGTAACACGGAAGCCAATCGTATGCTGTGGTGTTCACGTGACCGATCAATGGCAGCGGATCGGGCATATCCAGAAAAAGGAGAAAACCGGACAAAAAGCGTTTCAAAGCGAAACGAGTGAATGGTTTATGGGGCGCCGGAACTCGAAAGGAGTCCTCGTGCACAGCGTGGCCCACGCTGCTACCACCACGCAGGCTAACGAAGGAGAATTAAATAAATTTCATTCCCATTCCGACCGCAACCCGTACTCTGAGCCAACGACGACAACGATGACGACGATGAGGACGACGACCGCTACCAATGCCGACTGCCAGATGCCAAGGGGAATCGTTGCAAATTATCTAATCATTTATTCCATTTATCATGAAACGGGAAACCCCATCGGTAAGGCCGCCCCTTCGAGCTCGTGGAAATGGTGAAAGATGGCCGGCGAGTTTAAAGGCGAATGGCGTCCGCTGTGGTCGCTGTGGCTTTGGTTGGCTTTGGCGCATTTCGTTTCTCAACTGCGGAGCTATATCAATTGAATCCGTACGAAACATCCGGACATCCGGACATCCGAAGACCGACGGCACTAAAGTGAGCTCGCCGATACGGTTCTTTTCCCCCCGCACGGTCCGCAGCCATTGCCGGTTGACGAGCATCCGAATCCGGATTAATTTTTTGATCCTTCAACCGACTGCGTGCGTACGTTCGTTCGTTCGTGATGCAGCTGCTGCTGCTGCTGACCAAGTGCTGACCATGCGATGGCCAATAATAAACCATAGACGCGACGATGAAGCAACTCCGGATCTGGCGTATCAAGATACACTGCAAACGGACAGATTAAAACGCCAGACCTCTGCCTGGTTTCGAGCATTCGCTCTCCCTCTCTTATCAGCTCCAGAGCAACTTGGTCCAGCCGGGGACAACTGACCAAATTATCGCCATAAAACCGAACCGGCCAGAGAGTACAAAGTGAAATTAATTTCTGTTAATGTCCGCCAAATAAATCATTCTCCATTTCGTGCTCCATCGTCCTCCGATCGGAATCCGTCCGCGGGTGCTTCCCCGAATGAGATCCTTTGCAATCCTTTCCCGCCGGGCCCATTCTTTGATGCTTAAAATAAATGAAAAATTAAAACCCAAAAAAAGAATGACCAAACGGAGGGTTTTATGCGCAGCCTTCGCTGGGACTGCGAAGCAAAATTGACATTGAACTGAACGGGTGCTCGGCAAGCGGCACCGTCTGTAGAAGAACTTACGGGTAACGGGCTGTAAAGCTACTGCAACAACAAACGGCATAAGAAACCACAGGACGAACCAAGCGGAGCGGAGAGTGATGCCGGAAATAAAAAACAAGAAGCTCGGTAACCGAACCTTTCCGTATGATTTATGCGCTTCGCTCCGGCTTCGACGTCGTCGTCGTCGTCGTCATGATCGTGGTAAAGCAGCTTGCATCCAGGACTAAACCCAAATGGGAACGCCAAAAGGTAAAAACTTACATCAGCCGTCGGCCGCAGAAGCTTGGCAAAACCACGACGGCTAGACTTTTCACTTCACTGAGCCCGACGGTTATGTTGGCAATTTTTCATCAACCTGTGCTGGGCGGTACGGAGTCGGAGCCGGAAGCAGGAATGTGGAAAACGCTAAATGCAAGCGACGGGAGCCTCCGTAAGAGTAGCTATAGCTATGCCGATTAGTACCAGCACACCGGTAAGTGATACAGCAATTGAGTTAGTGAAAATATAGTTAACTTCAATCGACTAACGATTGGAGACTAGCCTAAAGTAACTTTTCCATAAGTCACAGTGTGGTGCTACTAAAGTTTGCAAAGTGCAAAATCGATCGAACAGAAACAGGATAGATCGGATCAAATCGGAACGGAGGAAAAATGTAGAATCAAAGGAACAGATTTCGGATGTGCTTAACAACATTAATTTGTCCTAAGCAATCTGTAATCATAGTAACCATTGGAATAAAAAGCTTCCTTCGTTGTAGCCTCCTTTCACAGGCACTGCAGAATGAGTTTTTATAAAGAAAAATACACTTCAAAAGTTTCATACATTCAACAAAGAGAATCTTTATTATTAAATGAGTTCAGTTGCTTTTAATACTTCAACGGGCCGTTCCAAAACGAATCCTTTTTTGGAGTTGGAGCTCCAATATCCTGATATCTTCCACGCAACATAGCTTCGTGAAATATTTCAACCTAATCGCAGAGCTTCGCAGATAGAGCTTCATTAGCTCTTTAAATAAATAAAAGCAAAAAAAAAGGATTGTAACGATAAACTGCACGCCAACATAACGACTCCTTCACATATTATCGAAATTGTAACGATCCTTTAGCTTCTTCCTTATGCGCAGCCCCACGATAAGGCGCCTCCAGTTGGCGTAGATTCGTTCGCGGCGCCGTTCCTGCTCCTTCCGTTCCAGCTCCACCTGCTCCTGGTACCACTCGTCCAACAACCGCTCCCGAAACTCCTCGCACACAACAAATCCATCGTACACGGCCTGGCAGCCGCCGCTCCGATACTCGAACCCCGTGATGGCCTGCGCACAGTCGATTCGCAAACGGCGACAGATCCGATTCAGTCCCGGCAGCTGCAAATGCACCGTTCCCTTCGGCAGCATGCAGGGCTTGAAGAGATCCACGTTACCGTATGCCGTGCGCGGTACCAACCCATCCTTGGCTACCGGTGGTACGTAGTCCTCCACCTGCCACTCACCAAACAGCTCCACCGTTTGGCCGGTGACGCTCCTACCGAGCACTCGGTCGTACTTGGCCCTCGCACTCACCACCTTGTACGGTTGTTCGTGCATGCGGACCGTTTTCGCTTGCCGGAGCCAACCGTCGCGCGATTGTAGCGTGTAGATACAGCTTCGTAGATAGATCGGTTCCCCCCGGATATAGCTAACGATGGGTGCATCCGGTGGATAGATTGCTTCGTTACGTCGCAGAAACCGTTCGATTGCGTACTTTGGATGATTCCGATATTCGGCGATCTGCTCCGGAAAAGGCCGTTTGTTGAGCAAACGATCGAACTTGATGTCCTCGATGATATCACGCTTCGTGCGCTGTCCTCGGTAGGGTTTAAGTGCCCGCTCCAACCATTCATCTTCGATCCTCAGTTTACCCTTGATGCTACCGAACCGTGAGATGTACCGGGGTGAGACATCCTTCACAGAGCCGTCATTGTTCCAGGCCAGCACGTATGCAATCGGTTGTGTTGCTTGTTTCTGGAAAGAAATCAAAAGAAACGATCGAACGGAGTCAAGCAGAGGAAACAGAATCATCAAAATGGGAAAGGGAGACCTACAACAATGTCCTCCAGATTGTACACGCTACCATTCAGCACATCGATCGTGATCCACTTGTCCTCGTGCTCACAGAACACTTCAACCCAGTAATCCTTTCCGGGTTTGCCCTTTTCATTAGCCTTTATCTTCTTCCGCGCATCCTCTGCGTTCCGATTGTGCGCTTGCTTCTTCTTCTTGCTCGCCAGTAGCTTGGCAGCTCGAGCTCGATATGCCTCCACAATTCGTTCCCTTCTACGGCGTACCTCTTCCATTGAATCCAAAGTGAGAACCGCAAGCGGAGGTGCGACTGTCTTTGATCGATTGCTTTCCGCCTTCAGAAAGGACCCAGACATGAGGCGCAGTTTCTTTTCCTCCGAGCCACCACCTTCGGCCCCTCGTGTGATATCATCTGCTCCACCATCCAGTTGTGGAATCGAAAAGCCAGCGGCCAGCTTCCGTTTCCTCGCACCCGCATCGCTAGGACCACCCTTCCGATCGGATTGCTTTGCAATTTGTGCTCGAAGCTTTTCCTTGGCCACGTGCACCATACTGTCGGCGGGTGCTTCACGGAAGTCGTACAACAGCTGACGCTCCATGGCCAGATCTCGTCCCGTTCGTGGGTTCATTTTGTACAACTGACTCGCTGGAACTGTCTTCGATGGGACGGGAGGTGAGATGACGAGCCGACAGTACACCCCGAGTGAGCGCAGCATTAACACGAAGAGTAGAATGTAATCTCGCTTACAGTAGGCGGCCCTTTTAGCGATAGCAAAGATAAGGAATTTGGCCAACGTCGGATGACGTCGCTGTCGGTAGAACATCGTATCGTCTTTGAGCATCACCGTGCGGCGATAGTAGCGCGTTAGTTCCTGGAAGTACCGCAGATTGGTGAGACCATTCGGTCGGGTGGCATGGCTTAACGCACCGGGTAGTAGCTTTTTCTGTGCGAAACGTATCAGCGACGGCTTCCGGAGCTCGTTGTTCACGTACGTTCCGTGGCCGATCCAACAGAGGAGCGACAATTTGTGCAGATGGATTTGGCTGTTGCGTTTTT
This sequence comes from Anopheles aquasalis, assembly GCF_943734665.1. Classification (NCBI taxonomy): domain Eukaryota; kingdom Metazoa; phylum Arthropoda; class Insecta; order Diptera; family Culicidae; genus Anopheles; species Anopheles aquasalis. The sequence goes on along the minus strand of NC_064877.1, from coordinate 20,094,136 downwards.
CGCGGTTCATGAACCGCTTCAGGGCAGACAGGACGTCAAACGTTCGCTTCTTTCCCTTAGCGTCGGTTGTCACCGTTGGCTTCAGTGTTATTTCAATATCTTTCGGTTTTGCAGATCGTTCGAGCGATGGAACTGCTACGAAATCACTCCGACCACCGATTCCACTGATCAACGATTTACCGCAGTGTTTGGCCAGCTTCTCTCCCACGTGCAGAATACTGGCAATATCCTCACGATGGCTATCTTCCGTCTGTGGATCCATCTTCCCTTGTGTACTATCAGCTGGTGCAGGTTTTTTGGTGGACGTGGAAGCGCTGCCGCCGGTTGGCGTTTCCTTGAGCCGTTTGATCTGTGCCAAAGCCTCCGTTGATTGATTGACTTGTTGCAGCAACTTCATGCCCAGCTCTACGTCGGTGTCTTTCACCGGCATCGGTTCCGTCGTGCTCACCTTGCGTTTCGAGACGGACGGTACACCATTGGATTCCTCATCCTCCGAGTCGGTTAGCTCCACACCCGCGTTACAGTCAAAGAACAGATCCACCGCTTGGCGCTGTTTCCGCTCCTGTTTCGTTGGACGAAAGAACTCCGAACTCAAATCGAGCTCACTTGGATCAACCAGGTAGTCATCGCCGCTACTCTGCGATTCATCGTCACCATCTTTCGCTTTCGGTTGTGTGGCAACCATTGATGCTGCTTTCGAGGTACTTGGTTGCGCCGGCGCCACTGACGGATGTGATAGATCCGGCCGATACTTCCGATACAGTTGCTCCACCGTAAACGTCGTCAGCTTGATTGGTTCATCTTCGACGGAACATTTCTGGATCTGCCGTTTAGCAGGAGCCCGTTTCGCGTTGCTCTTGCGCTTTGCTTTCCGTTTTGCTTCTTTCCGCTCTTCCTCGTCCGTTTCTTCATCGGAACTTTCGTTCGCAATCTCTTTCGCCGGTGCGGCAACATGTTCATTCATGTCATCAGGCAGCTCGACACCTTTCTTTGCCGCTATTCTGCGCGACACCCGAATAGGGCCCGTGGGAATCACTCTACAGAGAGAAAAGGTTTACCGTAAATTCTTCGTTGGGCCAGGGACCCGAACCAACTTTTACTTACGGTTTCTTGGCGGTCGCGGACGGTTTCCCCTTTGCCTTTTTCGTTTCAGCCGGCTTTTTGGCGGGCTCTTTCGTTTTCTCCGGAGTCCACTCATCCTCGCTGGCGGAAAAATCGGCACCCGAAGAGTCTTCCTGTTCCACTTCATCGTACATGTTCTCCTCCGTGTCCATTGCGTGTTTCAGCACCTTATACCGAGACTCATGTTGCAGATAATCGGACGAAACACACAAAAAGCCGGACAAACGATCCCGGATGCTTCTTTGACGAGATTTTCTGTGGCTGCTTTGATAAACAAACTCCCATCAGCGAGTGCAAGAATACTGCAAGAAAAGTGCGCTGGAACACAACGGCCGCACGATTTCAAACAAAGTTAAGAAAAACATGTTATTGTTTAAAAAAAATGTTACAAAATACATTTATTGAACTTCAACTACACGCGCCTCTGATGAATCTTCCTAGTTATCTCAACGGGATCCTTATAAAGCAGTTCATGGCTCTTTCTTCTCGTCACTGGAATTTCCGGTGGACCGGT
>NC_064877.1:20085000-20090000 GCF_943734665.1 Anopheles aquasalis | reverse complement strand
TCATCGGCACTCGATCCGCAGCATCCTCTCGGTTGATTCCGTACCGCTGCCGGTGCACATCACGGACCATCCGAATCTCCGTGTCCGCCACATTCAGGCGGCCGATGTACCACGTGAGGATTTGATCCGCCACTTCGAGGACACCAATCGGTTCATCGGCGATAGCTTGGCGGAAGGACGGCACGTGTTGGTGCACTGTTACTTTGGTGTTAGCCGCAGTGCAACGATCACCATAGCCTACTTGATGGACAAGTATCGGCTCGGGTATGAGGCGGCATTTTCGCGAGTTCGCGCCAAGCGTCGCTTCGTGATGCCCAATCCGGGATTCGTCAATCAGCTGAAGCTGTACGCCCGGATGGGCTATCGGATAGATCGGAGCAATGAACGGTACAAACTGTTCCGGTTGCGATTGGCCGGTGACAATGTGCGTAAGGCGAAGCGCCTACCGACGGAGTGCATGGATGTGGTGAAACCGGATCCGGGTGTAACGCAGGAATCACCGGAACCGTACGTCTATCGGTGCCGCAAGTGTCGCCGTGTGGTCGCTTCACGGAGCAATCTCCTTCTGCACAAACCGAAATCATCGACGGTCGTCGGTGCATCACCGGCGAAGACGGTTGGCCGAGAGGCGGAAGCCACACTCGAGGAGGGTGCCAACGATGAAACGATGGGTGAGGTGAATGGTCCCCCGGTTGACGTCCACCCTGAACCGAACGTTGAAACTCCGATGGCAACCGAGGCTACTGTGACGACGACAAACGAGCTAACGGAGCAGCTGCGCCGCTGTTCGATCAGCAGCGAGCATAGCAACCGCTCGTCGGAGAAGGAAATGCCAATGTGCAGCAAGATCTACTTCGTCGAACCGCTTGCCTGGATGACGGACATCTACCGGAACACACAGGGACGACTGTACTGTCCCAAGTGTACGGTGAAACTGGGTAGCTTTAACTGGGTAATGGGTAAGTACTGCGGGGGGATTCTCCCTTAAATCGCACCATCACTGATGACCGTAATGTAATTCAATGTGTCCTCCTCCTCCTCCTTCCTTCCAGCGACGAAATGTCCGTGCGGTGCCGAAATTTTTCCCGCCTTCTATCTCGTCCCCTCGAAAACGGAATACTCCACGGTGGTTCAGAATGTGCAGGTCACGGTGTAAGACGACGACCCTCTACCCGTGGCCATCGCCGTTCTGCTGGAGAGGAGCCCCCCTACCTACTGCGACCGTATTGGCTCCGAGGAGTCGCTTCGTTCGGAATTTATCGTCATCATTATTCATCAGCGCGCGCTCTGTACTCCTCTCTTCCAGCTTGAATTTTCGTCTGCGTCATTGCTTTTTTACCTTTTAAAAATAGCTCCCAGTTGACGAGATACCACCACGGCGTACCCAACTACAATGGGCGAACGGGTGAACAAGCTTCGAGCGCTAACGGAACGCAGAAAGGATGTCCTCTCGATGGCTCATTTGTGGCACTCTCTTGTGCATAGCTGGAGAGCACTAGGGTGCCCCCTTCTCCCCCGCTCGCATCAGCTCATCTCACATCTGTCACTCATCTGTGATCGATGCAAAGCGTTGCTAAAAATAGGTCAATAGCCATCATCATTCCGCCAACACCCGCCATTTCGCGCACTCCATGGGCGCCACCACTGATTATCGGTTTCTTCCTCATCACCGTCAGCGCACCGTACCGGAGATGCTACTCATAGATCGAAACGAAACCACATAATATATAGCCGAAGCAAAACGGTGCCCCCTAGTGAAATGGACGGGTTTAATCGATATCAATGCAAAGCTAACAGTCTGCTGATGGTAAACGGAAAGGAAAAGAGGGTGAAGCATGAGGACGGTCACCATTGCGCAATACCAATAGAGAATGGAACGGTTGATGGGGAAGGTCCGGTGGTAGTCGAGATAGAAGAGGACAAATGAGTACAACAAAAGAACGTCGCTAAGGATTGTTTCTTATCGGCCGAAAGGATTCTCCATCGTGCTGTGCTGCCCAACCGCCCACTGGTCTGTTGATGACAGCACCAGGGAAAGGAGCAGGCAGAGCAGAGTCGATGGCGCCAGGGCATAATTTCTTTTCTATTCTGAGCCATAAGCGCGAGCTTGACCCGCGGCAGCAATAGCAGCAGCAGCAGTAGCCGTTACATTCTCTCTACCGTGCTGTTGTGGTACAGAAAACTCGGAAAATGTATTTTCATTATTCACGCAGAGTACAAACTAGATGCGAGCAGCATAGCAGCGTACCAGAGAAGTGGTAGGGGTGCTAGGAGTACGAAGACGTTCTGAGCGGAGACGGAACAATAGATTATTTTATCTTTTCCATTGCGGCTTTTCCCATTGGTTGTGCTGCTTCCAACGGAAGCAAAGGACGCGTCACAAACAGAAAGTGTTGGTAAAACTGGCCAGAAGCAAACATTTTTTCAACAGCAGCAGCAGCGGCAACAAAATACGGGGAATAATACGAGATGAAGGGGGGAGTAATGTTGAACCAAAAACAGAACAGCTAATCCAGCGTGATGCTCCTGAAAGCGTTGCGCTCTAAAATGAAACAATAATCTATACACGGTATTAATCGCTAATGATTCGGGCTTAGCTAAATTTACTCTACTAGCGTGTACAGACAAAGGCCAAAGCAGCAAGAGGCACAAAGAAGGGATGGTGTGGTGTTGTCTATCCAAAACAGAGGCACAAGAGCGGACCACACAGCGAATAGCTAGCGTAAGCGCGTAGGCACCGCATTAATATTTAAGTGTCCTGGGTGAAGCGAGTCTTGAGAGACCAACAGCCAACCGAAGAGGACGCTAATCGTTCGTCCTGCGCCCATGCGATGGACCATTAACTGTGGCTAATTATGTGCTTGTGTGTAGTCGGAACAGCGACAGCATAACACATGCACAAGACGGACGACGCGGATTCTGACCAAAAAGGGAACGGCCACACAGCAAGAACAAGCGCAGAAGAAAACGTTAATGACTCCGAGAGCGGGGTGGACATATGAATATGAATAATGGAATCACTGTCAACCGAACGGGTGGACACGGATGGAGTAACGCGGAATGTTTAGGAGCTTCGCGCGCAATAGCCATGGCGCTCAACCAAAAAACAAAAAAAGGCGGGTATATGCATTATCTTAAAACATTTTTGAACATTAGTATCAACAGAAATACAATCATCGTCTCATCCCATTCCTGGGGTTATCGGCATTCGTGTCTCTGTGTGGAACAGCAGTTGCTGTACTAGAGAACTAGGTGTGTAACAAAAAAAGGATAATCAAAACATGCATTTATACACAGCAAGTTGTAAGTGGGTTTTACTGTTGAAACAAAAAAGTAAACTTACACAAACCTTCCTCTGTCTCGCTCTCGTTAACTCTAGCTCTACAAATCTGCCCTGTCGTGTAGTGCAAAGCAAACAATACCAAATGGAAAACTAAAGCAAAACAGTATATTAGCGATAGCGGTATGCCGATACATATTATATATATATACATGTAAGCATATGCAAAAAGAATGTGAAAATCAAAACTGTTCATCAACTCGTAACAATAAAAAGGAAAGTGAGATTAACGCCAATCGCTCTAATCCTGTGTTTGCTAAGGGTACGCGCCCCGCGAAGGCCTACTATGGAAGCGTTCCGGTTTCCGAATGGAAAGTTACTGGAGAAGCAACTACTCATGACCAAAAAGGATGTCAACCATTCTACACTGGTGTAATCTACGGAGGGGAAGAGAGGAAGTTAGTAAGAGTTTTGTTTGTATTTTAGACTTTCCACATTCGCTCGCTACAGCCACCGATACGGGGACCCCTTCCGGGGGACCGGGATCATGCACTGTGTCCGTGTTTTTGTTGACCTTTTCCCCCAGGGGTTTCTCTAAAGCATTCCAATCGTTTTGTTGTGTGTTCTTTTTTTATGTGCATATATACGTACGCTTTTCGTTTTATTTTGTATAAAAAAGAGAGTAAATCACTATCCATTTCATTAAAAATCTAACGCTCTAAACTAGGGAGATAAACGGGATAAACGCGCCAAAAGATGGTGGAGAGAAGAAAAATGAAAACGGAACAAAAAAAAACGGAAAACTCGAAAGAAAACGCGTGTAAGCCTTAATAAACATGACCAATAACTTGAGGCAACCGAATTCCGGAAGCATGAGAACGGGGATAGTGGAGGATATTCGGGGCTGGTCACACCACTGTCCTGCCACTTGTGCAACCTCGCAGCAGAACTCTTTACGCAGCATTCGATAACATCCTATCTATATGGAACTCTCTGCCCACACGCCGCGTAACGGAACGTGCGTCCAATCGTTATTCTGCGCTTCGCTTCGGTGTCACATTAGACATAAATTCTTTTTGCAACCACCTTTTGGTTTCGCACTTTCTACCTCTTCTTTAAATAAAATATGCTGCTGGAGAGGAGTTGGAGTGGAAAGTGAAATGAATCAACGATGAAAAGTAAATTCAAATAAACTTAACGAGCTCTAACAGGCAAGAAACAAGCGGGCGAACAAAGATGATAAACGGAAAGGAAAATCGTGTTCTTCTTCGTGGTTCTGCTGTTAGCAGCCCCCTACCTAACGGCCCACTCTGTCTCTGACACTCTCTCCGTGGCCACCCTCACTAAACGATTTGGAATCTAGAAATTAAATCAAACAAAACCATCCTATACTAACACAGTTCCGGGTTCCCCAGGCTGGCGTCCCGTAAATACTTAGAAACCGAGACGAGTCGCCGGTATCGCAATAGTAGTGGGCAAACGTTCTGCTTGGTTTTCTCTGCTAGGATATGACCATTTCTTCTTCCGTTGGCTTAGTTTACGGGGCGCTTATGTTTGCAACATTCAGTGTCTGTGGGTGTGTCGGGGTGGTGGGGTGTGTTTTTATGCGTATGGTTTAGAGAGTTTTCAGTACTAGAATACGCCACCATCTAAAATCAACAATTAACAGCCAATTCATCAATTCCTCGCCCCAAAACATGGTTCCTTCTCTCTTCTCCTG
>NC_064877.1:20055000-20080000 GCF_943734665.1 Anopheles aquasalis | reverse complement strand
CAACACGATCATATTAATTCGGTGGCCCCAAATACCCAATATTGAGTACACTTCAAAACAGGTCCCTGAATCCTCTCTGCTGTTTAAAGTGTGTGCTGTTTAAAGTGGAGGAAAAGCGGTCGAAGGATGTAGTTTTAATTGAAATAGCATCGAGAGGACAAAAGCGTGAAATGTGAATCGCACCCCCAGTTCCACACCAGGATTCACGCCAAATGTGGCGTCCAATGAATGATGGTGCTTTGAAGCGGTGATTGAGCCCTGGGCTCGGCATTGAATTCAATTTCCATTCAGATCGAGGCAATCGATTATTCATGCAACAACATGCATCCAAGTGTGCTGCTGCGGGCTTGCAGCAAAAGGCTTGAATCAGAGACTCACCGGGAAAACCTTGAAATGACATGACATTAGAAGATATGCTTCGATTCTAGGGAAATTTACATATTTTGTGCATCCTCCTCTGTGCATCCAACCGTAAACGAGGTGGCGGTTCTCTCATTAGCATAGAACGTTTCATGATTTCCTTTTATGGAAAACCCACTAAAAAAATCGACTCGATCGAGATCCATCGTTTAAACATTTTCAATAAATTCCCGGTCGGTAATTCGGCTCATCGACTACAATGAGTAGACGATGCGGCTTACCATCAAACGGAAATCTGGTATCAGGCTAATTAGTATTCAAATATGATTCTGTGCACTGCAAACACATCATTACGCACCCACTTTTCAGTTCTCGCAAGCAGTCGCCCAAGCAAACAGATAATCAAACCGAAAGAGATCCCGTGCAGCTTAATAAACTTCATTCCAAACTCGCTACTGACAAGAGCTATCAATTCCATGTCTTCCATGCGCTGCCTCAAACCTTATTAAAACTATATCTCGCACAAATGCGAACACACATCAAACGTTACGTTGTTGTGCTGCCAGTGTGGAAACCACGAACCGGCCGCAAATGAACGGAGCGAAGCTGATATGATCATCGGTGCCGCTCGTGACCGCGCCAACCACACAGACAGACAGACGGGAGTGGGATCTCGGTGCGGGAAGCGCGGGCGAGTGATATGAAAATCCACAGTTCGGACGGAATCGCCTAGACCGGCCAGCAACTGCGGGCGCTCGGATGTTTGCAGTGACCACAGAAGGCTCCGGTGATAAAGGGGCAATGATGGAGGCACAAAGTTCGTCTTGCCAGTGTTTCGATTTAATTTTCAATTTATTCGCATCCACTGACGATGACGACGACAACAGCAGCGATGCCCAGTTGACGCTGTTTGATGAGAGCATATTCTAGCATAGGCGCCACTGGCGCAGTATGGATCTTCCCGTTTTGTCGCTAGTTTTCTTGATCTTGCCGACGACATTGAGAATGGTGAATGGTGGAAGGCCAAAGGCACGTTCGTTATCCCTAACTCCTTCGCAGTAAAGGAATGTTTTTTGGTGACAGTTCGGCGCTGGCATCTAGGAAGAAAGTTTTAAAGACCATCTAGCAACTAATGCTTTGCTTTTGAATTGTCGAAGTAAGCAACGACTGCTCCATGGTGGGCTGCTGTGATTTGTGCACCATCGTCGTTTAAAACTAAATTAAAATTAGAATTAGTAAGAGCAGCAATTACCATCTAGCAACTAATGGTTTGGCTACAAGCCATTAAGGGTTAAAAGCATCACCAAAAACGGTATTCCAATGACCCCTGCCCCGAGAAATAGTTGGCACAACTTTGTAATACGGACAAAAGAATACGAAGAATCCAAATCATTTCGACACTCGGTGCATCTCGGCTGTAGTGGGCTGCTGGGTACGATTTTGGGTGCACTACCGGAGCACACCAGCAAATGGAAGCCCCCATTTGGGCGGCAAGTTCCATCACTACCTCCAAGCTGCTAGTGCCGGGAAGCCGGAGTGATAGAGTGCATTGGACGTTCTAAAAAGGGTTGAAGGTAAGGTGCCTGCCAGGCCTGTGCGAACCGTGGAATTGTTTCGATTCGTCTCAATTAGCGACAATTGTCCGTTGGCCAGCGTGCGACTGACAGCGGCGGATGTCGTGCTGCCTGATGCGATGGACGCGAGCGCGTCATGCAATCAATGCCATCGCCAAATGCAGGGTGTCACCCCGTCGTGCTCGGAGGGAAACAGTTTCGGAGTCTGTGTGATTTGTTTTATGCTCCCCCTTTCCTCCCCCTGTGCCAGGCCAAACGACCAACGATCAGTTTGTAACAGTAGAGCATCTGTCACATCCGGGAGGTATCAGTGAACGGCTGCGAGGCTAGCGTAGCCACTTTGCATCACACTTCGTTCCGTTGCAGTATACAGTACATCACGACAAATGTGTGCCACTCCACACTCATTCGCTATTCGCTTGTTTTGGATGCGCTTTAAAAAAAACAACGGCCATCCAGTATTCACGCCCCTCTTTGGATGTGACAGACACATACACCTGCTTGTGCTATCTGTCTGTTTGAACATCACCGTTCATCATGCAGAGCGCGTCCGCTTGGCTGAACGACGATTCGCGACAATCCGAAATTCATTCCAATGCGTTGCACGCCGTTACTGTGCGGATTTTTTTCCCATTTCCTTGGCGTTATGTATTACAATATGTTAATTATGTTTACCGACGCTGTATTATCAGTGCATTTTTTTCCATGCTCTTGTCCATTTTTCACGACTCAACGAGATACACGGTCAGTTTATGATGATTTAATTATCCTGAGGCCCCAAGGCTATCCGACGCCCCTGGACTCGTGCAGAACATAATTTTGATCACAGACACTCTCAAAGAGCAAACTGTACTGATGCCAGTTAATCAATTTATTTTTGAAAATTATGAGAACAGAATATCAACAACCAAATTAAATACATTGTAATAAATTACATTATACTTGTTTTAATATTCGTCATGTGTTGTAATACTTTTTTATCCAATCACATCGTCATCATCATTCGTGTGATCATCATAATGAGCACACGAATACACTTGTTGCTCCGTTGGACCCGTTCACATAGAAACGACCACTACATGGCAACCCAGCCGTGCTACTACCAACGAACAACTGGTTCCTTGATTAAAAAAAAGAGAGACCTTTATCTCTCTGCAACGAATACCATATCGCACTCCATGCGTTTCTTTGACATTTCCAACCAATCCAATGCGCCTACGTTGATAAACCGAAATTAAAAACGAAATTTTAGGGTCAACAATTTTCCAGTTTATTTTAGTTTTAGTATCTTGGTATTCAGAAATTGATTTTTTCCCTTCTGCTGTTTTCTAATACCAACCAGCGTGCTCTAGTGCTAAGGAATGCTATTAGTCACAGCTGAGAGGCACCCCGCGTGCGTGAGGCCACCCCGCAGAGAAACGGGCACGAAAATCGACCAAACTGGACGACCTTGACAAATGGGCGCGCGCATGCACACAGAGCAACTGGGTGACTAGCTGGCTGGCTGGCTGGCTGCCGGGCAACCGATCTATGTAGTTGTGACAAGCATCCGCCCCATGTTATGCTACGGAGCGGGGGTTCCTGGCTCCACCACGGAAGCTGCATCGCCAGTAAATCCAACGGCCAAGAGGCAACGTAAAAGCTTTTAGCCCGAAGCCGTTGGTGAGTTGGTTTGTGTGTTTATCCACTGGTGGACTTGTTTTGTCTGCTTCTGGTGCTGCTACTAGCCAACCGGACGGACGGCTGCTCCAAGCAGCTCCAGCAGCCTCGCCAGAGTGCCGCCGCCAGCCACTTGTTGTTTATCGCGTTCTAAGACGGCCAGGGAACGGGCGACGAGAGGTCCCATTGGGAAATCTCGGCAACTGCATTTTACAGCGGCCATTTTCCTGTTTTCTACTCGCGCTACACACAGAGGAAGGAAGGAACGTAATTCAATGAATGGCCATAGCTTGCATCCTCGCCCTTCAGGGACGCTGGAACTTTTCACGAAATTCCATTCTTCAGTTTACATTCCATTAATTTTTAGCCGCAACCTGTTTGGCTAAGCATATTACAAATCCGGGGTGTCGGCGTGTTGTCGTCGGCGGTGTGTATAGGAGCGAATTCTCTCTAACGTTAATGCTGGGAAGTGTTTCTCCTTCACCAAACCGGCCAAAGTTCTGAAGCGATGAGTTTGCAACAAACAAAACAAGAAAAAATGAAGAAAAAAATCTGGCCAAAGTTTCCCTCAGATCGCATGGCCATTAATTAAAGGAAGCCTCTGGAGCGACCAGTGGTATTTGTGGTGTAAATATAGACCAACAAACTGTTGGCAACCTTAAAACCTAATTTGTTTTTCAGAAAAAATCAAAGGAAAACACTGTTGCCTAGCTTGGTTAAAGCAGTTCTCAAAGGATACGCAATACAGGCGTCCTCTAGCGCCATCAGGACTGTCAAGATCAACTGAAATGATTCCTGGAACTCGTCAGCTGGATCCATAAATGCACTTATGTTTCAAATGAATGTTTCATGTTGCCGGTAAAGAGAGCGCACTTGCCCGATTCGATTGCTAGATCAAAGTTAGCTGGTGGAAAACCGCTTCGAAATGTGCGGCGAATGGAGTTTATTTGCCACCGATTCTCGCGTTCTCGGTAGTGCAGAACGAATTAATTAAAATTATTTCCAAAAAAACCCTCAAAATCGTGTTTGCACAACAGTCAGGATTTACTGTGAAAAGATCAGCTTCATTTTTCAGCTAAAGCTGTTATGCTCTTCATGGAGTCGTGATCAGTTCAGATCGGGGGTTCATTGTAGTAGAAAGAGATTTTACTTTGATGAATCGAGAAACTCTATACCAACAGAGTTTAGAGAAGTAAAGTTGACTCTTGAAGCTGATATCACTTACATGCTGGCAAGTAAGCCGAAAGCCTCTCAACGTGGGAACAAATTGCACGCTCGTCTCGTCCTGGAAACATTATAATTTACTGCATCATATTCAATGATGTCTTCTGGCAGCTGCTACTCACTCGCATCTTTAGCGCGCGCACACATACACTGAGACGCACCCAAAGACCGGAAAAGGGCCTGGGGAAACCCCTCATCCTTTTTCGCTTTTCCCTGTGCCAAATAAATTGTAGTTAGCGATAACGATCGGGATTCACTCGCTCGCTTGGTAGTAGCTTCCACACAGCACAGGGAAACGAAAAATGTAATGAAAGAAAAGTCATTACTTTTCAATTTCCGATGTACCTTCGACGGAATTCTCATCGATTCCACTTGAATTATAAGAGGAGGGAAGGGAAAAAAAAACATAGGTCGGCACTTTTGCAACTCGCACAACTTTGCACACCAGGCAACCAGGAACTGAACGAACGACTAACTTTTGGTAGATTGAATGAAGCGAACACTAAAAAGGTCGTCAGGAAAGGAAAGGTCGGCATGTTACCGGCGACCGGGCGGATACAAACGGAAGCCAAAGAGATATTATTATCAGATTCTTCTGGTTAGTAGCAGTAGTGTGTGGTTTCCATACCACTCTCGATTCTTGCGCAAACCGTACGCGATCACACTCGAACACTCGGTCTCGGTCGGCCAGGCGGCGTCGTCACGTTTTGCCTATAAAAAACATTTATCAACAAAAACCGCCAATCTGCCGCACCATGGCACACGGATGGTGTCCTGCAGCAGAAGCCAGGAAATAGTCTGACCAAATTTTTGAACACTCCACTAAGGTCCGGGGCGGTGTTGGTCGAAGCAGCTCCCAAGAAGCCCTCCTGCCCACCGTCGCCAAGCGATAGCAGAGGACGCCAATAGGTATACCGCGGTTCACGGTTTTCCGATTTTCGATCGAAAAGGAAATTCCAATTTGAAACTATTCGCCGCCAAAAAGCGGCGATCCGACGAGATCCGGGATCAGCACTTTGACCACCAGGGAAAGGGGGGGGGGGGGGGGGGGTAGGTTCTCTCGCTCTATCTAGAATTCTCTCAAACATCTTGCAGCGCACGGTCGGTGGTCGTGGTGCAATGCCAACTCGGCGGAATTGCAACGGTATAATAGAACAAGATGAATTGCAACGAATAACCGATGCATGAACGACGTGACTGAGAAGGGCTTGGGGAGCAGTGCGGCCCTGCCCCCGTTCCGATTAATTACTGATGTGTGGTTTCTATGCTTTTGGTTTCTCAATTGTGTGCCTGTGCTCCAGGGTTCTGATTCGATCCCGTTCTAGCGCTCGGTTCACGATACCAAAGCATACAACAATATGTACACTAGATTGAAATCATGCGTTGCAACAGAGCAACGGAACGATAGAGTTCATAATTGATTGGAACTGATTTTTTTTAACGAACCGACACCTAACTTTATATAAAGCTGCCACCGTGGCCTTCTTATTATTAACACGGTTGGCAAACAACAACAAAAAAATGCTGCTTGCAACATGATTTGAGTTTCAGAACAATTTTCTAAATTCTTCATCCATTCCATTCCAGTGCCACCATCTTCTCGACTTCGACACAGACAGAGCGCAACAAACAAACTCATCTTGATGAACTCACACACGAAGGAACAAATTAAGTTCATCTAAGGCTCTTTTTCTTGTTTATGAATTTGCTCGACCCAACTAATGCACTGAACGCTCTGTGTGCGTTGTGCTCTTGAGCTTTCGTTATGGGACCGGTGGAGAAGGTGCACAGCAAACAACAGTTGCGAATGTGTTTCAATTATCTGGCAAAGTATTGTCTGGAGAGAGCATATTTTCAAACAGAGCCATCCTTTCTCATCGTTTGAAACACAGAATTCTCTGCACCAGAAGAGCAAAACACTCTACTACGACGTAGAGTACAAGTCAGATGCAAAGGAAAAACATACTTTAATGCTCTGCACGCCAGCAGATTGAAACGCTCAAACTTAAACACATTAAAGCCTTTGTCCGTCGATCGGTCGGTGACCATAGGTGTGAGGAACGCTGGCGCAACAACAGCAGCAGCACAGCTCCCTACCGTCGGTTACATATTGTGCGAAGACGAAGAGCTTTTGCTAACAAAATTGCCAAGAAACTGCATCTTCTGACAAGCGCTCCGGTGGGATAAGTTCATTTGACGACAACAGAGGAGGCGCTTCACTGGTTCGCTTCGGACTAGGGACGCTACCAAAGAAACCATTACCAAGAATCACAAACAAAAATACGTTTGAGGCAGCGATGCGAGTGACACTAAGCAGCCATTGCTTTTCCCTTGGATTCCGCCCCCACGGAGGTTACTTCGAAGAAGTAGCGTAGCGCGAACAATATTGTCTTGGATATGTTGGTGGCTTAGTAGAAAGCTGTCCAGCAGTCTGCCGCGCGTGTTGACTTTAGCTGCTCTATGAGTGTACAACACTGCACTGCATGTATCGCGATTATGCACTCGAGTTGTCAACGCCGCGACCACGCTAGTTTGTCCGCGTAAAGCACTCTTGTTAGACACTTAACTAAGTGTTGCGCATCGCGGGAACGACAACACCACCGGTTACGAACACAATTTAGCGAAGGAGCGAAGGAGAAACAATAGCAACAACCCTCCTCTACGGCCGAATCATAACATAGTGACTGTGGGGTCGCAGGGTGGCGAATTATGATTAAAAACGATTGGCCGGGAAAATAATCCAAAGGCAAACGAGGCGGATGGATGCGGTTAACCAGTGGCGTGTCAGAGATCGATTTGCTTAGCTTCGACACCTTCCACCATTTCGCACCGCAAAGCTTTGGCTGTTATTAAAGTACCAGCGGTGCGGCTAAACAGTTGCTATCTTGATAAAGAACAGTGCCATCAGCTGTGCGCGGTGTGGGTAGTTGATTGCGCGCCACTATCGGAGGGTTTGTGTTCTTCTGGAGAGCTCCTCATCGGCACAACCAGCATCGAACCAAACAACCATCATTGTGGCGGGGGGGGGGGGGGGGGGGCGGTGTCGAAACCGCAGAACCGATCCGAGGGTTTCTGGTGCTGCTGCTGCTGCTGCTGCTGCTGAAGGTTTTACCGCGCACTAGTGGCGCTTATCACCTCGGTCTGACCGATAATTTCCCTTCAAAGACGCAATATATGACACTACAGTAGTGGTGACACTTGCCGGAGTGGATTGCTATTGTGGCCAACCATTGGAACCGGTGTTGTTGTCACTGTGATAAAAGGGTGAAACCCTAAAGTCATACCACGGATCCGGTAAACACAGTACAGTGACCACCACAGAAAGGCAAATACGAGATAGGGAACCGGTGGGGTGAGACGACGGATCTGTTGGTCACTCAAAATCTGTTGTGGTTTGATGATAAGATGACGATAGAGAGAGAGGGTGCAAAAGAACACAAATCTCTCCAGCCCCCCCCCCCTCCCCCCGCCCCTTTTACATTTATTAATACATCTGTTAATTGAGTGCGTATTTCTGCTGCGTGAGAGGTGTTGTTCGATTCATTTTACCTCCCCCGTGTATTAATCAACTTTACCCAGTTCGAGGGTGTCTTTAAATTAACATCATCACGGCATCCTTTGCTGCAAAACGAAGGGATACGAACCTTGGCACGCCTTGATGCTGCCACGCATGTTTACCATTTGAGCTACGCTTACTGTGCTCGATGATGAATGTGCCAACGTAATTAATGGGAGTTCTATCTTTGATGCCGATTCATTGAGCAGACAGAAAGCATGAAATCACAATTAAGGTATTGTTCAACAGTAAAGCACGTGCCACAGGGTTTCCAAAATACCTTAAAATAGCACCTTGAGCACCTGGGAGATGTCAAACAAAATAACGCCTTTCGAGGAACAACTACAAAGCATCACCTGAAACCCGCCGGAAAAAAAATCCGTTTTCGACTTGTGATGGTAGAAAAAAAATGACGCTAGAAACGAGTGACAAGCGACGAAATCAATGGCATTCTAGTTCGATTCTTCAGTAGCACGGTAATCGAATCACCAACTAATACGCTGAATGCAGATCTGGCAGCTTCCCTTTTTCCGTTCGGCAGCATCCACGGCCAACGGCGAACTTTTGTGATCGATTTCCAGTGAAACACAATAGAGTGTTCCACATCACATCAATCTCGATGGCACTCCGTATCAGTTCATCAGTGGGCGGGGCTGTGGACGCCTGTACTGTCTCTCTCTTCCGGGATCGTCGTGACATCGGTCACGGTACCACTATCAGCTATCAGACTATCAGCCAACACACATATACGCACCGACCACGTACGGAACGGCGCCATCGGAGGGCGTATTCCCTGGCGAGCGCGTTCCAGCGATCCAGTGGCCATAAAGCATGCAAATGGACGATGAAATGAAAATCTCAATTGACAGTCACTAACTATGCGGTGGCGTTGTTGGCTGGTGTCTCTGTTTTTGCGGTAAACGGATTTATTTCATGTTTGTTTTGAGAGAATTTTATCGCACTAGCAATCCGCCACACCAGCAACAATAACAGCGGATCACCGCGATGCCAAAGCCATTTTTCCTGCTAAGGTAATACCTTTTCCAGTTTTTTTTTCAATCCACTCTGGTGAAATCGTGCAACTCGAGCGTTTTTTTAATTCCTGTGACCTAATTCCTGGTGCTGTCCATCATGGCCACTCATGTTCGACCGCTTGCGATTATCGTCACGCTAAATGTTCAATAACTCTGGCGATAAACGGCATGCGGCAGCGGTTTCGATGGGTGTGTGGTTTTGTACCATAACAAAACAATCGTCAAACACAACGATAGAAATCGATTACTGTGGGCAGGTTCACCGAGCTTAAAATGCTATCCGTGGCTGGAGGAAAATATCATCACCGTTCGGTTCGGTGAAAACCAACCGTCTATTCTAAGCCAATCTAATTACTCATTAGTGGGACTGGTGTTGATTGAAATCTAATCAGCATCCAGTACGTGGCTGCAAGCAGCATACCTCGATTGCTATGCTAATGAAAGGGCTACTAATCGTGTCCTTCACGAGTTGAGCCCATAGTATATTCAAAAATAATAAATTAACTTTGTTACAATCACCATCACTTCCTGTACTTACTGAATGAAGAGGAAATCTAACGTCGAGAACACTTTCAACTAAATTTCATTGACAGAAACTATGCTCGATTGGCACCATCTGCTTGTATTCATCACAACTAACTAGGAAGCAATGTAGTTAAGGCTTCGTGCTTTTGTACTGGTCCCTGAAGCCTGAAAACTCGCACGTTACCGAAACAAGCACCACGTAACCATTAAATTCTATCTTCGAACGATCGGTTCGATGAAGAGTTTGCATTCGGAACCATGTTACTCCGGCTGATGAGGTAATTTAGAACAAACATTGTTCCTACCTCCGTACTATAGAGCTAGATAGCTAGCCTAATTGCCTAACTAGCCCAGCCGAGGACGGGCGCCACATCAAATGCAGACGTTGCGAGGCGATGTATTCTGAATTCTCCGATTTACCTGGAAACTTGAGGCAACCCGTCGGCCCAGACAATGTTTTGCCCAGTACCGGATGGTGCTGTTACCACAGGAACAGGATGTAATGGAAGCTCGTGCCCCAGTGATGGAGAGAGCTACAACACCTTCCATTGAAATAGCAACCATCGAACAATGTTTAATAAGCTCCATTCCACAAATGGGGCCGAGATTCTGACTTGGTATTTGGATATGGTTTCCAGGTGCAGAACACAGTTGAACGGCTTCGTGCTCGTTGCAACTCCATAAACTTCTGCAGTACCGCCATGAGCCCAATAGTATACCGGCACCGGGACGGTCCAAAACATACAAGCTGTGATCATTTCTATTCGCAAAATAGTTGCTAATAGGCCAAAAACCAGCACAAACAGGACGAGCACGAGAAGAATTTCAATATCTTTTAGAAGAATGAATGGCCTAACTTTTAATTTATGGCCTCGCCAGGATATACTGGAGCCCATTTATTGGAATATCATTCCATGGCCCATTTATTGGAATATCATTCCATGGCCCATTTATTGGAATATCATTCCAGAACTAAAGCTAGATGGCGTAGTTCTAGAGGATATTCCCGTTTCCGAGGAAAAAGGATACCGTACCATATACCTTAAGACGATCGCATTAGCAAACACCTAATTTATGCACGAACCGATTCTAGCTAACTAGCTGGACAAACACAAACACAATTCACCATAACACGCCTCACAACAAAGCTGGCCAGATCCTGCGTATACTGCAAAGTTCGTGCTCGATTTGCCAAGTTAAAGCTTCGGACACGGAGCTGGGGCTAACGAGTAATCCAGAATTCGCAGAATCCTTCCGGTTCACGGGAAGCGAACGTATTGCAGGAAAACAACGGACCGTTGCTACCTAGTGCAATGATAACCGGTACTTCGGTGTGAGCTCACACTATCACCGTAGGCGTCTCGTCTAAACTCCCGCAGCAGCAGCAGCAGCAGGCGTGTATTCGCCCGTAAACGGAGGCTAATGAGTTTAGCGAAAGCGCTCGATTGAATGCCAACAGTCACTTTGCCAAGGAAGGGAAGGCTGGTGACAGATTTCAGGACTTGAAAGGATCCACAAGAAGCGCATTTGCTACCTGTATTTTCTAATGCCTGCTGACTGTGGCTCGGAATTGATGGTAAATTGTGCGAAACAGAACAGCGCACGGGTCGAGGCGGGGTGAGATATCGTATCACGTGAACGCCGCACGTCCGGCGGAAGTTTATATGAAGCACGTGCTGCTGCTGCGATTGATGTTTTGTCGTAATTAGAAAAGCACAGTCGCGTTGTTGCCGTGGGTAACGAAACGCGATGTGAACGCGATGAAAAGGCGAAATCGGATTCATTCGCTCTCGGATGCTCAAGGAACGACATTTCCGGTTCGTGCACATCACGCGCTGAGCCGTGATTGGTCGTGATTTGATAGCAAAGAAGCCCTTCTAAATTATGCAAAATTATGGGACAACAGAACAGCGCTAACTTTAGATCCTCTTTCTGAACCTCTTCTCGAGTCTCAATGTGCGGTAAACCACTGTGAAGGACACTGTATCAGAATTGGTATTTCTTTTCTCACGAATGCGAAAACCCCCATCTTCTCGAGAATCACACCCCAACCGCCTCAGCCGCAAACCAAAAACCAAATTCTTGATAAGATCCGACAGATCAACTTTACCAAAAGGTTTCAAGGCTACGCCCGGCAAGTGAAAGGAGTCCGCCCAGTCGGGCAGCAGTCCAATCCCATCAAGCAGTCCCAAAAATTGTCCTCCACTTGTTGGAAAACCATTTTACAACCGATTAGCTACGCAAACACAACGGATAACCCCTACTCTGTCTCTTTCATAATCGCTGGCAGCACAATCTTCTCGACCGCACAGGGCCGACCGGTGAGAAAGTCCGGTCATCGTCGTCGTCGTCGTCGTCATCGTCTTCAGGAGCGTGGGCAACGTTGAATAGGGCAATTAATCAAGCTCAAGCTTTGAAATCGAAATTCCATTAGTCACAAATTTGGCATGAAGAGGAATTGGAGGCTCGCCCGGGGGGGAAACAGCAAGCACAGCTCGCTTTATATTATATAAAAGCTCTTACTATTGGTCCCACAAAAACAATACGAAAACATTCAAAAACTGCGAGTATACGACTCTGCAAAACTCGTGTCATGGTGAAAAAAAAACTAAATCTGGCCAACAGCATCCGTGTGCGTGCTTGAGGGTGGACCACAAGCGAAAGGAATGTCGAAGTCGTGACAAACCCCATAACGGAGAGCGTGGACTCAACTCTCGACCCCGCTGGGCCCCGCCACAAAAGTGCTTCATTTCGCAATCCGAAACCACCGTGGATCGTGGAGCACCGAAGCGAAGGTATAGACGCGATCTAGAGACCCCGTCACCGGCGGGCAAGTTCGGTTGCTCCAAATTCATGTTTCCTCCCCTCTACCACCACCACCACCACCACCAGCGTCCGCTAGCACACTTTCGAAACTGAACGGTACCGTGTTTTTTGGGGCCAGAGAGCATTGCTGCGTTGCTTGCCTATTTTGCGTTTATGACTTCACCGTGTGCTAAAACTCTTGCTGGTGCTCCATTTTCCAAACGGCCCTCCCACCTCCGTTCCTTTCGATTCTGCTCCCAAAAAGCTCCTCCGTTCGGACAACCGCAGACCGACGGACCGGAAAGCGGTGTCAAAAGTTGCGTGGCATCTAAAACAACGCAGCAGCAGCATCAGCCCCATCGCCTCGGGCCATTATAAAGTTGGTGTGCGTTGGAGAGGATTCTGGAACACCGGAGGAAACACCGGAATGCACGTGGAATGCACGTGTGCAACGTGGTGGTGGTCACACGGGCGTCAATTTCACGCATCACCGCGACGGAAGGTACCGGATGATGGTCTTTGCCTTTTTTTGTGCCAGTGCCAAAGATAAGCTCCATATCTTGGCAGGAATTGGCGGTTTTTGGATGTCAAATTTTCAGAGACAGACAGGGTGAGTGACCGTGACCGTGAGTGATGGACACGGTGGATGCGCTGTTTGTCGGCACTCCAGGACTATGGACCGAGAAGTCGATTTGATCGGCAACATTAATTCGCTGCCTTTTGTGGTACTTCGAAAGGTGCTAACAAGCTCCACAAGGGGGTTCATAAAAGCATCTGCCAAGCTTGGTTGTTGTACGCGCTTCAATTTAATTAATTTCACACAAAACTCGGAACGACTAATTTTGCTGGAAGTTCACTGGAAGCCCACAGTACACGCACTGTGAACACACATTTTATAGTTCCCATTTGGACTGTGGACAACCGGAATATTAACCAACTACATACTGGCAATAGCTGCTGGCAATGAAGTGGTTGGGTGTGCCACCAACACGTGCTAGTTGCAGCAGCAGCAGCACAACAATTTACAATAATTAAACTTCAGTCAAAGAGAGCTCTCCACCGGGTCGCTGCATCAACCTAATGTCATGTGCGGTCCGGGGACAGGGACGTAACATTTAATTATTTCTATAAATCGCACACCACGCCAGAGTGGCAGGGAGTTTGAGTTGTTCCGTAAATATGCATCGCCTGCTGATCGGGGCCATTGTTGCGGTGTATGCGGTTTGTTTGTGACCGCCCATCGCCTACCGGGATGGGAATTTAGAACCACATAACATGCAGCTATTTCCACTCCGGAACACGTCCGGGAGCCGCTAAAGTTCTCTTTCGTCTGCCATATTCCACGGAAACGGTTTTAGTCGCATATGGTTGGTGAGACATGCTTGGGCGGCGTAATGAAAACCTTATGAAAGACAGATATTGGACCACCCCCGGCCGTTGCTTAGGATGATAAGTAAGTGACTACCAAACACTCGCATCGAGATGTTCGATTAAAGTTTGATTAAACTATGCTAATGAAATGGCGTCGATCAGACTTGGTTGCTCAAACACATCTCATGCACGGAGGATCGACTCGGATATTTCCATATATGTTATGTCATCCTTGCCAATCCTACTGGGCAGCAACGGCTAGCGAGCGAGCGGTCGGTCCTATCTGTTTTCTGATTGTACACGCGCTTTTGCTTTTTTCGCGTTTATCTCCACTGCACGATGTGTTTAAAGCAAGGACATTGTCCTTCTAGAGCACTAGTGCAGCCGCGGGCGAGGGGCGGGAACTCTCTGGCTGTGACACAAAACGCGGATGCTCGCTACACTCGGCTTGAGGCTATGTTTTCCAAAGAACTCATTAGAGCGGTTGAAGAGTATGCTGGATGAACCCCGGTGACCCCCCGGCCGCCAGCACCACCAACAAATGCCAAGAATGAGGCAAAACTCGGCGACACCAAATCAGGAACAGGACATTCTATGGAACAGTCTCCTGTGTTTGTTTGTCACGGAAGAGAAAATGCTCGAGAGAATATGACGAAGAAGCTAAAAACACACAGGAAAAGCCCAGTGAAAGGCAAAACCAATGGGGAACCACACACCACAGAGATTTGTGAATTCGCGGTCCATGTTCTCGCTGGTCCCGGGTGGGTAGATGTGCTCATTAAAAATCTTCAACCCAAAGAGCTCGGCTCGCAAAATGTAGCCGAAAAGTGAGAATAAAATGTCCGGCGTCCATGTCGAAGCGGTGGCCTCCAATTGGTCAACTCCACTTTGCCGTCTGAAAAAAAAAACTTTGCCGTCTGCAAAGGTCATAATGCCGTAATGCGAAGGTGAAGGAGCATGAATAGCAGATTGTCTTCAGCATCGCCCCCGGCCAGCTGCTG
This sequence comes from Anopheles aquasalis, assembly GCF_943734665.1. NCBI lineage: Eukaryota > Metazoa > Arthropoda > Insecta > Diptera > Culicidae > Anopheles > Anopheles aquasalis. Next base: position 20,064,891 of record NC_064877.1, on the reverse strand, counting down.
TCCAGCGAAAGCTGGTTAGCGCAATTGCATTTATCTAATTTTATTCTTCTATTTCCGGACCACGACCGGAGGCTGCCACCGTTTGATTTTTCCTCCTTTTCGACGTCACGTTCATCGTTTGGTACAAAAAACAAAAAACTAAAAAACTAAAAACACTAAAAACAAAAAAAGATGGTGTAGTGGAAATGCGGAAAATCGTAGCAGGCGGAACATCAATCTGGGATCGATACGCGCATCCGTTGGCCAACTACAGCGCAAATATTAATTATTTCGCTAGCTCCATCTCACGCAGACGACGAGACGCCACGTTGGCCACGGTGGAGTATGGAGCCCATGGAGCAATCCCTCGCGTTCAGGGCCGATCGATGGCCCGTTCCCGTTCCCTGTTTTCCCGTATGGCAGATAAAAGTGGAGAAAATGGGACGGAAGCAAATGGCGGGGCACAATTAAACAAGCGGCTATTCCGTCGCCACTTCAGCACAGGTGAGATTACTTGTGCAAACAGTGGAGCGGACTGCTGCTCGGGGTGATGGTGATATTTAATGCGCAATCCAATCGTCGTCGCCGTCCTCGTCGCCGACGTCACCAATCCAAATGTGCATTGCAATCGGAATCGCGGGAGGGGGAGCATGAAATGTTGTCGAAGTTGCAGATAAGATTGCTGAGCCAGTTGCCAGCATGGCGGTGTGATGGGCTGGCCACAGGCCATTTAGCGAAACCGGGGGAATTGGCTTCCGTCTAGAATCGATTTGTTTTTTCTTCTTCGTTTTCGTTGCGACCGCGTGACTCGGGTGTCACTGGTTACTTCACTTCATAGTTCGCCGGTTCAATGCGCAACGCGATCGTCTTACGATCACGCATCGCGCATGGTTCGGCAGTTTCACGTGCCCGTTGCAATTATGTAAGCCGGCGGCAAGGTAAGCGATTTCGGTCTGAACCCCTACGAAAGACAACGTGGCAACCGTCTGATGGATGCCAACGATGTTCGCGTTACCTCTTACGCACTCCACAAAGGGGTTTTTGCGAGATGTGAAGTTAATAAGCATCGAGAGAAGGAATAGGAGATGCGGAGATGGCGATCTTCGTTGCATGATTGCTCCACCATTCGGTTCTGAGCGAATGGTTTTAGATTCTTTTTGTAGAAACCACTTAAAAAGGGGGAATGCTAACGTCACGTAACAAAAGTGCATTTCAAATAATTTATTTTATCTAATATGTTCTACAGAAGTGGTAATATCATCACATTACTTGGGGCTATTTAATCCCTTTTCTCAGCTCGTGTGAATAATTAACTTGTACTGGCCTGCTGAGATTACTGCAGAACATCTTTTCCGAACTAACAAGAACCTAGGCAGGACAGTAATGGAAAAGTTTGTTTTTCAAATTGAAATAACAATGGAATTATCATTCTGATTGCATCTCGCTCGCAAAACAACGCGAATACCGCGCCGGTGCATACCTTGCGGGTGGCGGCAAAACGGGTAATAAATTCCGCAACAACAAAAAGAATTAAGTGGAATACTCGCACCTTCGCCTGCCAGCCGGTCTCGCGTGATGCAACTCACGAGGCGACGACGTTCGGAGAGAGCGAATAGCCAGCCAAACTTGCATTGAGAGCGAAAGCTGTGTGGCGTGCACCACGGGGCGATGGCAAGGTTGCATCACAGCAGACATCGACGGTCGGTGTCGAAGTACGAACGGGAAAAAAAGCGACTCAACTGAGCTGAACGGCTGAGCAGGCGGCCATGAGCTCAAGTAACCAACCTCCCGCGAGGTCTTGTAAAATCATCTTAAAACTAAAGTGAGAGAGACCGCGAGCGAGAGCGCAGCACAGCATTCATGGTGATGGCTATGGGAGGAACCGGGGTAATGGGGGTTGTTGGATGGCAACCATATAGCCGCCACCGGCCTGCCTGTGCTCAGTGAACCGAAGTGACGTAAGAATCGACCGGAGCAGATCGTACGTTACCGGAGCTGTTACATCTCGACGACGACTCGAATCCCGTTTTATGCCGGCCAAGGCGATGGTAGCTGGAGTTACTGGAGCAAAAACCCGGTGGATGCTGCTCCGTTTTACGTTTACACTCGACGATTGATTTTGTGGCACCGATTAAGGTCCCCTACCTGTAGCGACCCTCTTCCCTGTCATCGGATGATGATGATGATGTCCGATTAGCGTGAAGAGGTTCCTCCACGAGGGTGTCGTCGGAGTGTGCAACAAACTATAGTCCTCTCCTCCCGGAAACGTTCGAACGTCGGCAATCACTCCGGAAAGCTTAGGGGACGGCCGGCCATCGGGAGCAAGGACCGGTGGAATCAAGATAGTGTAGCGTTATCACAGCAGACACAGGGCTACAGCTGTCAACAGTCGTTTCCGCAACGCGCCATTTACACGTTTCACGATGTTTCATCACCCGATCGAACGGATACCTTCCGCCGTAACGGAATCCAGCCACTCCACCGTTTTAGCAGCACCTTTCAGCACCACACCACCATCAGCAGCAGCAGCACCGTTACGACAGCCACGGAATCGAAGGTCAGAATTGGAAAGGAGAAACCCCCACCGCCAACTATCGATGAGAACACAGCGCGGCGCCACGACGATTGATTCTCTCGAAATTCCCCCTTCGTGGCACTACCTTGGGTGGCATTGAAGGGAAAAACGCCTCCCCGCCAAAGGTGGTACACTTACTTCGCACACACGCGTCGTTAATTAGCGCCGCCTTCTGCTCCGAAATGCACTAGAACCGCACGGGAACACAGGGGATCACCGGGAATCACCGATAGCAACAGAGCCGTAGCCTGTTATCAGATGTTTGCATCGCGAGAAAACCACAGAATTCACCGTGCCGGAAAAGCACTGGCCAGAAGGACACCGGGAATGGTTGACTATTACTTCGTGGACTGCGGACGGTCACGCGCTACTAGCCTGCACCTGCCAACACGCCGAGAACTAAAACTTGCCCCGATCAACATAAACCAAGCATTAACCACCCTTGCGAACCGCGGAAAGGCCCGAGCGGAGACCGAGAGAGCGACGACGACTACTTCGGTGACAGCAACGCACTTGCCTACCTTGTGGATCCGACGGCACGGAGCACACCGAGCGGAGTTTGAATGGACCGTTAAAGCGAGTCCACACGACAAAGGAATGGTTCGCGACGATTTTTGCTCACTTGGCGTAGATTCTACACTGTGTGTACGCTAGACAAATAAAAAAAACCGGTAGATTCTACGCTATCGTGTACGCAAGGTTAGACTCTCCGTGTATATGCGTAGATAGTATTCAAAATAAATCAAAAAGTAGTCAAAAATCAGTGCTTTATTAAAGTTAAACATGAAAACGATATTGTCATTAACAATCAAACATAGGTAACTATTAACAATAAATATGCAATATACATTGATCTCGACTGTAAGAGGGATTAGTCACTGAGCAGGGGTTTCAGTTTTCTGTGCGTCGACACGTACGTTAGAATGTCCATTTCTGCGGTCCTGCAAAGCGAGGGTATGATGAATAATCATATGGAACGCGATTATTGCATAAGCTCCCCCATGCATGCGCCTTACCATTTTGTTCTGCTGAAGAGTGTAGAGCTTCTCCAGTAGCTTCCTACTTCCAGTTCATCATCATCAGACGCGTTAAACGTGTTCTCCTTTTCGTCCTCCTTTTCATCCTCCTTATCTGACGGTGTGCCTTCCGAGTACGAATCAAGCGCCTCGTTGGCACAGGTTACCGGGCACTTATAAGAATTGGACTGACAGGAAAGGTCAGACTTTCGGCAGCAGCAACGCATTGTTGAGCAATTACCCGTGCAGGTGCAGTGTGGACCCGTGCCGCTGCTGTTGGTCGTTTCATTCGTAACGCTCTCGTTGGAAGATTGCAACTGGCTCGAAAACGATACGGTACTCATCTGGAGCAGGAGAGATAGATGAAAGAAGATCTAGTTAATCGACCAAGAACAGTGACAAAAACCCCCGCTTACCTTTCGCTGTTTGCTGATGGGCGTTCCGCGGATATCTGTATCGGTTGTTCGTGCATGCGGACCGTTTGCGCTTGCCGGAGCGTGTAAACACAGCTCCGTAGATAGATCGGCCAAAGAACAGATCCACCGCTTGGCGCTGTTCCCGTTCCTGTTTCGTTGGACGAAAGAACTCCGAACTCAAATCGAGCTCACCTGGATCAACCAGGAATCGCCGCTACTCTGCGATTCATCGTCACCATCTTTCGCTTTCGGTTGTGTGGCAACCTTTGATGCTGCTTTCGAGGTACTTGGTTGCGCCGGCGCCACTGACGGATGTGATAGATCCGGCCGATACTTCCGATACAGTTGCTCCACCGTAAACGTCGTCAGCTTGATTGGTTCATCTTCGACGGAACATTTCTGCATCTGCCGTTTAGCAGGAGCCCGTTTCGCGTTGCTCTTGCGCTTTGCTTTCCGTTTTGTTTCTTTCCGCCCTTCCTCGTCCGTTTCTTCATCGGAACTTTCGTTCGCAATCTCTCTCGCCGGTGCGGCAACATGTTAATTCATGTCATCAGGCAGCTCGACACCTTTCTTTGCCGCTATTCTGCGCGACACCCGAATAGGGCCCGTGGGAATCACTCTACAGAGAGAAAAGGTTTACCGTAAATTCTTCGTTGGGCCAAGGGCCTTTATCCACTTTTACTTACGGTTTCTTGGCGGTCGCGGACGGTTTACCCTTTGCCTTTTTCGTTTCAGCCGGCTTTTTGGCGGGCTCTTTCGTTTTCTCCGGAGTCCACTCATCCTCGCTGGCGGAAAAATTGGCACCCGAAGTGTCTTCCTGTTCTACTTCGTCGTAGATGTTCTCCTTCGTGTTCATTGCGAGACGTAGCGTTCTAAAGCGGCCCATAGACGTTCAATTTTATTTTTCAATATTTGCATGCAATTTGATTGACACCAATATATTTATCGTGTGTGGGCACATTGAAGCTAGTGTCAGAAAAGTAGAAAGCGGCCCATAGACGATCAACTTTATTCATCAACTTTTTTGACGCAGAGTTGACGTTGATCAAAACATTGAGCGTCTATGGGACGCTTAAAGAATTCAGCACCCTGATCGTCTCACTTACCTTTCCTGGAGGACCTGTACTGCGCTATGCAGTTCTTCATACTTCTTGGAAACAAGAACTGCATCTTTCGCGGCAGCCTTTAATTCGGCCACCTGTCGCTCCAGCGCGACACACCGACTCCTCCAGTAATGCACATCGGCTGGTTTCAAGCAACCACCTTCGTTTCTGATAAGGGGAACAAAAAATAGCCTCGTTGAACTATGGAACAAAAATCACCCCGAAGGATCCAACAGCTCCTCTTTGAGTCAGTCGAAAGTTTTCTTAAGCAGCCCATTGATGCTCAATTTTATTTATCAATACTTGCATGCAAGTTGATTGACACCAATATATTTATCGTGTGTGAGCAAAGTGTATTAATTAACCCTACTCCGCAGTCCCGGGCCTGGCCAGACCCGGAGCGTTTTCGATCGTTGTTTTAATTCATTTCTAATCAACATAGAGGCCTGAGCTTTTGGGTATACTCTCTAAATGTCATTATAATGGGGCGTTTACAAGCTACGATTTTGATCGTTCGATCTGGTTTGACGATCTAGATCGAAATCGCACGGGAGCGTCTACACGCTACGCTTTTGATCGGCCGATCTCATGCGATAACTATAATCTTTACTTTTTACTGGCCAAAACATTCGTAAAGGGCAATAAATTTCGGTAAAAATAGCGCGAACAACAACAAAGGTCTCCCGTGTAGAATAAAACAACCAAAAAAATCAAATTTCATACAACGCCCCTGAATGTATGTAAATTGGACCGATAATAATGCCCTGCTGCTTTATTTGCTGCGATATCGCGGTCAATCTGCGTTTTGTTCGGAGAGCTGCCAGCTGTCTACACCAAAGTGTCTATAGGAAACAGGTGAAGTCATAGCGCTTTTTTTTCTTTTTTGCTTTTTTTTTGTTTTTTTGACATTTCGTGGCTTGTTTACGTTCATCACCAAACCAGCGTGTGTTGGAATCCGAAAAAGTGCAATGGTTTTATCAGGTATATTATCTACTTTTGCTCGTGTAAATGATACATTTTCTAATTTTAGAACAAACGAGCAGCCCCGCTGTAGCTAACAACGTGTCAGCAGGGGCCGAAAACGCCGGCTATCTCTGATTCTGAAACGAGTGGAAAAGGCCCGGATCCGGCTTCCATCAATAGCCGGTCACTGTCGGCTTAGACTATTGGTTAAAGGACAAAAGGACGGAGACGATCGGAGTATGATGTACAATCACATCAGCGCTACATGCTCAGTGCATCCAAAGGAGGGTGTTGTCGCGTGTCTGACCAGAGATCCGGCGAAGGTGAAACCTCTTCGCTCGTTCCGAACACGGAGCAGCAAAGAGAAGTGGGTTCTTCTGCCCGAATAAAGGCAGCTCCAGCGCGCTTTGTTCATCATATAAGAACGCTGGCTCGGCAACGCGCATCCAAAGGAAGAGTGATAAGGAAGAGTTTGCAAAACACAGCTAGGCAAAATCTATAAGGCATCTTAAAACCACCAATGTAGAACAATCAGAGCACTAAAAAACTGGAAAAACTTTAACTTTCTGTACGGATTTCTTACTTCTCAAAGCGAATACAGTGCCTCCAACGCAACCAAAACATATACACGAACTGTCAGTTTTTTTCATTCAATTTTCGAATCGTCGCGAGCGATTTTGTTCGGTATGACTTCACCTGTTTCCTATAGACACTTTGCGCTAGACACAGAAAAAAAAACCGGCAGATTCTGCACCCAGATTCTGGGTGGTGTGGACACAGCGTAATGCCAAGCCTCGAATCCGAACATAACAGTCGATCTGCCAAAGTGTTAGCGCGAATGCAGTTCGGTAAGTTGCTCCAGCAAAAAAGTGATTTAAATCGTAAAAATCAATCATTTTCCACGATCTTTTCAGTGCTATTGGTGCCCAAGATGACATAGATGCTGTCAAGGATGGAGGACATTCCTTAAACGATGACCGGCTTACCGGTGTTTAACCTCAAGGAAGGTTCTTGGCGAGCAGAAGGTGTCGTGAAACGATTTCCGAGCTAATCAGTGCTTTTCTGTGCCACGAATAGCTTTAGTTCTGCTCTAATAGTGATACATGATATAATAAAATACATAAAAAGTAACAAAAATACAATTATTTTGAAAATGTTCTCTGATTCTCGAAAGAAAACCTTCAGGAACAGTACCAAAACCGCACCGGTTGGTTTGGAACCGGAATGGATCGGATTGGAATATTCTGGGACAAGGGCCCGCTTTTGTCCCACTTTCATCGCGCACTTTTCTCACTTAGGTAGACAGAATGTAATGCGAACGAAGAAAAAAGAGGAGGGGAGGAGAAATCAAAATCAGATCGGAAAGCAACGGTTTCGATCGCACGTAAGTTCGCATATTTCTCTTGGTGTTGAACACCGGTCGATGAGGATTTCCTGGCAGATTAACGCAGAGTTCTCAATGGTAATGATCACAATGGTAAACGAGGGAGTATTGCCTTTGTGTTGGCTTAAAACAACTTACCCGTTGCCGGCAAAGCTGGGCCGGTGACTTTCTTCGGATGCGTCGTGTTTTTTGCTCATCTTACCGCAAAAAAACAAAAACGAAAAATACCACCTTTACAAAACACAACCACAAAAAGACTTTCAGAAATAGATAAAAAATGCGAACGGCTTTGCCTTTTCACAGCGTCACTTGATCGTCAGTTTTTTTATTGACCCGTGTGACAGAAATCGCTCACCGCCCGTGTGACAGAAATCGCTCACCGCCACTCAAATTGCCCTGTTAAGAGACTAACAGGGCGCTAACAGGGCGCTAACAGGGTAGAAATCTTGCTGCTGTTTACAGGGCTTTTGCGCATGTATTGGTGCCATTTTCGACGCATTTTTGCGATGGTGTGTGTGCCATCCTACCGTACCCCTGTGCCCAGTAGCCCCGCCCCCTAAGATATTTCGGATCAATATGAAGCACGCAAAAGCATAATTTCATTTTCACCAATTTTATTTTCACCTTTAAATCAGACACTCTGCCTCGCAAAACACATCACAAAACACAACACTTCGCACAACACTCCTCTGCCTCGCTACCTGTCCGACGCAGATTGATGCCAGGATGCTGCCGAAAAAAGACAACATGAATGATCATGATCAGATTTGATCAACAAAATATTTTTCAATTTCTTACCATTTTTCGTTGTCGCACATGCACACAAACAATGTCCACGGGTTTAGATGCTCCGTAGCACAAACGAATGATACAAATTCACAGCAAAACTAGCTTTTTTCTTCAAAATTTTCGGATGCACGAGCGCAGCACATCCTGCCTCTTGCGCGTCGTTTTCAACTGACGCCATGTTGGATCCAGGCCTTAGCAGAAATTTTCACCTTCCTCTTTCGATCGCCGTGTGCTTACACAAACACACGCGCACGGGGCCGTGTCCGAACACGCAGCGCTCGTAGCGATCGAGTGAACGGCGAGACAGCATCAAAACAAACCGTAGGAGTGAAAGAGATAGCATGTACTCGAAAGAAAAAAATCGACTGCTTGACAAAAAGTCTGTCAACAGGGCGGATTCGAGTCACTGTAGATACAACCCCCATGACAGACTTTTTGTCAAGCAGTTGATTTTTTTCTTTCGAGTACATGCTATCTCTTTCACTCCTACGGATTGTTTTGATGCTGTCTCACCATTCACTCGATCGCTCACGAGCGCTGCGTGTTCGGATACGGCCCCGTGCGCGTGTGTTTGTGTAAGCACACGGCGATCGAAAGAGGAAGGTGAAAATTTCTGCTAAGGCCTGGATCCAACATGGCGTCAGTTGAAAACGACGCGCAAGAGGCAGGATGTGCTGCGCTCGTGCATCCGAAAATTTTGAAGAAAAAAGCTAGTTTTGCTGTGAATTTGTATCATTCGTTTGTGCTACGGAGCATCTAAAAGCGGCCCATAGACGATCAACTTTATTTGTCAACTCTTGCATGCAAGTCGATTGACACCAATATATTTATCGTGTGTGGGCTATTTGAAGCTTGTGTCAAAAAAGTTGAAGATTTTCAGCCAGCTGAAAATATATTGAGGAGGCTGAATATTGGCGTCGTCTGTGGGCCACAGCGACGAACACGATGCGCCTGTGGCCCTGATTGATGAAACATTAAGGATTAGTCCAATGTTGCCCAAATACGAGGAATAAAAATAAAATGACAGTGCGATGCAATTTTTGCATTAAAAACATTGACAAATAAAGTTGATCGTCTATGGGCCGCTAAACCCATGGACATTGTTTGTGGGCATGCGCGACAACGGAAAATGGTAAGAAATTGAAAAATATTTTGTTGATCAAATCTGATCATGATCAATCATGTTGTCTTTTTTCGGCAGCGTCCTGGCATCAATCAGCGTCGGACAGGCAGCGAAGCAGAGGAGTGTTGTGCGAAGTGTTGTGTTTTGTGATGTGTTTTGCGAGGCAGAGTGTCTGATTTAAAGGTGAAAATAAAATTGGTGAAAATGAAATTATGCTTTTGCGTGCTTCATATTGATCCGAAATATCTTAGTGGGCGGGGCTACTGGGCACAGGGGTACGGTAGGATGACACACACACCATCGCAAAAATGCGTGGAAAATGGCACCAATACATGCGCAAAAGCCCTGTAAACAGCAGCAAGATTTCTACCCTGTTAGCGCCCTGTTAGCGCCCTGTTAGTCTCTTAACAGGGCAATTTGAGTGGCGGTGAGCGATTTCTGTCACACGGGAAGTATGGAGTTGCGGCATTTCTTTCTACACAGAGAAGACAGGAACACATTAGTTTTTACATTTTTTCCGTTTAATTTACCTACACGTTCGGT
>NC_064877.1:19985000-20050000 GCF_943734665.1 Anopheles aquasalis | reverse complement strand
GAATGTCGGGATAAAAAGAAAGAGAACGAAAATTAGTTTTATGATTCCTGAAGACGATGATCGTCATGGGAAGGGAGTCTGGTACATACCATCATCATTCGCTGGTGCTGCTGCTGCCGCTGAGACGGCTTTGGCCGCCTGTCGATCATCACACTCGATCACGGCGACAGCAGCAGGTGGTGGTGGAGGCATATTGACTACCAGACGTGGGGATTCCTCCTCCTCCTCCTCCTCCTCATCATCATCCTCTTCATTGTCCGTTTCCGGTGGTGAGTGCGGTGGTGGTTGTTGCTGATGCGACGACCACTGCTGCTGCTGCCGCTGACGAGTGACGTCCATTTTTATTTTTGCCAAAAATCCTTCAACCCTGGCACACCGCGCGTGTCACCTGTTGGCGTGCGTTTGCGCGCGTTGGACGTTGGACGATGGTTCGTGTTCGGTGACGATGACGCCTCCGTTACGAAGGGTTGATGTGTGGGGGAGTGTTTTTGAGAGAGAGAGAGTGTGTGTGTATGTGTATGTGTGTTTCTAGTAAGGAACGTGAGCTTTTGATTATCTTTTTCTTCACGAATATTTTTAAAGGTCACTAAGTGCACCGCGCGCAAATGGACAAGAAGTAGTGTAAGATGTCGTCCACCTTTGCCACACGTGCTCTCTCCCCTTTCTCTACCACTACCGTTTGCTACTTATTTTCTCGAGAGCCTCTCTTGGTGGTGTTGTTGTTGTTGCTGGTTGCTTTGTACTTTGCTTTTCGACAAACTCTTAACTCCCCTTCAAACAAAAAATTAAACAACTTAAATAAAACAAAACCGCGTGTTGCACACCGATTTGAAGATGTTGTTCGCACTCCTGCGTGTATATGAGTGTGTGAGGGTTGGCTTGTGCAACGGATTGTGCGACGGTATGAGATACGAGCGATGCGCGAGAGCAACTCGCGAGATGCGCTTCTGCCTTTGATTTTCTTTTTAGCTGACCGTTGCCACTGCACACAATCCACGATCTAGGACACCAAGAGAGTGCGTGTGAGAGGGAGAGGGAGAGAGAGAGAGAGTAGCGTACGAGCGAGACAAACGGGAATCAGCCAAGCCAGCACGTTTTTTGAATAGATTTTTTCCGTCGCTTTCTTTGAGAAAATGATGGATCCTTTTGATCCTATTTTCGTGTCCCGCGTGGTGCGTGCTATGATCGTAATGTTTCGCTTCTCTCAAAACTCACGATATGCTGGGCCTCCTTTTCCTTCTATCTCCTGCTCTTTCTCTCTAGTTTGCTCTCTCTCTCTCAGCGGATTCCTCGCGTTCCGTGTCACGCACGTGTGTGTTGCGCTTTTGGTGCCACCTTTTGCCTTGAGGTTATTGTTGTCATGAGCGATGGTGCGTTGTCGTCAGTTTTGATGCAGCTTAGTTTCACCTTGGACTATGTCGTCGAATAAATCCATACGACACCCAACAAATAACGGTTCGCAAGCACACACCCGACGTGGTTCACAGCGAAGCGCTAGCGATGCACTTCACCGTCATGACCTTCTCCGTTCGTAGACGACCGTAGGAAACTTAACAGAAACGCACAGCAGGCTGACTCGATGCTCGATTGTCGATGAATTAATATTACTTAACACAGCAGGCGTAACGCGAAACACGAAGAAAATGTGACACGAACGTTGACGGGCCTCTCCTTCCCCTGTGCAACTGCAACTCCGTTAATAATACTGGCTGATGCTGCTATGGCTGCAAGTGCGGTTGTGAACGTAAAGGGGCGATTATATGCTGTTGCTGCTGACCACCGAAAATCTGTAAAACGTTGTGTTCTCTCGCCAACAATCAACCATACACCACACCACTACCGTCGGGGGCACACTCTCAGCTGCTGCTGAATGTTGTTTTTGGTTTTGCTTGTTTTGTTCTTCGCTGGTGGGACACTCGGCCACTGCTGCTGCTGCTGTTTGTCGCCCTGCCACACACCACAGCTGACGACGGTAAGTGCAACGCCGTCTGCTCTCAAAAAACCAGCCCGTTCACCAATACGAACACATACGCCTGCTTCTGCGCACACACAGCGACTGTCAGTTGCGCTCGATTGCGTTTGTTGTTGGTGGTGCAGTTGCAGTGTTTGTTTTTATTGTTGTTGCCTTTCGTCGATGCTTCTGCCTCTCTGCTGCCTTCAATGGTGCGAAACGCGTAGAGACTGGCGCCGCGCGTGAGTATGTGGAGCGGCGTTCGATCGATGACTGCTTTTCCTTTGTCCTCGTGGGAATGAATGTGTTTTTTGAGGGGGCTGGGGTGATTTGGTTTATGCGATTGATAAAGAACGGTGACGGTTCGATGCGCTTCGAGATGCACCAATGGCGAATGGTGACGATGCGATGCGAGAGACCAAAATCCGAAACCAATATTTAAGTAGCTCGGACCATATGATAGCGCTTGTGCTGCGATGCACTTGCTGCTTAACTTTGCTAAATGATGCACGACGACGACGACGACGACGATAACGTGCTGCTGCAATTAAACGGCGCAAGAGCTAACCTCGCTCTACGGCGATGAAGGGTATCTTCGGGGGTTGTGCAAGCTGTGTGCGTATGTATGTGCTTGGTAGCGGCTGCGGAGTGGGGAGTAAGTTGCTCCACGAAAAGGAAACAGGCTTGGCGTTGAACAGGCGCACAAAAAAAAATCCGCTGGCAAGAAAGGAAGGAAGGAAAAGGCAAAAATCGCCACAACTCCGTCCTTCAAGGCCGTTTGGTGCTTATTTTAGCAACCGACCTCCCCCCAGGCGGCGGTTGTATTACTCGGTGATGGACACACGGCAGAGCTGGATGACGACGACGACGGAACGTCGCCTGGTTGCATCTGGGGTGATTGGAGCGCAGCAGCCCTGGCAGGTGGGGGGGTTTTCGATGGAGGCGCTCGGTGTGTAGCCGAATCGTGGATAAGAAGAAACGTTCCAGCGAAGACAAGCAGAGAAGCTCGACCAGCACCAGCACTACTTCACACTATACGCGATGATGCCCTCCTCCTGTAGACCTCGTGGTTTCGTCGTCGCAGAAAGCGATGATGATGATGGTGGCTGCTTGGATCCCGGGGGGTTATGTGTTTTGCATGAAATTGCACGGCTCCTCGCACTCACACGCGCGTAACTCGGGGTTGTCGCGGGGCTGGGTTGTTCACTTGTGCACCGCCATCGTATGTAACTGCTGTTGCTGCTGCTGCTGTTGCTGCTAAAAGCACATGTGGTTTCAAATTGGATGTCCGTAAAATCCTATCTGCTCGATCTGCATCATCATCTGGGGCACGGGGTGAAGCGAAACGAAATGAAAGCGATAGAGGCGAATAACCGAACCTTGAGGGCTTCTTGAGCAGGGACACGATGTGTCAATCTCAGCAGGTGTTGCACATGGTTTTGAAAAAAAAAAACACGGGAATATTTTCCACTTCCGGTGAGCGTAAGCGCTGAAAATGCAACCAAAGATTGGATGCACCACGAGGTTTGCTCGTTCGTTCGGGGGGCACAATGACTTCTCTTCCTTCGTTGCGTTCCACAATGCTCGCACTGTACAAAACCACGCGGTTTTCTCGGGAGTTGCTTACAACGAGCGAAGCATGATGATGATGCTGCTGCTGCTGCCGCTGCTGCTACGGGTATGGCTATGGCTGCTACGACGATGGTGATGCACGGTGCATGATGTGCTGAATGCGTGCGGCCGCGAGATGTGCTCTGATGGTCGACGAGACCACTGAGAGCGTGTGAGAGAGAGAGAGAGAGAGCTTCGAGTCTCGCACTGATGGGGGTGGCAATTTCCGGATAAGCTCCCCAACTCACAGGGAACTGCTGCTGCTCTCTAGGCGAGGGCCGCGTGTTTTCCACTTCCGTTGCACCACGTTTCCACGCCAGGTAGGAGCTTTTCGCGTTTTTACTCTCCCTCACCACGGGCTGTGATTTCTAGGCGGGTGGGATGCGCACACTTTTCCCGTTAGGTTAGCAGGGCCGAAGGAGGGGGAGCTTTCTCTATCTCGAATCTTTCGTTTGGCGCGAGGGTTGCACTTTGCGGGAGATCATCTGTTCATCGTTCTCGCGTGTTATCCGTGAATGTGGGGAAGGTTGGCTTCTTGGTTGTCGTCGGGGGTGGTGGCTAGCAGAGCGGCGTTTGCGTTGCGCTCTCCGTTCCGATTGAACTCACGATGGACTCTGGCGTGGTAATAAGGTGCAGCGCAGCAACACACTACACACTACGCTCGCGGGACGGTCCCAACACGACCGGGAGAGCTTCGAAGCTAGGAGATTGTCAATCGGCGCACGCCTCCCTGGATCTGCTCCTGTTGCCACTGTTGCCGCCGCTGCTGCTGCTGGTTATTGTTGTTGTTGCTGTACGCGAGATGTCTATGTCGTAAGGCCTATCGTTCTCTCTCCCTCGCCGGTCTGTCGGTATCGCTCTATCTCTTTTCGAATTTCTGCAAAGTGCGACACTCGCGTTACTAGGAGTTACGCCATGGTTACCTTACGCCGTCGTTTTGTGTGTGCCTCGCGAATCAGTTCAGTAAGGCCAACCAGTTCCCCGTTCTTTCCCCCCGCGTTCACCACCGGTTGTGCGATCGTTGGCTCTTTCTAGCACGTTCGCTGATTCTAGCGTTGCACGACAATAATGCAGTTAAGTACACAGACACATACGTCCACACGGTGGACAAGTGGGGACCATTGGCAAAAAAGGAGGAGGGTACCACACGCGAATGACCGATTGTAACCGCGATTACGCACTCGCTCACTGCAGCAGTACCGCCACCAACATCAGCAGCAGCTGCAGCAGCAGCAGCGGCAGACAGCAGTGCTTCAGGTGAAGATTGTGATAATGACGACCACGGGCACACCCGACGACGACGACGACGACGACGACGCTGGTTCGATCGATGATAATGAAGTGCACTGCCCTCAGCAAATGCAGCGCGTACACAGACTCACACACAAGCGACGATTTGATATGACGACAACCCGTCTGACCAGGCTCTATAGTGAGAAGACGGCTAATGAGCCTGCCGCTATAGTGAGAAGGAAGAAAAACGTCAAACACGAGATTCTCAGTATGGAGCTTGCTGCTGGCGGCCTTTCTCTCTGTGTGAGGCCGTTCGCTCCCGCAAAGAACGGTCCTCTCTCAGTATGGAGCTTCGCTGTTTAGCGAAATTCTCAGGGTGTGTGAGTCGCATGCTGCCGTTGATTCCCTGTGTGCCTGCGAGCGAGTGTGTACGCCACTCGCGGCGAACAGCTGTATGCTCTCGTATGGCGTGTATGATCGAGCGAGAGAGGGATATCGCTTGCCTTTTCTCGCATGGGACCGCGGCTTCGGAGACCGTTTCAAACTACTTTAGTTTTTATATGTTTTTCTCTAATAAAAAAAGGAATTTGAATGTAAAATTGTAGCTATTTAAATTGTTAATGATTTAGGTGTGATTTGGTACCAGATAATCGTTGGTTTGGCCTGTAAAAATGACGCATCAAGCTGCAGAAGTCGACTCAAAATCGTTTTCCAAAGTTCCTTTTTCATACATTTAGGCAAGAAATGTTGAGCCGGATGTTGATTGTATTTCTTAATCTTATCTAAACCTGTCCTATGTATGAGAAGCATTGTAGGACAATTCCTTCCTCAATCACATGTTGGCCGTGAAGTGGTTTGTAACTCTTTTACCCTCGTTCCGCAAGCTGATAGTAAAGATCTATACTTCTTGTACGAACGATGAGACAAAAGATAATAAAGCACTCCGATTCTACAAAAGTGTAACTCTTTTTTCTAAATTTGCTGAACATTCAGTCGCAGATTAAAATGCTTTGTTAAGGGGTTTTGTTTCCAAGCAAAAGTAATTGGGAAAGAACGATTCTATCGAGTGCACTACAGAAAAACGTTACATTCAATTTTCCCAAATCAACGCACTCTTCACTCTTGGCTTTGCCTTTGAGACCAGCCGGGCTGAAACAAAGGTTGCTTTACAGAATCAAAGAGGAATACGCAAGAGGAACAATAGAGACAACGTAATGCAATATTAGTAGTCTAACGAAACATCGATAGATGTACCTTAGCGGATAGAAACGGCTCATGAAATACTTCGGAACCAACGCTGTTAGCCTTTCGATTGCGCTCGGTTGTGTCTCCGTCTAGGAGTAACATGCATTAAACGGTTTATAATGCATTTGTAATTAATTACAAACACATTTACTTCCAAAGAATCCCAAAGACGAAAGGTTCTATCATGTAGAAGCGTCCGTTTGAATTTGTTATCGCTTTTTAATAGTGGTATTTGTGTTTTATATCCTGCCTGCTTGCAGACGATCGTACGTAAAACAGTCGGCAACTGCACTTTGTGCGTACCGTTTTGGGGTTGATATAAACTATTAGATGATATTTCAGAAGGCCAAGGCCAAGACCGCTCGTCGGTTGTATCACCTGATAAGAATATCGTCACCACTGAGCCAAACTTGTGCGGCCCTCGTTGATACAGCGGAATATGTCCTGTTTCAGAAATCGAGGATTGTTGAAGCCAGGATTGAATGGACGCCAATAAGTAAGATTACCTTTCACATCACAGACAACAGAGTGAGCAACCTAAAAACGTGGCTGCATCTGGATATTCTTAAATTGCAAGTGTTTCTTTACATCCCTTGGTTGCCTTTAGAACTAGCGAGATTTAAAACAATTCTGTGACTTGGCGCCGCTATTAAGCAATTTGGCACGGACCATTCTTAGTTGAGAAATGCTTTTCACGAGTTCAAAGACTGTTACCAGAAGTAGATACCGTTAGTGCAAAGCACACTGTTGTTGGAAACATTATTCTAAATAGCTCTGCTAAAGTAAACGTGCCGCCTATGAAGGATTAAGCGCAGCTCGGCGATGAATCTTTTGCTAAACGATCCTATTTCACAAACATATTCAGACCGTATAAAGCGGGATAGATTTGTGCAAGACACTTGATGCGCAATTTTAGGAAACCGAGACAGGAATTTTTACTATAATCATCAAGAATCACCCCGAAACGGAGGATGATATGGAAAGGAAGAACAGATATTTTTACTCGGGCCGCTCCCTTGCCAATAAATCGTCCTTGAGTTGCCGCTAACAGTTTGAGTGTAACAACGTTTTCCTGCATCCCTAATGGTACTTCTAGTTCTGGCAGCCAACCACGTTCCCGTTGATTATGTGTTACAATCGTTCCATGTAGTATTTCAGTGGCCAAGGCGTACAGCGTACCTTGCGTGGCCAAGCTTTACTGGTGAAGATCGTGGTTTTGATTGATGCCATGTACGATCCTTGACATGGCATGCATTTGATTTCAATGTAAACTGTGACTGATTGAGCAAGCAGACATTGCGTCTCTTTGCAGGAAAAAGGACATCTTTATGCGCCTCAATTTGATCCCGATTGCGGCTGCAGCACACCTGCGCGGTTCCAAAATGCCGACGTATTTCTACTGCTTTTCCCACCACCAATTACGCTACAGCTGCGGCTAGATATCGTGCCTGACTAACACGCAGTACCGTAAAACCTAATCCCATCGCAACGGGAAGCATAGCAAACCGCATCTCTTTACACGAGGGATCACCGTAGAGTGCGAGTTGATGATCGAACAAACATTCGCGAAAGGAGCACAAAGTGCAAAACCATTCATCATGTGTGCAGAGCACTCTCCGTTTCGCATATTCTTATTGATATGCATACTTATTGATTTCAAGTTGGTAAAATTGTGCACCGTGTTATTGTGCGTTTAAAGTGCTCCGCCACAAAGTTTGGTTCCGATCGCATCGACGAAAAACAACCACATCGGCAGGTAAGTATGGTTCTCTCAATAAATAATCGCCATGCATTAATCGTTCTCTCGAATAATTCCAGCCGCGAAACACCGATCACGACTACCATCACACAGACACCGACCCACGGCCCCACAGCCATGACCGAAGACGAAGTCGTTCCCTCTACAGAATAACAGCTGTAGCACAGAGCGAGGGAAAAAGGGGAAAGGAACACAGAGAGAAAAGAGAAGCGGGAAGAGAGAGAACCGGCCCGGCGGCCGACCATTCTCTTTTTTTTTGCTCTCAACCGCAGCCACGAGCCACCACGAGGCTGCTTCCTTTCTTTGAGCAGCTTCAGAAAAAGGTCGCAAGTTGGTAACAAAAACCTCCAGCCCCTTTGGTGAGAACGGGAAATGTGACCCACTTGCGACCTTTTTCCAAAGCACGTGCTCGGCTCGAATTTTGCTCGATTTTTTTTCCCCTGATTTGCTCGAATTATGGTCGATTGGGAAATAGCAAAATGATGCGACGGGCAAATCGTAGGTTGCTCCGTTGTAGCACAAGGTGGCCCGCGACCGCGTGCGCTTTTCGGGGTTATGAACGACGCGCAAACCACGCGGCTGGCTCGCTGATGACGCTAGCCTGCTGCGATCTCGCCTGTCAGATTGTTGTTGTTGCTGGTTGCTGGTGGCGGTGGCTGCGATGTGTGGGGGGGGAGCGCTCGTGTACCACCTTCTTCACTGACGTTTGCTCTCACCGAGCGATCCGATCGGCCGCCAAACAAAGGGAAAACGCGCTCTATCCGCTCTCCAGAACGCGAAGTAAGCGATTGCGGGAGCGCGCGCGCGTCACTCCTTCTCCCACTCTACCTCCACCACCACTCGTTGGCACTTGTTTTTGTTGTTGTTGTGTTGCGTGAAGATGGCGGCGATGTTCTCGAGCTAGGGTGCTGCTGCTGCTGCTGCTGCTGCTGCTGTCGGTTAGGGGGAAACAGGGCGAAAGGCAGGGCGAGGGGGCGAGAGAGAAAAAAGAATGGTA
This sequence comes from Anopheles aquasalis, assembly GCF_943734665.1. Lineage (NCBI taxonomy): Eukaryota > Metazoa > Arthropoda > Insecta > Diptera > Culicidae > Anopheles > Anopheles aquasalis. The sequence goes on along the minus strand of NC_064877.1, from coordinate 20,041,204 downwards.
AAACCGTGCGCTTCACCGTGAGGTGCGTGAGCGAATGGAGCAAACAAACAACTCGTGTTCGGTGGAAAAACGGACGGAAAACGTGGTGGAAAACGGCCAGTACAGGGAAGGGCGGCATAGAAAAAAACGCGATAGAAGAAGCGCCGGGAGTGTGCGCCGTGGGAAACAACACACGCATCATTAAAAAGGCTGCCTCGCTTTGAAACGGGCGGGGGGGGGTGTGCGGGGGGGGGGGGGGGAATGCGAGATTTTCTTTGATACGCGGCACGCGGATAAAGAAAAACTGACTCACCGATCACCGGTCCACGGGAGGTGGTTTTAGGGGGAATTTTTACCACTTCCTCCGATAAACTTTAACAAAATAACGGCATCAGCGGTACACGCAATCACCGGACGCACATACACTCACGCACACGTACACAGATAGGCACACAAACAAGCGCTGCGGACACGGGTCGCTACAGCAGCAGAAGCTTCCAGGCGCTGGGAAATTGTTCCTCGGATTTACAAACAGAAAAGCACGCGGTCGGTCACGGAGTTTCCGCTTTTCCTTCGCTCCAGCTGCAGGGTGGCCGCTAGTTTGGGAAGAGCCACACGCAAAACACACGTTGTGGCCGGCTGCCGAGATCGACAATACGGGAATACACGGGACGCAGAAGCCTTTGCCCTGCACGATAGCGTTAATCGATTCGAACGCGCGCGCGCGCACACGCACACAAACAACGGCGTTTGGGGGGGGGGGCAGGCGTCGAGGCGGGAGCGGTGGCGGTCTTTTGTTAGGAAAAATGCGCTTTCTCGCTCCTCTCTCTCTCGCCTCCTTTACGTGGGTGGTGGCGCTTAGAAATGGGACAGAGCGAGAGAGGCCTCCTGCGGAAGCGCAGCTGGAGAAAGCGAGACGGTATGAGTTGTCAATGAGTCGTTGATCTTCTCAGCTGTTTTTTGAGAGAAATTGACGTCCGGAGAGTCTGTGTGTGAGAGAAAGAGAGATATGCGTGTGTATGGGTGTGCGATGGACGCGTTGTTTACCGTTCTTTGTTTTCCCTTATGGTACAAAATCACCCCCCCCCTCTCGCACTCGGCTCACAAGTACTCGCCATTCAACGAAAAGAGGAAGTTGTTTTGCCTTCTCGCTCTTCCGCTTCTCGTGCGTTCTCACTTGTACTCACGCAACCTTCTGCCACATCTGTCATAGCAAAACCAGTGTTTAACCCGAACAGCAAAATTGTATGGGCGAGTTGGCGAATTCGTTCGATTTTCAAACACAAGCCGGCGATACACGAAGCGTAAACTCTCGTGTAAACTCAGAATGTAATGCCAAAAAGTTTACATTTGCCGTTTACACGGTTTAAAAAAGATTATAGGTCCACGGAGCATAAATCCTAGCGTAAACGCTGTTTGCAATGATTTGCCTCATTATATTTCCTGTTTGTGGTTTGCATTCATAGTGAGTGATCATTACTAGCGTTTTTAATCTTTTTCTTCGGAAAAAAGATCCTATTTTTCTCACAAAAGTCCATAAAAGTTCAGTGTAATTCGGATTACACGTCTCAACCCGGTCATGTAAACATGTTCAAGTGTAAATTAATTTTATATTTACGCTTGAGTTTACGCTTCATGTATCGCCGGCTTAAATATAAAATTAATTTACACTTGAACATGTTTACATGACCGGGTTGAGACGTGTAATCCGAATTACACTGAACTTTTATGGACTTTTGTGAGAAAAATAGGATCTTTTTTCCGAAGAAAAAGATTAAAAACGCTAGTAATGATCACTCACTATTAATACAAACCACAAACAGGAAATATACTCAGGCAAATCGATTGCAAACAGCGTTTACGCTAGGATTTATGCTCCGTGGACCTATAATCTTTTTTACACCGTGTAAACGGCAAATGTAAACTTTTTGGCATTACATTCTGAGTTTACACGAGAGTTTACGCTTCATGTATCGCCGGCTTTTGACATAAGTATAATCTTTTTGGCATTACACTCTGAGTTTATACGAGAGTTTACGCTTCGTGTATTCCTACCTTATGGCGCGCGCCCCTGTTAATCCCTTAACAGGAGAGAGAAAATGTGGTTTGTCAACGGGGTAGTTTCGAAAACAATAAACAATTCAAAATGACAGTTTGAAGTAAAAAAACTGTGAATTAACTTGATTTTTTCGGTATAAAAACGACTTAGGTGCTTATTCTGTAACTTTCGATTACGATGGCCTCAGGCGTTCGATTCATTTGGTTCATTTTGTGTTCATTTGGTGTTCACGATCGCCTGCATGTCGAGTGCATTTTTGTGGTCGACAGCTGGCGTTCTGTTTACATCGAGCATCGAGCATCTGAAAAACAGTTATAGCGTCCTGATTGTGCATCAATAATTTCTTTCTGCTAATCGTATACTATTATTACAAAGGTTAAGTCGTTTTTATACCGAAAAAAACAAGTTAATTAACAGTTTTTTTACTTCAAACTGTCATTTTGAATTGTTTATTGTTTTCGAAACGTTTCGAAATTCGCATGAATCATCGAACGCCAGAGGCCATCGTAATCGAAAGTTACAGAATAAGCACCTTAACCTTTGTAATAATAGTATACGATTAGCAAGAAGAAATAATTGATGCACAATCAGGACGCTATGACTGTTTTTCAGATTAAACCGTTCCGATCGATGCTCGATGTAAACAAAACGCCAGCTGTCGATCACAAAAATGCACTCGACAGTAGGCGATCGTGAACACCAAAATGAACACAAAATGAACCAAATGAATCATCGCCTAGAGGCCATCGAAATCGCCTGGTACAGAATAACCACCAAAAAGTTTGTCATAGGGGTACTTCGTATGGGTATTTGTTGCCAGGGCTGGTCGAAAATTTCTTAAATTCGAGCACAGGTTTTGCTGATCGGGTAAGAGTGAGCGAGAAATCCGAGGAAGAGAAGGGAGAAAACATACACCGACCTACGACAACGTAAAAAGATATCGGCAGAAATTTGATAAAGCGCTACGTGAAAACCCAGGACAGGCCCTTTTCCATCGGCGGCGCTCGTACGGGCAACACGTTCCATATTCCGTAAGTATGCAGCGACCATTAACGATTAACGATGTGCATGCGGCTGACATGGATTTTATTTCCATGTATGTTGCGTGACCTCTTGCCGCAATAGTCACAGATTACCGTTGTATCAGGTGGTGGTCCTCCTCGTTGCACAGTGGCCTGGGGACCACCTGTGGGGACTGATGGCCCCTCAGGTCCGTCCGAGGCGAGGACCACGAGGTGGTGTGGTTTTGTGCATGTGGCCTACATGAACTTTGTGTCCATGCATGCTGGGGGCCCACTGTAGGGACTGATGACTCTCCACTACACTCACTACATCAGTGTGGCTGGTATGCTGGAAGAATGATAAGAGAATGTGCTACGGCTAGCTGCTGTTGATACATCGGATGCTGTCCTAGTGGAATCTCGCCATATTGCACCTCGTCGTCGCACTGTGACTCACTTACCTTTCCTGAAGAAGTCGAACTGCGCTATGCAGTTCTTCATATTTCTTGGTAGCTAGAACTGCATCTGTCGCGCTGGAGCTCGCGACAGCCTTTAATTCGGCCACATCGTCCGGGATGCTTATCTGCTGCAGCGTCGCTCTCTACAGCATCGGGAGCCCAATGTTTTACTTATGTTATTCTTCGCTGCTTCGGTCGAGGTTGAGTTGATCCTTGACAGTCTTCAGTGATGAACGAACATCTTCCGGGCAGTTTCTATCTTCTCTTCTTCGGCGTGGCTGGTAAGTGTGATGGAATCGTTTGCGATTCCGCTAAGACTGCAATGGTCAATTGTACCAGCAGCACCTAACCTCACATTTTCTTTAACCTTACTTTCAGGATTTATTTTTCGCTGTGAGCAAAAATCAGTAACGGTTACACTCATCAGTCAAACCCCGTTACGACACTCATCTGTTTGTTTTTATGCATGCGGCTGCAATGAATTTTAAGCCCATGTGTGTTGCGTAACGTCCTGCCACAATAATCGCATGTTACCGTGGTGGGGACTGATCCGTCCGAGGCGAGGGGCCCCTCAGGTCCGTCCGAGGCGAGACCCCCCAACAGCTGGCGATGGCGACCAGCTGCATCGATCTCACACGCCCTGTAAGAGTTTCACTGTTTAATTAATGTTGGGTTACAAAAATCAGTAACGGTTACACTCATCAGCCAAACCCCGTTACGACACTCACCTGTTTGATGCTTATCTGCTGCATCGTCGCTCTCTACAGCATCGGGAGCCCAATGTTTTACTTATGTTATTCTTCGCTGCTTCGGTCGAGGTTGAGTTGATCATTGACAGTTTTCAGTGATGAACGAACATCTTCCGGGCAGTTTCTATCTTCTCTTCTTCGGCGTGGCTGGTAAGTGTGATGGAATCGTTTGCGATTCCGCTAAGACTGCAATGGTCAATTGTACCAGCAGCACCTAACCTCACATTTTCTTTTACCTTACTTTCAGGATTTATTTTTCGCTGTGAGCAAAAATCAGTAACGGTTACACTCATCAGTCAAACCCCGTTACGACACTCATCTGTTTGTTTTTATGCATGCGGCTGCAATGAATTTTAAGCCCATGTGTGTTGCGTAACGTCCTGCCACAATAATCGCATGTTACCGTGGTGGGGACTGATCCGTCCGAGGCGAGGGGCCCCTCAGGTCCGTCCGAGGCGAGACCCCCCAACAGCTGGCGATGGTGACCAGCTGCATCGATCTCACACGCCCTGTAAGAGTTTCACTGTTTAATTAATATTGAGTTACAAAAATCAGTAACGGTTACACTCACTACATCAGTGTGACTGGTATGCTGGAAGAATGATAAGAGAATGTGTTACGGTTAGCTGCTGTTGATACATCGGATGCTGTCCTAGTGGAATCTCGCCATATTGCACCTCGTCGTCGCACTGTGACTCACTTACCTTTCCTGAAGAAGTCGAACTGCGCTATGCAGTTCTTTATATTTCTTGGTAGCTAGAACTGCATCTGTCGCGCTGGAGCTCGCGACAGCCTTTAATTCGGCCACATCGTCCGGGATGCTTATCTGCTGCAGCGTCGCTCTCTACAGCGCGACCACAAGCAAGCGGCACTATTCGAAGAAGCACGTTGCTGAAACAATAAAACAGCATCGAAACACTGAAACAAGAGTGAATAGTGTCTGATGAGTAAAAAGAGGAACAATTGGGACGTTGGGAAAAAGAACGTTCTGGCGAAGGTCATCGATGATAACGTCGCTGCATACTTACCGAAAAAGTGGAGTTCTCCATCACTGTGAGCCCAGCAACGCGGAATATGGAACGTGGCTGGTAAGTGTGATGGAATCGTTTGCGATTCCGCTAAGACAGCAATGGTAAACTGTACCAGCAGCACCTAACCTCACATTTTCTTTAACCTTTCTTACAGTCTTACTGCTCTTTGCAGTTCCTCGTATTTGTGGTTGGCTAGAACAGCATCTGCCGTGCTGCAGCACGCGACAGCCTTCAGTTCTGCCACCTGTCGCTCCAGCGCGACACACCGACTCCTCCAATAGAACTCACCGGCTGGCCTCGCATGCCATATTGCACCTCTTCATCATCTGTTTACTTTCATCTATTTACTTACATCTATTTTACTTATGTTATTCTTCGCTGCTTCGGTCGAGGTTGAGTTGATCATTGACAGTTTTCAGTGATGAACGAACATCTTCCGGGCAGTTTCTATCTTCTCTTCTTCGGCGTGGCTGGTAAGTGTGATGGAATCGTTTGCGATTCCGCTAAGACTGCAATGGTCAATTGTACCAGCAGCACCTAACCTCACATTTTCTTTTACCTTACTTTCAGGATTTATTTTTCGCTGTGAGCAAAAATCAGTAACGGTTACACTCATCAGTCAAACCCCGTTACGACACTCATCTGTTTGTTTTTATGCATGCGGCTGCAATGAATTTTAAGCCCATGTGTGTTGCGTAACGTCCTGCCACAATAATCGCATGTTACCGTGGTGGGGACTGATCCGTCCGAGGCGAGGGGCCCCTCAGGTCCGTCCGAGGCGAGACCCCCCAACAGCTGGCGATGGTGACCAGCTGCATCGATCTCACACGCCCTGTAAGAGTTTCACTGTTTAATTAATATTGAGTTACAAAAATCAGTAACGGTTACACTCACTACATCAGTGTGACTGGTATGCTGGAAGAATGATAAGAGAATGTGTTACGGTTAGCTGCTGTTGATACATCGGATGCTGTCCTAGTGGAATCTCGCCATATTGCACCTCGTCGTCGCACTGTGACTCACTTACCTTTCCTGAAGAAGTCGAACTGCGCTATGCAGTTCTTCATATTTCTTGGTAGCTAGAACTGCATCTGTCGCGCTGGAGCTCGCGACAGCCTTTAATTCGGCCACATCGTCCGGGATGCTTATCTGCTGCAGCGTCGCTATCTACAGCGCGACCACAAGCAAGCGGCACTATTCGAAGAAGCACGTTGCTGAAACAATAAAACAGCATCGAAACACTGAAACAAGAGTGAATAGTGTCTGATGAGTAAAAAGAGGAACAATTGGGACGTTGGGAAAAAGAACGTTCTGGCGAAGGTCATCAATGATAACGTCGCTGCATACTTACCGAAAAAGTGGAGTTCGCCATCACTGTGAGCCCAGCAACGCGGAATATGGAACGTGGCTGGTAAGTGTGATGGAATCGTTTGCGATTCCGCTAAGACAGCAATGGTAAACTGTACCAGCAGCACCTAACCTCACATTTTCTTTAACCTTTCTTACAGTCTTACTGCTCTTTGCCGTTCCTCGTATTTGTGGTTGGCTAGAACAGCATCTGCCGTGCTGGAGCACGCGACAGCCTTCAGTTCTGCCACCTGTCGCTCCAGCGCGACACACCGACTCCTCCAATAGAACTCACCGGCTGGCCTCGCATGCCATATTGCACCTCTTCATCATCTGTTTACTTTCATCTATTTACTTACATCTATTTTACTTATGTTATTCTTCGCTGCTTCGGTCGAGGTTGAGTTGATCATTGACAGTTTTCAGTGATGAACGAACATCTTCCGGGCAGTTTCTATCTTCTCTTCTTCGGCGTGGCTGGTAAGTGTGATGGAATCGTTTGCGATTCCGCTAAGACTGCAATGGTCAATTGTACCAGCAGCACCTAACCTCACATTTTCTTTTACCTTACTTTCAGGATTTATTTTTCGCTGTGAGCAAAAATCAGTAACGGTTACACTCATCAGTCAAACCCCGTTACGACACTCATCTGTTTGTTTTTATGCATGCGGCTGCAATGAATTTTAAGCCCATGTGTGTTGCGTAACGTCCTGCCACAATAATCGCATGTTACCGTGGTGGGGACTGATCCGTCCGAGGCGAGGGGCCCCTCAGGTCCGTCCGAGGCGAGACCCCCCAACAGCTGGCGATGGCGACCAGCTGCATCGATCTCACACGCCCTGTAAGAGTTTCACTGTTTAATTAATGTTGAGTTACAAAAATCAGTAACGGTTACACTCATCAGTCAAACCCCGTTACGACACTCACCTGTTTGATGCTTATCTGCTGCAGCGTCGCTCTCTACAGCATCGGGAGCCCAATGTTTTACTTATGTTATTCTTCGCTGCTTCGGTCGAGGTTGAGTTTATCCTTGACAGTCTTCAGTGATGAACGAACATCTTCCGGGCAGTTTCTATCTTCTCTTCTTCGGCGTGGCTGGTAAGTGTGATGGAATCGTTTGCGATTCCGCTAAGACTGCAATGGTCAATTGTACCAGCAGCACCTAACCTCACATTTTCTTTTACCTTACTTTCAGGATTTATTTTTCGCTGTGAACAAAATCAGTAACGGTTACACTCATCAGTTAAACCCCGTTACGACACTCTCCTGTTTGTTTTTATGCATGCGGCTGCAATGAATTTTAAGCCCATGTGTGTTGCGTAACGTCCTGCCACAATAATCGCATGTTACCGTGGTGGGGACTGATCCGTCCGAGGCGAGGGGCCCCTCAGGTCCGTCCGAGGCGAGACCCCCCAACAGCTGGCGATGGCGACCAGCTGCATCGATCTCACACGCCCTGTAAGAGTTTCACTGTTTAATTAATGTTGGGTTACAAAAATCAGTAACGGTTACACTCGTCAGCCAAACCCCGTTACGACACTCACCTGTTTGATGCTTATCTGCTGCATCGTCGCTCTCTACAGCATCGGGAGCCCAATGTTTTACTTATGTTATTCTTCGCTGCTTCGGTCGAGGTTGAGTTGATCATTGACAGTTTTCAGTGATGAACGAACATCTTCCGGGCAGTTTCTATCTTCTCTTCTTCGGCGTGGCTGGTAAGTGTGATGGAATCGTTTGCGATTCCGCTAAGACTGCAATGGTCAATTGTACCAGCAGCACCTAACCTCACATTTTCTTTTACCTTACTTTCAGGATTTATTTTTCGCTGTGAGCAAAAATCAGTAACGGTTACACTCATCAGTCAAACCCCGTTACGACACTCATCTGTTTGTTTTTATGCATGCGGCTGCAATGAATTTTAAGCCCATGTGTGTTGCGTAACGTCCTGCCACAATAATCGCATGTTACCGTGGTGGGGACTGATCCGTCCGAGGCGAGGGGCCCCTCAGGTCCGTCCGAGGCGAGACCCCCCAACAGCTGGCGATGGTGACCAGCTGCATCGATCTCACACGCCCTGTAAGAGTTTCACTGTTTAATTAATATTGAGTTACAAAAATCAGTAACGGTTACACTCACTACATCAGTGTGACTGGTATGCTGGAAGAATGATAAGAGAATGTGTTACGGTTAGCTGCTGTTGATACATCGGATGCTGTCCTAGTGGAATCTCGCCATATTGCACCTCGTCGTCGCACTGTGACTCACTTACCTTTCCTGAAGAAGTCGAACTGCGCTATGCAGTTCTTTATATTTCTTGGTAGCTAGAACTGCATCTGTCGCGCTGGAGCTCGCGACAGCCTTTAATTCGGCCACATCGTCCGGGATGCTTATCTGCTGCAGCGTCGCTCTCTACAGCGCGACCACAAGCAAGCGGCACTATTCGAAGAAGCACGTTGCTGAAACAATAAAACAGCATCGAAACACTGAAACAAGAGTGAATAGTGTCTGATGAGTAAAAAGAGGAACAATTGGGACGTTGGGAAAAAGAACGTTCTGGCGAAGGTCATCGATGATAACGTCGCTGCATACTTACCGAAAAAGTGGAGTTCTCCATCACTGTGAGCCCAGCAACGCGGAATATGGAACGTGGCTGGTAAGTGTGATGGAATCGTTTGCGATTCCGCTAAGACAGCAATGGTAAACTGTACCAGCAGCACCTAACCTCACATTTTCTTTAACCTTTCTTACAGTCTTACTGCTCTTTGCAGTTCCTCGTATTTGTGGTTGGCTAGAACAGCATCTGCCGTGCTGCAGCACGCGACAGCCTTCAGTTCTGCCACCTGTCGCTCCAGCGCGACACACCGACTCCTCCAATAGAACTCACCGGCTGGCCTCGCATGCCATATTGCACCTCTTCATCATCTGTTTAGTTTCATCTATTTACTTACATCTATTTTACTTATGTTATTCTTCGCTGCTTCGGTCGAGGTTGAGTTGATCATTGACAGTTTTCAGTGATGAACGAACATCTTCCGGGCAGTTTCTATCTTCTCTTCTTCGGCGTGGCTGGTAAGTGTGATGGAATCGTTTGCGATTCCGCTAAGACTGCAATGGTCAATTGTACCAGCAGCACCTAACCTCACATTTTCTTTTACCTTACTTTCAGGATTTATTTTTCGCTGTGAGCAAAAATCAGTAACGGTTACACTCATCAGTCAAACCCCGTTACGACACTCATCTGTTTGTTTTTATGCATGCGGCTGCAATGAATTTTAAGCCCATGTGTGTTGCGTAACGTCCTGCCACAATAATCGCATGTTACCGTGGTGGGGACTGATCCGTCCGAGGCGAGGGGCCCCTCAGGTCCGTCCGAGGCGAGACCCCCCAACAGCTGGCGATGGTGACCAGCTGCATCGATCTCACACGCCCTGTAAGAGTTTCACTGTTTAATTAATATTGAGTTACAAAAATCAGTAACGGTTACACTCACTACATCAGTGTGACTGGTATGCTGGAAGAATGATAAGAGAATGTGTTACGGTTAGCTGCTGTTGATACATCGGATGCTGTCCTAGTGGAATCTCGCCATATTGCACCTCGTCGTCGCACTGTGACTCACTTACCTTTCCTGAAGAAGTCGAACTGCGCTATGCAGTTCTTCATATTTCTTGGTAGCTAGAACTGCATCTGTCGCGCTGGAGCTCGCGACAGCCTTTAATTCGGCCACATCGTCCGGGATGCTTATCTGCTGCAGCGTCGCTATCTACAGCGCGACCACAAGCAAGCGGCACTATTCGAAGAAGCACGTTGCTGAAACAATAAAACAGCATCGAAACACTGAAACAAGAGTGAATAGTGTCTGATGAGTAAAAAGAGGAACAATTGGGACGTTGGGAAAAAGAACGTTCTGGCGAAGGTCATCAATGATAACGTCGCTGCATACTTACCGAAAAAGTGGAGTTCGCCATCACTGTGAGCCCAGCAACGCGGAATATGGAACGTGGCTGGTAAGTGTGATGGAATCGTTTGCGATTCCGCTAAGACAGCAATGGTAAACTGTACCAGCAGCACCTAACCTCACATTTTCTTTAACCTTTCTTACAGTCTTACTGCTCTTTGCCGTTCCTCGTATTTGTGGTTGGCTAGAACAGCATCTGCCGTGCTGGAGCACGCGACAGCCTTCAGTTCTGCCACCTGTCGCTCCAGCGCGACACACCGACTCCTCCAATAGAACTCACCGGCTGGCCTCGCATGCCATATTGCACCTCTTCATCATCTGTTTACTTTCATCTATTTACTTACATCTATTTTACTTATGTTATTCTTCGCTGCTTCGGTCGAGGTTGAGTTGATCATTGACAGTTTTCAGTGATGAACGAACATCTTCCGGGCAGTTTCTATCTTCTCTTCTTCGGCGTGGCTGGTAAGTGTGATGGAATCGTTTGCGATTCCGCTAAGACTGCAATGGTCAATTGTACCAGCAGCACCTAACCTCACATTTTCTTTTACCTTACTTTCAGGATTTATTTTTCGCTGTGAGCAAAAATCAGTAACGGTTACACTCATCAGTCAAACCCCGTTACGACACTCATCTGTTTGTTTTTATGCATGCGGCTGCAATGAATTTTAAGCCCATGTGTGTTGCGTAACGTCCTGCCACAATAATCGCATGTTACCGTGGTGGGGACTGATCCGTCCGAGGCGAGGGGCCCCTCAGGTCCGTCCGAGGCGAGACCCCCCAACAGCTGGCGATGGCGACCAGCTGCATCGATCTCACACGCCCTGTAAGAGTTTCACTGTTTAATTAATGTTGAGTTACAAAAATCAGTAACGGTTACACTCATCAGTCAAACCCCGTTACGACACTCACCTGTTTGATGCTTATCTGCTGCAGCGTCGCTCTCTACAGCATCGGGAGCCCAATGTTTTACTTATGTTATTCTTCGCTGCTTCGGTCGAGGTTGAGTTTATCCTTGACAGTCTTCAGTGATGAACGAACATCTTCCGGGCAGTTTCTATCTTCTCTTCTTCGGCGTGGCTGGTAAGTGTGATGGAATCGTTTGCGATTCCGCTAAGACTGCAATGGTCAATTGTACCAGCAGCACCTAACCTCACATTTTCTTTTACCTTACTTTCAGGATTTATTTTTCGCTGTGAACAAAATCAGTAACGGTTACACTCATCAGTTAAACCCCGTTACGACACTCTCCTGTTTGTTTTTATGCATGCGGCTGCAATGAATTTTAAGCCCATGTGTGTTGCGTATCGTCCTGCCACAATAATCGCATGTTACCGTGGTGGGGACTGATCTGTCCGAGGCGAGGGGCCCCTCAGGTCCGTCCGAGGCGAGACCCCCCAACAGCTGGCGATGGCGACCAGCTGCATCGATCTCACACGCCCTGTAAGAGTTTCACTGTTTAATTAATGTTGAGTTACAAAAATCAGTAACGGTTACACTCATCAGTCAAACCCCGTTACGACACTCACCTGTTTGATGCTTATCTGCTGCAGCGTCGCTCTCTACAGCATCGGGAGCCCAATGTTTTACTTATGTTATTCTTCGCTGCTTCGGTCGAGGTTGAGTTTATCCTTGACAGTCTTCAGTGATGAACGAACATCTTCCGGGCAGTTTCTATCTTCTCTTCTTCGGCGTGGCTGGTAAGTGTGATGGAATCGTTTGCGATTCCGCTAAGACTGCAATGGTCAATTGTACCAGCAGCACCTAACCTCACATTTTCTTTTACCTTACTTTCAGGATTTATTTTTCGCTGTGAACAAAATCAGTAACGGTTACACTCATCAGTTAAACCCCGTTACGACACTCTCCTGTTTGTTTTTATGCATGCGGCTGCAATGAATTTTAAGCCCATGTGTGTTGCGTAACGTCCTGCCACAATAATCGCATGTTACCGTGGTGGGGACTGATCCGTCCGAGGCGAGGGGCCCCTCAGGTCCGTCCGAGGCGAGACCCCCCAACAGCTGGCGATGGCGACCAGCTGCATCGATCTCACACGCCCTGTAAGAGTTTCACTGTTTAATTAATATTGAGTTACAAAAATCAGTAACGGTTACACTCACTACATCAGTGTGACTGGTATGCTGGAAGAATGATAAGAGAATGTGTTACGGTTAGCTGCTGTTGATACATCGGATGCTGTCCTAGTGGAATCTCGCCATATTGCACCTCGTCGTCGCACTGTGACTCACTTACCTTTCCTGAAGAAGTCGAACTGCGCTATGCAGTTCTTTATATTTCTTGGTAGCTAGAACTGCATCTGTCGCGCTGGAGCTCGCGACAGCCTTTAATTCGGCCACATCGTCCGGGATGCTTATCTGCTGCAGCGTCGCTCTCTACAGCGCGACCACAAGCAAGCGGCACTATTCGAAGAAGCACGTTGCTGAAACAATAAAACAGCATCGAAACACTGAAACAAGAGTGAATAGTGTCTGATGAGTAAAAAGAGGAACAATTGGGACGTTGGGAAAAAGAACGTTCTGGCGAAGGTCATCGATGATAACGTCGCTGCATACTTACCGAAAAAGTGGAGTTCTCCATCACTGTGAGCCCAGCAACGCGGAATATGGAACGTGGCTGGTAAGTGTGATGGAATCGTTTGCGATTCCGCTAAGACAGCAATGGTAAACTGTACCAGCAGCACCTAACCTCACATTTTCTTTAACCTTTCTTACAGTCTTACTGCTCTTTGCAGTTCCTCGTATTTGTGGTTGGCTAGAACAGCATCTGCCGTGCTGCAGCACGCGACAGCCTTCAGTTCTGCCACCTGTCGCTCCAGCGCGACACACCGACTCCTCCAATAGAACTCACCGGCTGGCCTCGCATGCCATATTGCACCTCTTCATCATCTGTTTACTTTCATCTATTTACTTACATCTATTTTACTTATGTTATTCTTCGCTGCTTCGGTCGAGGTTGAGTTGATCATTGACAGTTTTCAGTGATGAACGAACATCTTCCGGGCAGTTTCTATCTTCTCTTCTTCGGCGTGGCTGGTAAGTGTGATGGAATCGTTTGCGATTCCGCTAAGACTGCAATGGTCAATTGTACCAGCAGCACCTAACCTCACATTTTCTTTTACCTTACTTTCAGGATTTATTTTTCGCTGTGAGCAAAAATCAGTAACGGTTACACTCATCAGTCAAACCCCGTTACGACACTCATCTGTTTGTTTTTATGCATGCGGCTGCAATGAATTTTAAGCCCATGTGTGTTGCGTAACGTCCTGCCACAATAATCGCATGTTACCGTGGTGGGGACTGATCCGTCCGAGGCGAGGGGCCCCTCAGGTCCGTCCGAGGCGAGACCCCCCAACAGCTGGCGATGGTGACCAGCTGCATCGATCTCACACGCCCTGTAAGAGTTTCACTGTTTAATTAATATTGAGTTACAAAAATCAGTAACGGTTACACTCACTACATCAGTGTGACTGGTATGCTGGAAGAATGATAAGAGAATGTGTTACGGTTAGCTGCTGTTGATACATCGGATGCTGTCCTAGTGGAATCTCGCCATATTGCACCTCGTCGTCGCACTGTGACTCACTTACCTTTCCTGAAGAAGTCGAACTGCGCTATGCAGTTCTTCATATTTCTTGGTAGCTAGAACTGCATCTGTCGCGCTGGAGCTCGCGACAGCCTTTAATTCGGCCACATCGTCCGGGATGCTTATCTGCTGCAGCGTCGCTATCTACAGCGCGACCACAAGCAAGCGGCACTATTCGAAGAAGCACGTTGCTGAAACAATAAAACAGCATCGAAACACTGAAACAAGAGTGAATAGTGTCTGATGAGTAAAAAGAGGAACAATTGGGACGTTGGGAAAAAGAACGTTCTGGCGAAGGTCATCAATGATAACGTCGCTGCATACTTACCGAAAAAGTGGAGTTCGCCATCACTGTGAGCCCAGCAACGCGGAATATGGAACGTGGCTGGTAAGTGTGATGGAATCGTTTGCGATTCCGCTAAGACAGCAATGGTAAACTGTACCAGCAGCACCTAACCTCACATTTTCTTTAACCTTTCTTACAGTCTTACTGCTCTTTGCCGTTCCTCGTATTTGTGGTTGGCTAGAACAGCATCTGCCGTGCTGGAGCACGCGACAGCCTTCAGTTCTGCCACCTGTCGCTCCAGCGCGACACACCGACTCCTCCAATAGAACTCACCGGCTGGCCTCGCATGCCATATTGCACCTCTTCATCATCTGTTTACTTTCATCTATTTACTTACATCTATTTTACTTATGTTATTCTTCGCTGCTTCGGTCGAGGTTGAGTTGATCATTGACAGTTTTCAGTGATGAACGAACATCTTCCGGGCAGTTTCTATCTTCTCTTCTTCGGCGTGGCTGGTAAGTGTGATGGAATCGTTTGCGATTCCGCTAAGACTGCAATGGTCAATTGTACCAGCAGCACCTAACCTCACATTTTCTTTTACCTTACTTTCAGGATTTATTTTTCGCTGTGAGCAAAAATCAGTAACGGTTACACTCATCAGTCAAACCCCGTTACGACACTCATCTGTTTGTTTTTATGCATGCGGCTGCAATGAATTTTAAGCCCATGTGTGTTGCGTAACGTCCTGCCACAATAATCGCATGTTACCGTGGTGGGGACTGATCCGTCCGAGGCGAGGGGCCCCTCAGGTCCGTCCGAGGCGAGACCCCCCAACAGCTGGCGATGGCGACCAGCTGCATCGATCTCACACGCCCTGTAAGAGTTTCACTGTTTAATTAATGTTGAGTTACAAAAATCAGTAACGGTTACACTCATCAGTCAAACCCCGTTACGACACTCACCTGTTTGATGCTTATCTGCTGCAGCGTCGCTCTCTACAGCATCGGGAGCCCAATGTTTTACTTATGTTATTCTTCGCTGCTTCGGTCGAGGTTGAGTTTATCCTTGACAGTCTTCAGTGATGAACGAACATCTTCCGGGCAGTTTCTATCTTCTCTTCTTCGGCGTGGCTGGTAAGTGTGATGGAATCGTTTGCGATTCCGCTAAGACTGCAATGGTCAATTGTACCAGCAGCACCTAACCTCACATTTTCTTTTACCTTACTTTCAGGATTTATTTTTCGCTGTGAACAAAATCAGTAACGGTTACACTCATCAGTTAAACCCCGTTACGACACTCTCCTGTTTGTTTTTATGCATGCGGCTGCAATGAATTTTAAGCCCATGTGTGTTGCGTATCGTCCTGCCACAATAATCGCATGTTACCGTGGTGGGGACTGATCTGTCCGAGGCGAGGGGCCCCTCAGGTCCGTCCGAGGCGAGACCCCCCAACAGCTGGCGATGGCGACCAGCTGCATCGATCTCACACGCCCTGTAAGAGTTTCACTGTTTAATTAATGTTGAGTTACAAAAATCAGTAACGGTTACACTCATCAGTCAAACCCCGTTACGACACTCACCTGTTTGATGCTTATCTGCTGCAGCGTCGCTCTCTACAGCATCGGGAGCCCAATGTTTTACTTATGTTATTCTTCGCTGCTTCGGTCGAGGTTGAGTTTATCCTTGACAGTCTTCAGTGATGAACGAACATCTTCCGGGCAGTTTCTATCTTCTCTTCTTCGGCGTGGCTGGTAAGTGTGATGGAATCGTTTGCGATTCCGCTAAGACTGCAATGGTCAATTGTACCAGCAGCACCTAACCTCACATTTTCTTTTACCTTACTTTCAGGATTTATTTTTCGCTGTGAACAAAATCAGTAACGGTTACACTCATCAGTTAAACCCCGTTACGACACTCTCCTGTTTGTTTTTATGCATGCGGCTGCAATGAATTTTAAGCCCATGTGTGTTGCGTAACGTCCTGCCACAATAATCGCATGTTACCGTGGTGGGGACTGATCCGTCCGAGGCGAGGGGCCCCTCAGGTCCGTCCGAGGCGAGACCCCCCAACAGCTGGCGATGGCGACCAGCTGCATCGATCTCACACGCCCTGTAAGAGTTTCACTGTTTAATTAATGTTGAGTTACAAAAATCAGTAACGGTTACACTCATCAGTCAAACCCCGTTACGACACTCACCTGTTTGATGCTTATCTGCTGCAGCGTCGCTCTCTACAGCATCGGGAGCCCAATGTTTTACTTATGTTATTCTTCGCTGCTTCGGTCGAGGTTGAGTTTATCCTTGACAGTCTTCAGTGATGAACGAACATCTTCCGGGCAGTTTCTATCTTCTCTTCTTCGGCGTGGCTGGTAAGTGTGATGGAATCGTTTGCGATTCCGCTAAGACTGCAATGGTCAATTGTACCAGCAGCACCTAACCTCACATTTTCTTTTACCTTACTTTCAGGATTTATTTTTCGCTGTGAACAAAATCAGTAACGGTTACACTCATCAGTTAAACCCCGTTACGACACTCTCCTGTTTGTTTTTATGCATGCGGCTGCAATGAATTTTAAGCCCATGTGTGTTGCGTAACGTCCTGCCACAATAATCGCATGTTACCGTGGTGGGGACTGATCCGTCCGAGGCGAGGGGCCCCTCAGGTCCGTCCGAGGCGAGACCCCCCAACAGCTGGCGATGGCGACCAGCTGCATCGATCTCACACGCCCTGTAAGAGTTTCACTGTTTAATTAATGTTGAGTTACAAAAATCAGTAACGGTTACACTCATCAGTCAAACCCCGTTACGACACTCACCTGTTTGATGCTTATCTGCTGCAGCGTCGCTCTCTACAGCATCGGGAGCCCAACGTTTTACTTATGTTATTCTTCGCTGCTTCGGTCGAGGTTGAGTTTATCCTTGACAGTCTTCAGTGATGAACGAACATCTTCCGGGCAGTTTCTATCTTCTCTTCTTCGGCGTGGCTGGTAAGTGTGATGGAATCGTTTGCGATTCCGCTAAGACTGCAATGGTCAATTGTACCAGCAGCACCTAACCTCACATTTTCTTTTACCTTACTTTCAGGATTTATTTTTCGCTGTGAACAAAATCAGTAACGGTTACACTCATCAGTTAAACCCCGTTACGACACTCTCCTGTTTGTTTTTATGCATGCGGCTGCAATGAATTTTAAGCCCATGTGTGTTGCGTATCGTCCTGCCACAATAATCGCATGTTACCGTGGTGGGGACTGATCTGTCCGAGGCGAGGGGCCCCTCAGGTCCGTCCGAGGCGAGACCCCCCAACAGCTGGCGATGGCGACCAGCTGCATCGATCTCACACGCCCTGTAAGAGTTTCACTGTTTAATTAATGTTGAGTTACAAAAATCAGTAACGGTTACACTCACTACATCAGTGTGACTGGTATGCTGGAAGAATGATAAGAGAATGTGTTACGGTTAGCTGCTGTTGATACATCGGATGCTGTCCTAGTGGAATCTCGCCATATTGCACCTCGTCGTCGCACTGTGACTCACTTACCTTTCCTGAAGAAGTCGAACTGCGCTATGCAGTTCTTCATATTTCTTGGTAGCTAGAACTGCATCTGTCGCGCTGGAGCTCGCGACAGCCTTTAATTCGGCCACATCGTCCGGGATGCTTATCTGCTGCAGCGTCGCTCTCTACAGCATCGGGAGCCCAATGTTTTACTTATGTTATTCTTCGCTGCTTCGGTCGAGGTTGAGTTGATCATTGACAGTTTTCAGTGATGAACGAACATCTTCCGGGCAGTTTCTATCTTCTCTTCTTCGGCGTGGCTGGTAAGTGTGATGGAATCGTTTGCGATTCCGCTAAGACTGCAATGGTCAATTGTACCAGCAGCACCTAACCTCACATTTTCTTTTACCTTACTTTCAGGATTTATTTTTCGCTGTGAACAAAATCAGTAACGGTTACACTCATCAGTTAAACCCCGTTACGACACTCTCCTGTTTGTTTTTATGCATGCGGCTGCAATGAATTTTAAGCCCATGTGTGTTGCGTAACGTCCTGCCACAATAATCGCATGTTACCGTGGTGGGGACTGATCCGTCCGAGGCGAGGGGCCCCTCAGGTCCGTCCGAGGCGAGACCCCCCAACAGCTGGCGATGGCGACCAGCTGCATCGATCTCACACGCCCTGTAAGAGTTTCACTGTTTAATTAATGTTGAGTTACAAAAATCAGTAACGGTTACACTCACTACATCAGTGTGACTGGTATGCTGGAAGAATGATAAGAGAATGTGTTACGGTTAGCTGCTGTTGATACATCGGATGCTGTCCTAGTGGAATCTCGCCATATTGCACCTCGTCGTCGCACTGTGACTCACTTACCTTTCCTGAAGAAGTCGAACTGCGCTATGCAGTTCTTCATATTTCTTGGTAGCTAGAACTGCATCTGTCGCGCTGGAGCTCGCGACAGCCTTTAATTCGGCCACATCGTCCGGGATGCTTATCTGCTGCAGCGTCGCTCTCTACAGCATCGGGAGCCCAATGTTTTACTTATGTTATTCTTCGCTGCTTCGGTCGAGGTTGAGTTGATCCTTGACAGTCTTCAGTGATGAACGAACATCTTCCGGGCAGTTTCTATCTTCTCTTCTTCGGCGTGGCTGGTAAGTGTGATGAAATCGTTTGCGATTCCGCTAAGACTGCAATGGTCAATTGTACCAGCAGCACCTAACCTCACATTTTCTTTTACCTTACTTTCAGGATTTATTTTTCGCTGTGAGCAAAAATCAGTAACGGTTACACTCATCAGTCAAACCCCGTTACGATATTCATCTGTTTGTTTTTATGCATGCGGCTGCAATGAATTTTAAGCCCATGTGTGTTGCGTAACGTCCTGCCACAATAATCGCATGTTACCGTGGTGGGGACTGATCCGTCCGAGGCGAGGGGCCCCTCAGGTCCGTCCGAGGCGAGACCCCCCAACAGCTGGCGATGGCGACCAGCTGCATCGATCTCACACGCCCTGTAAGAGTTTCACTGTTTAATTAATGTTGAGTTACAAAAATCAGTAACGGTTACACTCATCAGTCAAACCCCGTTACGACACTCACCTGTTTGATGCTTATCTGCTGCAGCGTCGCTCTCTACAGCATCGGGAGCCCAATGTTTTACTTATGTTATTCTTCGCTGCTTCGGTCGAGGTTGAGTTTATCCTTGACAGTCTTCAGTGATGAACGAACATCTTCCGGGCAGTTTCTATCTTCTCTTCTTCGGCGTGGCTGGTAAGTGTGATGGAATCGTTTGCGATTCCGCTAAGACTGCAATGGTCAATTGTACCAGCAGCACCTAACCTCACATTTTCTTTTACCTTACTTTCAGGATTTATTTTTCGCTGTGAACAAAATCAGTAACGGTTACACTCATCAGTTAAACCCCGTTACGACACTCTCCTGTTTGTTTTTATGCATGCGGCTGCAATGAATTTTAAGCCCATGTGTGTTGCGTAACGTCCTGCCACAATAATCGCATGTTACCGTGGTGGGGACTGATCCGTCCGAGGCGAGGGGCCCCTCAGGTCCGTCCGAGGCGAGACCCCCCAACAGCTGGCGATGGCGACCAGCTGCATCGATCTCACACGCCCTGTAAGAGTTTCACTGTTTAATTAATGTTGAGTTACAAAAATCAGTAACGGTTACACTCATCAGTCAAACCCCGTTACGACACTCACCTGTTTGATGCTTATCTGCTGCAGCGTCGCTCTCTACAGCATCGGGAGCCCAATGTTTTACTTATGTTATTCTTCGCTGCTTCGGTCGAGGTTGAGTTTATCCTTGACAGTCTTCAGTGATGAACGAACATCTTCCGGGCAGTTTCTATCTTCTCTTCTTCGGCGTGGCTGGTAAGTGTGATGGAATCGTTTGCGATTCCGCTAAGACTGCAATGGTCAATTGTACCAGCAGCACCTAACCTCACATTTTCTTTTACCTTACTTTCAGGATTTATTTTTCGCTGTGAACAAAATCAGTAACGGTTACACTCATCAGTTAAACCCCGTTACGACACTCTCCTGTTTGTTTTTATGCATGCGGCTGCAATGAATTTTAAGCCCATGTGTGTTGCGTATCGTCCTGCCACAATAATCGCATGTTACCGTGGTGGGGACTGATCTGTCCGAGGCGAGGGGCCCCTCAGGTCCGTCCGAGGCGAGACCCCCCAACAGCTGGCGATGGCGACCAGCTGCATCGATCTCACACGCCCTGTAAGAGTTTCACTGTTTAATTAATGTTGAGTTACAAAAATCAGTAACGGTTACACTCACTACATCAGTGTGACTGGTATGCTGGAAGAATGATAAGAGAATGTGTTACGGTTAGCTGCTGTTGATACATCGGATGCTGTCCTAGTGGAATCTCGCCATATTGCACCTCGTCGTCGCACTGTGACTCACTTACCTTTCCTGAAGAAGTCGAACTGCGCTATGCAGTTCTTCATATTTCTTGGTAGCTAGAACTGCATCTGTCGCGCTGGAGCTCGCGACAGCCTTTAATTCGGCCACATCGTCCGGGATGCTTATCTGCTGCAGCGTCGCTCTCTACAGCATCGGGAGCCCAATGTTTTACTTATGTTATTCTTCGCTGCTTCGGTCGAGGTTGAGTTGATCATTGACAGTTTTCAGTGATGAACGAACATCTTCCGGGCAGTTTCTATCTTCTCTTCTTCGGCGTGGCTGGTAAGTGTGATGGAATCGTTTGCGATTCCGCTAAGACTGCAATGGTCAATTGTACCAGCAGCACCTAACCTCACATTTTCTTTTACCTTACTTTCAGGATTTATTTTTCGCTGTGAACAAAATCAGTAACGGTTACACTCATCAGTTAAACCCCGTTACGACACTCTCCTGTTTGTTTTTATGCATGCGGCTGCAATGAATTTTAAGCCCATGTGTGTTGCGTAACGTCCTGCCACAATAATCGCATGTTACCGTGGTGGGGACTGATCCGTCCGAGGCGAGGGGCCCCTCAGGTCCGTCCGAGGCGAGACCCCCCAACAGCTGGCGATGGCGACCAGCTGCATCGATCTCACACGCCCTGTAAGAGTTTCACTGTTTAATTAATGTTGAGTTACAAAAATCAGTAACGGTTACACTCACTACATCAGTGTGACTGGTATGCTGGAAGAATGATAAGAGAATGTGTTACGGTTAGCTGCTGTTGATACATCGGATGCTGTCCTAGTGGAATCTCGCCATATTGCACCTCGTCGTCGCACTGTGACTCACTTACCTTTCCTGAAGAAGTCGAACTGCGCTATGCAGTTCTTCATATTTCTTGGTAGCTAGAACTGCATCTGTCGCGCTGGAGCTCGCGACAGCCTTTAATTCGGCCACATCGTCCGGGATGCTTATCTGCTGCAGCGTCGCTCTCTACAGCATCGGGAGCCCAATGTTTTACTTATGTTATTCTTCGCTGCTTCGGTCGAGGTTGAGTTGATCCTTGACAGTCTTCAGTGATGAACGAACATCTTCCGGGCAGTTTCTATCTTCTCTTCTTCGGCGTGGCTGGTAAGTGTGATGAAATCGTTTGCGATTCCGCTAAGACTGCAATGGTCAATTGTACCAGCAGCACCTAACCTCACATTTTCTTTTACCTTACTTTCAGGATTTATTTTTCGCTGTGAGCAAAAATCAGTAACGGTTACACTCATCAGTCAAACCCCGTTACGATATTCATCTGTTTGTTTTTATGCATGCGGCTGCAATGAATTTTAAGCCCATGTGTGTTGCGTAACGTCCTGCCACAATAATCGCATGTTACCGTGGTGGGGACTGATCTGTCCGAGGCGAGGGGCCCCTCAGGTCCGTCCGAGGCGAGACCCCCCAACAGCTGGCGATGGCGACCAGCTGCATCGATCTCACACGCCCTGTAAGAGTTTCACTGTTTAATTAATGTTGAGTTACAAAAATCAGTAACGGTTACACTCATCAGTCAAACCCCGTTACGACACTCACCTGTTTGATGCTTATCTGCTGCAGCGTCGCTCTCTACAGCATCGGGAGCCCAATGTTTTACTTATGTTATTCTTCGCTGCTTCGGTCGAGGTTGAGTTTATCCTTGACAGTCTTCAGTGATGAACGAACATCTTCCGGGCAGTTTCTATCTTCTCTTCTTCGGCGTGGCTGGTAAGTGTGATGGAATCGTTTGCGATTCCGCTAAGACTGCAATGGTCAATTGTACCAGCAGCACCTAACCTCACATTTTCTTTTACCTTACTTTCAGGATTTATTTTTCGCTGTGAGCAAAAATCAGTAACGGTTACACTCATCAGTCAAACCCCGTTACGACACTCATCTGTTTGTTTTTATGCATGCGGCTGCAATGAATTTTAAGCCCATGTGTGTTGCGTAACGTCCTGCCACAATAATCGCATGTTACCGTGGTGGGGACTGATCCGTCCGAGGCGAGGGGCCCCTCAGGTCCGTCCGAGGCGAGACCCCCCAACAGCTGGCGATGGCGACCAGCTGCATCGATCTCACACGCCCTGTAAGAGTTTCACTGTTTAATTAATGTTGAGTTACAAAAATCAGTAACGGTTACACTCATCAGTCAAACCCCGTTACGACACTCACCTGTTTGATGCTTATCTGCTGCAGCGTCGCTCTCTACAGCATCGGGAGCCCAATGTTTTACTTATGTTATTCTTCGCTGCTTCGGTCGAGGTTGAGTTTATCCTTGACAGTCTTCAGTGATGAACGAACATCTTCCGGGCAGTTTCTATCTTCTCTTCTTCGGCGTGGCTGGTAAGTGTGATGGAATCGTTTGCGATTCCGCTAAGACTGCAATGGTCAATTGTACCAGCAGCACCTAACCTCACATTTTCTTTTACCTTACTTTCAGGATTTATTTTTCGCTGTGAACAAAATCAGTAACGGTTACACTCATCAGTTAAACCCCGTTACGACACTCTCCTGTTTGTTTTTATGCATGCGGCTGCAATGAATTTTAAGCCCATGTGTGTTGCGTAACGTCCTGCCACAATAATCGCATGTTACCGTGGTGGGGACTGATCCGTCCGAGGCGAGGGGCCCCTCAGGTCCGTCCGAGGCGAGACCCCCCAACAGCTGGCGATGGCGACCAGCTGCATCGATCTCACACGCCCTGTAAGAGTTTCACTGTTTAATTAATGTTGAGTTACAAAAATCAGTAACGGTTACACTCACTACATCAGTGTGACTGGTATGCTGGAAGAATGATAAGAGAATGTGTTACGGTTAGCTGCTGTTGATACATCGGATGCTGTCCTAGTGGAATCTCGCCATATTGCACCTCGTCGTCGCACTGTGACTCACTTACCTTTCCTGAAGAAGTCGAACTGCGCTATGCAGTTCTTCATATTTCTTGGTAGCTAGAACTGCATCTGTCGCGCTGGAGCTCGCGACAGCCTTTAATTCGGCCACATCGTCCGGGATGCTTATCTGCTGCAGCGTCGCTCTCTACAGCATCGGGAGCCCAATGTTTTACTTATGTTATTCTTCGCTGCTTCGGTCGAGGTTGAGTTGATCCTTGACAGTCTTCAGTGATGAACGAACATCTTCCGGGCAGTTTCTATCTTCTCTTCTTCGGCGTGGCTGGTAAGTGTGATGAAATCGTTTGCGATTCCGCTAAGACTGCAATGGTCAATTGTACCAGCAGCACCTAACCTCACATTTTCTTTTACCTTACTTTCAGGATTTATTTTTCGCTGTGAGCAAAAATCAGTAACGGTTACACTCATCAGTCAAACCCCGTTACGATATTCATCTGTTTGTTTTTATGCATGCGGCTGCAATGAATTTTAAGCCCATGTGTGTTGCGTAACGTCCTGCCACAATAATCGCATGTTACCGTGGTGGGGACTGATCTGTCCGAGGCGAGGGGCCCCTCAGGTCCGTCCGAGGCGAGACCCCCCAACAGCTGGCGATGGCGACCAGCTGCATCGATCTCACACGCCCTGTAAGAGTTTCACTGTTTAATTAATGTTGAGTTACAAAAATCAGTAACGGTTACACTCATCAGTCAAACCCCGTTACGACACTCACCTGTTTGATGCTTATCTGCTGCAGCGTCGCTCTCTACAGCATCGGGAGCCCAATGTTTTACTTATGTTATTCTTCGCTGCTTCGGTCGAGGTTGAGTTTATCCTTGACAGTCTTCAGTGATGAACGAACATCTTCCGGGCAGTTTCTATCTTCTCTTCTTCGGCGTGGCTGGTAAGTGTGATGGAATCGTTTGCGATTCCGCTAAGACTGCAATGGTCAATTGTACCAGCAGCACCTAACCTCACATTTTCTTTTACCTTACTTTCAGGATTTATTTTTCGCTGTGAACAAAATCAGTAACGGTTACACTCATCAGTTAAACCCCGTTACGACACTCTCCTGTTTGTTTTTATGCATGCGGCTGCAATGAATTTTAAGCCCATGTGTGTTGCGTAACGTCCTGCCACAATAATCGCATGTTACCGTGGTGGGGACTGATCCGTCCGAGGCGAGGGGCCCCTCAGGTCTGTCCGAGGCGAGACCCCCCAACAGCTGGCGATGGCGACCAGCTGCATCGATCTCACACGCCCTGTAAGAGTTTCACTGTTTAATTAATGTTGAGTTACAAAAATCAGTAACGGTTACACTCATCAGTCAAACCCCGTTACGACACTCACCTGTTTGATGCTTATCTGCTGCAGCGTCGCTCTCTACAGCATCGGGAGCCCAATGTTTTACTTATGTTATTCTTCGCTGCTTCGGTCGAGGTTGAGTTTATCCTTGACAGTCTTCAGTGATGAACGAACATCTTCCGGGCAGTTTCTATCTTCTCTTCTTCGGCGTGGCTGGTAAGTGTGATGGAATCGTTTGCGATTCCGCTAAGACTGCAATGGTCAATTGTACCAGCAGCACCTAACCTCACATTTTCTTTTACCTTACTTTCAGGATTTATTTTTCGCTGTGAACAAAATCAGTAACGGTTACACTCATCAGTTAAACCCCGTTACGACACTCTCCTGTTTGTTTTTATGCATGCGGCTGCAATGAATTTTAAGCCCATGTGTGTTGCGTATCGTCCTGCCACAATAATCGCATGTTACCGTGGTGGGGACTGATCTGTCCGAGGCGAGGGGCCCCTCAGGTCCGTCCGAGGCGAGACCCCCCAACAGCTGGCGATGGCGACCAGCTGCATCGATCTCACACGCCCTGTAAGAGTTTCACTGTTTAATTAATGTTGAGTTACAAAAATCAGTAACGGTTACACTCATCAGTCAAACCCCGTTACGACACTCACCTGTTTGATGCTTATCTGCTGCAGCGTCGCTCTCTACAGCATCGGGAGCCCAATGTTTTACTTATGTTATTCTTCGCTGCTTCGGTCGAGGTTGAGTTTATCCTTGACAGTCTTCAGTGATGAACGAACATCTTCCGGGCAGTTTCTATCTTCTCTTCTTCGGCGTGGCTGGTAAGTGTGATGGAATCGTTTGCGATTCCGCTAAGACTGCAATGGTCAATTGTACCAGCAGCACCTAACCTCACATTTTCTTTTACCTTACTTTCAGGATTTATTTTTCGCTGTGAACAAAATCAGTAACGGTTACACTCATCAGTTAAACCCCGTTACGACACTCTCCTGTTTGTTTTTATGCATGCGGCTGCAATGAATTTTAAGCCCATGTGTGTTGCGTATCGTCCTGCCACAATAATCGCATGTTACCGTGGTGGGGACTGATCTGTCCGAGGCGAGGGGCCCCTCAGGTCCGTCCGAGGCGAGACCCCCCAACAGCTGGCGATGGCGACCAGCTGCATCGATCTCACACGCCCTGTAAGAGTTTCACTGTTTAATTAATGTTGAGTTACAAAAATCAGTAACGGTTACACTCATCAGTCAAACCCC
This sequence comes from Anopheles aquasalis, assembly GCF_943734665.1. Taxonomy (NCBI): domain Eukaryota; kingdom Metazoa; phylum Arthropoda; class Insecta; order Diptera; family Culicidae; genus Anopheles; species Anopheles aquasalis. The sequence goes on along the minus strand of NC_064877.1, from coordinate 20,014,836 downwards.
GTTACGACACTCACCTGTTTGATGCTTATCTGCTGCAGCGTCGCTCTCTACAGCATCGGGAGCCCAATGTTTTACTTATGTTATTCTTCGCTGCTTCGGTCGAGGTTGAGTTTATCCTTGACAGTCTTCAGTGATGAACGAACATCTTCCGGGCAGTTTCTATCTTCTCTTCTTCGGCGTGGCTGGTAAGTGTGATGGAATCGTTTGCGATTCCGCTAAGACAGCAATGGTAAACTGTACCAGCAGCACCTAACCTCACATTTTCTTTTACCTTACTTTCAGGATTTATTTTTCGCTGTGAGCAAAAATCAGTAACGGTTACACTCATCAGTCAAACCCCGTTACGACACTCATCTGTTTGTTTTTATGCATGCGCCTGACATGGATTTTATTTCCATGTATGTTGCGTGACCTCTTGCCGCAATAGTCACAGATTACCGTTGTGGGGACTGATGGCTCCACAGGTCCGTCCGAGGCGAAGACCACCAACAGCTGGCGATGGTGACCAGCTGCATCGATCTCACACGCCCTGTAAGAGTTTCACTGTATAATTAATATTGAGTTACAAAAATCAGTAACGGTTACACTCACTACATCAGTGTGACTGGTATGCTGGAAGAATGATAAGAGAATGTGTTACGGTTAGCTGCTGTTGATACATCGGATGCTGTCCTAGTGGAATCTCGCCATATTGCACCTCGTCGTCGCACTGTGACTCACTTACCTTTCCTGAAGAAGTCGAACTGCGCTATGCAGTTCTTCATATTTCTTGGTAGCTAGAACTGCATCTGTCGCGCTGGAGCTCGCGACAGCCTTTAATTCGGCCACATCGTCCGGGATGCTTATCTGCTGCAGCGTCGCTCTCTACAGCATCGGGAGCCCAATGTTTTACTTATGTTATTCTTCGCTGCTTCGGTCGAGGTTGAGTTGATCATTGACAGTTTTCAGTGATGAACGAACATCTTCCGGGCAGTTTCTATCTTCTCTTCTTCGGCGTGGCTGGTAAGTGTGATGGAATCGTTTGCGATTCCGCTAAGACTGCAATGGTCAATTGTACCAGCAGCACCTAACCTCACATTTTCTTTTACCTTACTTTCAGGATTTATTTTTCGCTGTGAACAAAATCAGTAACGGTTACACTCATCAGTTAAACCCCGTTACGACACTCTCCTGTTTGTTTTTATGCATGCGGCTGCAATGAATTTTAAGCCCATGTGTGTTGCGTATCGTCCTGCCACAATAATCGCATGTTATCGTGGTGGGGACTGATCTGTCCGAGGCGAGGGGCCCCTCAGGTCCGTCCGAGGCGAGACCCCCCAACAGCTGGCGATGGCGACCAGCTGCATCGATCTCACACGCCCTGTAAGAGTTTCACTGTTTAATTAATGTTGAGTTACAAAAATCAGTAACGGTTACACTCATCAGTCAAACCCCGTTACGACACTCACCTGTTTGATGCTTATCTGCTGCAGCGTCGCTCTCTACAGCATCGGGAGCCCAATGTTTTACTTATGTTATTCTTCGCTGCTTCGGTCGAGGTTGAGTTGATCATTGACAGTTTTCAGTGATGAACGAACATCTTCCGGGCAGTTTCTATCTTCTCTTCTTCGGCGTGGCTGGTAAGTGTGATGGAATCGTTTGCGATTCCGCTAAGACTGCAATGGTCAATTGTACCAGCAGCACCTAACCTCACATTTTCTTTTACCTTACTTTCAGGATTTATTTTTCGCTGTGAACAAAATCAGTAACGGTTACACTCATCAGTTAAACCCCGTTACGACACTCTCCTGTTTGTTTTTATGCATGCGGCTGCAATGAATTTTAAGCCCATGTGTGTTGCGTAACGTCCTGCCACAATAATCGCATGTTACCGTGGTGGGGACTGATCCGTCCGAGGCGAGGGGCCCCTCAGGTCCGTCCGAGGCGAGACCCCCCAACAGCTGGCGATGGCGACCAGCTGCAACAGCTGCAGCTGTTACAAAAATCAGTAACGGTTACACTCATCAGCCAAACCCCGTTACGACACTCACCTGTTTGATGCTTATCTGCTGCATCGTCGCTCTCTACAGCATCGGGAGCCCAATGTTTTACTTATGTTATTCTTCGCTGCTTCGGTCGAGGTGGAGTTGATCATTGACAGTTTTCAGTGATGAACGAACATCTTCCGGGCAGTTTCTATCTTCTCTTCTTCGGCGTGGCTGGTAAGTGTGATGAAATCGTTTGCGATTCCGCTAAGACTGCAATGGTCAATTGTACCAGCAGCACCTAACCTCACATTTTCTTTTACCTTACTTTCAGGATTTATTTTTCGCTGTGAGCAAAAATCAGTAACGGTTACACTCATCAGTCAAACCCCGTTACGATATTCATCTGTTTGTTTTTATGCATGCGGCTGCAATGAATTTTAAGCCCATGTGTGTTGCGTAACGTCCTGCCACAATAATCGCATGTTACCGTGGTGGGGACTGATCCGTCCGAGGCGAGGGGCCCCTCAGGTCCGTCCGAGGCGAGACCCCCCAACAGCTGGCGATGGCGACCAGCTGCATCGATCTCACACGCCCTGTAAGAGTTTCACTGTTTAATTAATGTTGGGTTACAAAAATCAGTAACGGTTACACTCGTCAGCCAAACCCCGTTACGACACTCACCTGTTTGATGCTTATCTGCTGCATCGTCGCTCTCTACAGCATCGGGAGCCCAATGTTTTACTTATGTTATTCTTCGCTGCTTCGGTCGAGGTTGAGTTGATCATTGACAGTTTTCAGTGATGAACGAACATCTTCCGGGCAGTTTCTATCTTCTCTTCTTCGGCGTGGCTGGTAAGTGTGATGGAATCGTTTGCGATTCCGCTAAGACTGCAATGGTCAATTGTACCAGCAGCACCTAACCTCACATTTTCTTTTACCTTACTTTCAGGATTTATTTTTCGCTGTGAGCAAAAATCAGTAACGGTTACACTCATCAGTCAAACCCCGTTACGACACTCATCTGTTTGTTTTTATGCATGCGGCTGCAATGAATTTTAAGCCCATGTGTGTTGCGTAACGTCCTGCCACAATAATCGCATGTTACCGTGGTGGGGACTGATCCGTCCGAGGCGAGGGGCCCCTCAGGTCCGTCCGAGGCGAGACCCCCCAACAGCTGGCGATGGTGACCAGCTGCATCGATCTCACACGCCCTGTAAGAGTTTCACTGTTTAATTAATATTGAGTTACAAAAATCAGTAACGGTTACACTCACTACATCAGTGTGACTGGTATGCTGGAAGAATGATAAGAGAATGTGTTACGGTTAGCTGCTGTTGATACATCGGATGCTGTCCTAGTGGAATCTCGCCATATTGCACCTCGTCGTCGCACTGTGACTCACTTACCTTTCCTGAAGAAGTCGAACTGCGCTATGCAGTTCTTCATATTTCTTGGTAGCTAGAACTGCATCTGTCGCGCTGGAGCTCGCGACAGCCTTTAATTCGGCCACATCGTCCGGGATGCTTATCTGCTGCAGCGTCGCTCTCTACAGCGCGACCACAAGCAAGCGGCACTATTCGAAGAAGCACGTTGCTGAAACAATAAAACAGCATCGAAACACTGAAATAAGAGTGAATAGTGTCTGATGAGTAAAAAGAGGAACAATTGGGACGTTGGGAAAAAGAACGTTCTGGCGAAGGTCATCAATGATAACGTCTCTGCATACTTACCGAAAAAGTGGAGTTCTCCATCACTGTGAGCCCAGCAACGCGGAATATGGAACGTGGCTGGTAAGTGTGATGGAATCGTTTGCGATTCCGCTAAGACAGCAATGGTAAACTGTACCAGCAGCACCTAACCTCACATTTTCTTTAACCTTTCTTACAGTCTTACTGCTCTTTGCAGTTCCTCGTATTTGTGGTTGGCTAGAACAGCATCTGCCGTGCTGCAGCACGCGACAGCCTTCAGTTCTGCCACCTGTCGCTCCAGCGCGACACACCGACTCCTCCAATAGAACTCACCGGCTGGCCTCGCATGCCATATTGCACCTCTTCATCATCTGTTTACTTTCATCTATTTACTTACATCTATTTTACTTATGTTATTCTTCGCTGCTTCGGTCGAGGTTGAGTTGATCATTGACAGTTTTCAGTGATGAACGAACATCTTCCGGGCAGTTTCTATCTTCTCTTCTTCGGCGTGGCTGGTAAGTGTGATGGAATCGTTTGCGATTCCGCTAAGACTGCAATGGTCAATTGTACCAGCAGCACCTAACCTCACATTTTCTTTTACCTTACTTTCAGGATTTATTTTTCGCTGTGAGCAAAAATCAGTAACGGTTACACTCATCAGTCAAACCCCGTTACGACACTCATCTGTTTGTTTTTATGCATGCGGCTGCAATGAATTTTAAGCCCATGTGTGTTGCGTAACGTCCTGCCACAATAATCGCATGTTACCGTGGTGGGGACTGATCCGTCCGAGGCGAGGGGCCCCTCAGGTCCGTCCGAGGCGAGACCCCCCAACAGCTGGCGATGGCGACCAGCTGCATCGATCTCACACGCCCTGTAAGAGTTTCACTGTTTAATTAATGTTGGGTTACAAAAATCAGTAACGGTTACACTCATCAGCCAAACCCCGTTACGACACTCACCTGTTTGATGCTTATCTGCTGCATCGTCGCTCTCTACAGCATCGGGAGCCCAATGTTTTACTTATGTTATTCTTCGCTGCTTCGGTCGAGGTTGAGTTGATCATTGACAGTTTTCAGTGATGAACGAACATCTTCCGGGCAGTTTCTATCTTCTCTTCTTCGGCGTGGCTGGTAAGTGTGATGGAATCGTTTGCGATTCCGCTAAGACTGCAATGGTCAATTGTACCAGCAGCACCTAACCTCACATTTTCTTTTACCTTACTTTCAGGATTTATTTTTCGCTGTGAGCAAAAATCAGTAACGGTTACACTCATCAGTCAAACCCCGTTACGACACTCATCTGTTTGTTTTTATGCATGCGGCTGCAATGAATTTTAAGCCCATGTGTGTTGCGTAACGTCCTGCCACAATAATCGCATGTTACCGTGGTGGGGACTGATCCGTCCGAGGCGAGGGGCCCCTCAGGTCCGTCCGAGGCGAGACCCCCCAACAGCTGGCGATGGCGACCAGCTGCATCGATCTCACACGCCCTGTAAGAGTTTCACTGTTTAATTAATGTTGGGTTACAAAAATCAGTAACGGTTACACTCATCAGCCAAACCCCGTTACGACACTCACCTGTTTGATGCTTATCTGCTGCATCGTCGCTCTCTACAGCATCGGGAGCCCAATGTTTTACTTATGTTATTCTTCGCTGCTTCGGTCGAGGTTGAGTTGATCCTTGACAGTCTTCAGTGATGAACGAACATCTTCCGGGCAGTTTCTATCTTCTCTTCTTCGGCGTGGCTGGTAAGTGTGATGGAAATGGATTTGTACCATCCGATAATGAAACTTTTTCTTACCTTTCTTCCAGCATTTATAATTCATAATTATTGATAATTATCAACAAAACACGACAAGAAATCATCATCGTCAGCGATGCGAGTAGGCTACGACCGTGTCGAGTAGTCAACACAAACCAAAGCAGACAGCGACTTACCCGTCTTGTACAATTTCCGTTGGAATAGTTTCGTTCAACGATTCGCTGTTACTGTTCCGCAAGTGTTGTAAGTGTTATCATGGAAATATGATGGATTTGTACCAGCAGCACCTAACGTCACATTTTCTTTTACCTTTCTTACAGCATTTATTCTTCGCTGCTTCATCTCGTTACCCTTTTTCGGTGTCAATACTTCGTCAAAATTACCGAAGTATTGTTACCGAACAACGCGGCAAAATAAATAAGGGGGATTCGGCAAATGAACCAACGGTTGCCGCGACACTTTTCAACCGCCCACCGCAGTTTGCCACTCCCGCTTTATTCTCACCGATATCGACAACGTGTTGTCAATGTGCCATAAAAAGTCCAATCGTTACCTATTCCGGTTGTTTGAGCTACTCGATAATACGATTAATAACGGAACGATTAATAAAGAATTATGTTTTATTAGCGAATTATCAACGCCTTATTCTTGCCTAGCGCACATCCGGAACAAACTGTAACAATCTGTTTGTCTGAGTTTTTGCTTAACTTCTGGATGACCAGGCGCAGCGACAGCAGGGGGCTACTGTTGATGTAACGGTGAATCGGTCCCCCTTGATGTGGGGTACGTCATAGTACTGCGAATCGTAGCCGAACTTGTCCTCTCAGGTGTTTTCCTAACTGTTGGGTTACTTGCTTGCTGAAACGTCCAACTGTCCTGGAACTGGCCAGAAAAGGTTACCCTAAGGTCTGGCGATGAAGGATCGTTCCTTTGGGAATCGTTTTAACGGCCTGGACCACCTCGACCGATAGGTATACGGAATCCTACCTCCTGATGATGGAGGTAGCACGGAATGGTTCTCTCAGCCGCTATGCCGTACTCTCTAGAGGCCAACGGCAAACGGACAACGCGTCGCACTCATCGTTCTCCGGGGTGATGGTAGCAGGGAGGGTTAAACCGCCGTTGGACACCTTACCTGTTGCTGTGCTTCACCACCCCGAATGGGCGCTAGATGTTTCGTATTCAATTCTCCTGCATTCTTCGGACCATTCTAAGAAAATGCGACTTCCGGTTGAAAGGCAACTGCATATCCGGGGTTTCCGGGCAGCAACTGTCAGCAAACCGAGAAAACAAACTTTGACAGCCGAAGAAGGCCAAACAAATATTTTATTTTCTGCTGTGCTGTACTCTGCTGGGTTCCAAGCGACGAAATTGGCCATGAGCTCGGCGGAAGAACTAAACGAATCGATACACCAGTACAAAACGCAGGTAAGCATTTTACCGGCGGTGGGTTGTTTTGATCACAGCCGGATGGGCAACTAAGAACGGGTGCTCCTCTTTCGCAGCTCACACAAATCAACCAGGCACTCCAACTGACGACGAATGCCGGTGAACGAACGGAACTAGAGAAGCTAAAAGATGATCTAACGGAACTGCTAAACCTTACGCAAGAAACGCTCGACCATTCCACGGCAGGAGAGGCCGAACCGAAAGCCGGTGACACTATCGATGATGAGTTTGCTCTCTTTATGAACGAAATCAAACAACTCGATACCGTACCGAAGAATGATGAACATGAGGCACAAGCATCGAATAATGAACCGGCAACAAAACCGGAACCGGAAGCAGAGGAGCTCGATCTGGAAGGGTTGATCGGTAGTAAGTGCTCGGCACCGCACGTGCATACTTGGGGCTCCAGGGTGTACCATAATGCGATGGTATGCAGCCTGGATACGAGCGAGCTGGCCGAGGCCACGGCCAAAGTACTGTTCACCAATCCGACCCACCGAGAGATGGTGCCGTGTGCGTACTTTCTCGAGGGCGAGTGTCGTTTCCCGGACGATCGGTGCCATTATTCGCACGGTGAAACGGTCCGATTGGATGAGCTGCGTGATTACCGTGAGCCAAAGTTCGAGCAGCTACAGCGACCCGGTAGCCGGGCCCTGGTCAAACAAGCGCACACCCGCCTCTGGTGCAAGGGTACGGTCCGATCGGTGGACTACGAGCATCGGACTTGTAAGCTGGTGCTGGAAGAAGGCAAACGACAAGAGGTCGAGGGAATACCGTTCGAGGATCTATTGCCACTCGATGACACATTAGAGGATGTTGAGGAAGACGAAGAAGAAGAAGACGACGACGACGACGACGACGACGATGACGAGAATAACGACAACGATGCTGATGCCATCCGGAGAGCCCAGTTGGTGGAAAAGAGTCTCTTTCAACCTGCGCCGGATCGTCGGTTGGGTGAATGGGAAGAGCATACGCGCGGGATCGGCTCGAAGATCATGCAAAAGATGGGCTACGTCGTCGGAACGGGACTGGGCCGTGAGGGTGAAGGAATCGTTCTACCGGTGAGCGCCCAGGTACTGCCCCAGGGACGCTCCCTGGACTACTGTATGGAGCTGCGCGAGCAAGCGAACGGTGATCGTGATCTGTTCAGTGTCGAGAAGAAGTTGGTACAGTTACGCCGGCAGCAGGAGAAGCGTGATGCCCGAGACTACGCACGGCAACAGGAGGCCGCCGCCAAACGGAAGGATGTGTTCAGCTTCATCAATGATAAAGTGCTCAGCTCAGGTGGTCAAAGCTCAAAGGGTGGTGGTGATGCCGCACAGCATCGGTCACCGCTCGCGCTTGGTAGCCGCGATCTAAAGGAGCATTCCTCCAAAAACCTCAACATTGCAAGCCTCAAACTGTCGGAGGAAATCCGCCGGGTGGAGGCCGAAGTCGAGCGGTTAAAGATTGCTTTAACGCGCCACAAACCGGGCACCCCGGCCGGCGATAGTTTGCAGCGACAGCTGGCGGCCAAGCGAGCCGACATTGCCCGGTTACAGGCCACGGAAGGTACCATCTCCAAGGAGCAGCAGCTGCGCAATGATAAGCGCAAAATGACAGTATTTTAGACACGACTTAGCGGCTTAGCAATAAAGAACGCACAAACTCTGAAAGGGAACGGGGTTTTTATTTCGTTTCACGCTCTAGGACCGCCTTCGTTTCACGCTTGATCGTGGAAGCGATCATCCGAAGGATGTGTGGATCGGCGATCTGTTCGCACAGCTGCTGATAGCAATTGTTCATGATGTCCTTCACGAGTGATCCGGTCGATGGATGAGGCGCTTTCTCGTCCTCGGCCTTATCCTTCCAGCTCTGCAGTTCCCGTTGCAGCTGCTCGACCTGGGCTGTGGCCTCCAGTGAACGATTGCGTTGCTCTACAAGCTCCAACTGTAGCTGATTTTCCTTCTTTCGGTGCTCCTCCAGCTCACGCAATGTTTGCTCCAACTCTTTGGTCTTACGTTCCACGCTCTGCCGCACAGTGGATAGCTCTGTCTCCAGCTCGTGGTGCCTTTCTTTCTCCACTTCCCGGTCCGTACTGCCAGCTTCGATCTTCACCTTCAACTCAGCAATCTCCTCTCGCAACGTTTCTTCATTTTCCGTCAAAGAACGGACCTTCTCTACGAGCTGTGCGTGCAGGGAGCGCCTTTCTTCGGCCACCTTCTGTTCGGCATGCAGCTTGGCTCGGAGTGAATGGTTTTCTCGCTTTAAATCGAGAACTTTCTCTTCGAGCTGTAGGAGCTCCGCATCTTTATCCAGTGCACCGCTCGTACCCCGATCCCCGTGTACGCTTAGCAGATCGATACGATCGAGCACACGATCGAGTTTCGATTCCAGCTTCGTCAAGTTCATGCGGACCTCCGTGTTTTGCATGCGTGTTTCGCTCATGATCAGGTTCAGATTCACATCGGTATTGCTCGCAGAGTGGCCACCGACGCTGCCACCGCCGGCAGAGCTCATCATTCCCGCAAGTGGTACCATCTGCATGCTTAGTGTGTGCGTCACGTTGGGACGGCGTGCGGCTATGGGAATGGCACGGGATGGAATGATTTCAATCTTCGAATCGGACGTATCATCCGATGAATCCGAACCACCGGCGCGTGCCGGGGGTGACGAAGGAATCGGTGGCACATCGGTTCCGGCCAAGCGCTGCTTTTCCGGAGGTAGCGGGATCGCTTGGCCCATACGTGCCATCCGGGCAACGAGCTGTATTTTGCGACTGTTGCTGTTGCTGCTGTTGTTGTTGACCACCTCTACTGATTCTTGCGGTTCCTTTTCCGGTTCAGAGGCGGGTTCTTCTACTAGTGGTTCACGCTCGATCGTACAGCAACCCTCGATGAGCGGCAGCATCACTCCGCGGTCCGATTCACTTTCGAACAGAATGCTCCAAAACTCGTTCGATTCATCGGCACGGAACTGGAGATAGTCCTGCTTGAGGTGCAGTTTCGTCTCACGGGTTAGCGTGGCCGCACACAGAACATCCGATTTGGTGCGATAGAGCAGTAGGCGATGAGCGGTGGAAGACTTGAGCAATACCAGGCCTACTTTGCCTAGGAACTTGTTATCGTTGTCGACGCTGAAAGAAAGGATCGTCCATACACCCTGTACACAACCTTCTGGTGACCAATGTCCTTCCAACTCACAGTTTATAGGCAGACACGATGCTCGCTCGCACGATGACCCACTCCAATGGGGGCTTACTGTTTGACTCTCCGGCGGCCCGTTGTTCATTCTCCTCCGATTCCGGTTCCGAGGAAGGAATGTACCGGAAGTTCGAGGGACCGTATCGATCCGAAACTTGGATCGATTTTGGAGCTTCTGCAGTCACGGGCTTCTTTCGGTCCGGAACACTTGCCCCTTTGCTGGATGTGAGGCCAAATATTTTGGCCAACGAGGATCTACGAGGGAAGGACCAGGAAAGAAAATTACGAAGACGAAACCCCAAGATGATTCATACAACTTACTTGCCACCTGATCCGGCGGACGATGGCTTAAAGAAATCATCCTCATCGCCGGATTCTCGACCACCGGAAATCGGTCCGACGGAACCATCGTCGAACATTTTGAGGAGTTTATCACAGGTTTCAATTCTGGGCCGGCAAAATTCGGTGGTCAGCGCAAACAGGGGTTTGTTTTGCTATGCTTGCAAGCATTCTATCTTCAAGTTAAGGCTCTGCTCGAAATCTGCTCGATTCATTCTCAAAATCTGATTTGCCGCACGTACCGCAACCAGTGTGGCAGCGCCTTAACCTGCCCACCTTGATCTCGTTCCCCCCACCCCTTTGTTTACTTCTAGTGGTTCTTAACGGAGAGTCGCGAATCCGATCACTTTAAAATTCTCCCTCTTCCCCGACTGACCATGAGTAATCAAAGTCTGTGATACAACAAAAAAAAAACAAACCACTAGGGAAAAAGCGTCATACCGAGTCATTCCTGCCCGTGTGCTCGTTCCGGACAAATCATTCTCACCGCTCGCAGTTAGTGCCACCTCACGAGACAAACCCCCCGATTAACGATATGGCTCAGAAGCAGTATACGCTGGCCGAGGTTGGCCAACACAATAAGCCCACCGATGTGTGGATGGTCATCCACGATAAAGTGTACGATGTGACCAAGTTTCTCCACGAGGTACGTATTCAAATGGTGCGGCTTATCGCTGAGGGCGATGGCGAACCCTCATGGTGTCATCTCCGTGTTATCTCCTATCACCCCCTCCCCTCTTGTAGCATCCCGGTGGCGAGGAGGTGCTGATCGAATATGCCGGAAAGGAAGCTACGACAGAGTTTGATGACGTTGGCCACAGCAGCGATGCCAAGTAGGTACAACCCTTGGGGTGGTGCTTTGGCGCCAGAACCCGCAATCCATTAGCACGGACGCTAATCGTTCCGGATCTTCGTTACTTCCAGAGAACAGATGAAGCAATACTTGATCGGTGAGCTCGCCGAAGCGGATCGGAAAAAGAAAACGAAAGTGGCCAGCAGGTGAGTAAACAAGGGCGCCCACGCGACGTCTCGTTGGTGGTGCAAGAGCGGCCTGATTAAAGAAAGAGAAACCCCTTTACTAGCGTGCTCGCCAAATGGTCTTTGTTTCCTTTTTGGCTGTGGTTGCGGACAAGGTTGTCTGTTGTGTGGACGAGCCCCTGGTTTTATTATTTTATTCCTCATTTTCCTTCTTTTTTCTTTTTTGCACTCCTGTAGCTCCGATTCCTCCTCGACTGCCAAAGGTTCCTCGGGGTCCTGGTTGGGATCGCTGAAGACGAAGTTTTTCGGTTAACCAAACCCGCGATTCAATGGGCCCCAGAGGCCTTGACACTTTTACTTTAATCTGGCACACCAACGGGCTTGGTGCGGGGTGCTGTTAGCTCAAATTCCTACCATTAACTATCGGTTATACAGTTCCACTTACGACTCTCTCCCTTGTAAGAATTTGTTTTTTCTCCCTATCTCTATTGAAATCGAATAAATCTTTTGTTACGGGTTTTTTCCTACTTCCGCTTGTCGCGTGTTTGTTTTATTCGTATTCCGCAACTGATCGATTCATTCCACTCGTTTCGTCCTTTTCTTTCCAACAGTCTCACGATCGATAAGAGATTGGCGTTAATTGCTGGTTCGGCAGCGGCCATCGGTGTTGGCCTGGCGATGATCTTTAAGGCGAACAAGAAGTAAACGGTGGTCACCACCAAGAGCTCCACCAAGGAACACACCAAGAATAAGAAAAGGACATGGGTCCCCACAGTATTCTACGCTACTGCTGCTGTTGGTCGTAGAAGTTGGTTTTGAAATACGTTTTTAGTGTTCAGAAGAGTAAGAGCAGCAGCGGCAGAAGAGTAGGCTTTGCGGTCGGTTCGGGTATCGTCGCTTTCGAGAACAATAAATGAAATATTAGTCTATGTAGCATTTGCAGAGTTTCTCAGATTTCTTTCTTCATACAGTTCGGAGTACACGGCACACCATTTGTTCTGGTTTCATTAGCAATTCGTTTTATTCTTCGACCCGTTCGGCGACTCCTACCTAATTCCTTGTTCCTCTCCCCCCGGGTATACTTAACTAACTAGGAGCTAGAGGCTTGATTCTCTTACAGCATGCGACGCTTGCTGTGGCTATTTGCATTTATATGCAACTCCAACACGTGCACTAATTTAACACGCACAAAAACACAATGAGACACGCACATGAACTCAATCACTCTGACGTACACAGCAGCAGCAGGACACACGCAAGCTAAAGAATCTTCTTACAATTAACATACCAATCGCACCATACAGACATTCATTCTGACTACAATAAGAACACATCATGATCATCACGATACGTAAGCATACTAATAACGAGCACTAGGGGGACAACACTCATCATATCCCTTCACCGCCATCTCCTCTGCGATCCTGCGGAATATCATATGAAAAGCTAGCTTCATCTGAGACAGGTAGCCATCCTTTCATCGGAGATTCCATCGTTCGATCGGATCGGATTGGATTGGTTCCAATTCTGACGAAAAACCTGCGCCAAAAAAGGATGGGGAAAGATAAGTAGGAACGAAACTCCGTTTCAATCGTTCCGGATAAATCAATTTTGAACACGGAACTACTTCTTCACTTCACACATCTTCTCTTGGTCGATATTTTATCACGCGCGGACAGATAACCAAGCGCACGGAACCGGCATTTGCTTTTTTACTTCGTTTATACAGAAATTCATTCGCTCTCACTGCTTTATTCTCGCTCTATCTAGAATTCTCATGAAACCTCCAACAAATGTAAGGGCAGTGTGCTGGCTTCTCTACTTATCCGTTAAAATGCACAAATCAGCAAACACCACAGAAGACACAACACACCCACAGGTTGTATGTTGTGCCGTTCACCGAATGGTACGCACCGGGGACACGGTTCTACGATATTTTTTTTGTACAAAATGATTCTGATGTGAATTATGATTACGATCAACAAAAGGAAGATGCTTGCGGAACCGGTCCCCATGGCGCACCATTCACTTGGCGTTTTCTGTGCTGCTGCTGCTGTTTCTCTACCTCCTTTTCTCTCTCACCGTCTCGCTGTACCACTTATAAAGTGCGGTAAATTTTGAAACACTATCAAACTAGGAAGAACTAACTTAAAGAAAGTAAAGCAAATAACGAAACACGTATCGATAGGCTAGGTGCTATATGTATAAATAAATAGATTACCAGCGCATCTACATCAAAGTGGAGCTGGCTTTCTCTTGGCCAAAAAGGAGTGGGGGAAAATAAAAAATAAACTAAAATAAAAAAAAACAAATTCCTCATAAACAAGCGACCACCCGGCACAAAACGATCACTCCCTCGAGCGTTCTGCCCCTCTGCGTGGCCCGGGGCTGGCTGCTTGTTCTTGTTGCAAATCGTAGTCTGCCACAGATGGTGGTGGTTGTCCTCCGCAATTTACCGAATGTTGGTAAACAGATTGAGGACACTTTTGTTTTCCTTCTGTGATCGCGCCTTGCTAAACACGTTCCAGAAGCGTAACGTTTCATCACCGGCTCCGGTAACGATGGCTTCACCGTCGGGGCTGAGGGCCAGATAGAGCACCCGGTACGAGTGCCCCGTCAGCTTGGCCACCTGTGTCAGCGAGGGGTACTTCCACACGAGGATCTGGTTCTGCGAGTAACCGTGCGTTGAGACGAGCTCGGACGAGTGCTTCGACCAGGCCAGATTGCACACCTGCGATCCGGTATCGACGCACTGCATCGGCTGGCCGGTGAGCGTGTTCCAGAAGCGGATACAACGATCGGCCGTACCACCGCCACTCGCCAGCAGTCCGTGATGATGTGGTGACCAGGCGATCGCCTTTACGGCGGCCATATGTTCCGAGTAGGAGTGCACCGGTGAGGCCGAGTGTTGGTTCCACACGTACAGCCGGTTATCGTTGCCACCGCTCGCCAGGTACTGGTTGTCCGGGGACCACTTGAGCCCGCACACCTCCTGCCGGTGGCCGACGAGCCGCCGCTCGGGCACCTGGCCCGGTGTCCGGGTGTCACGCTGCAGAATTAGGCGATCTCGAGACCCGCTCGATAGAACGTCCCCGTTCCAGGCGAGGGCACCGACACGGGCCGAGTGTCCCTGCAGCTTGTTGACCTACAAATGGAAGACAGAAAGAAATTGAAAGTTAGCGCATACCGTGAACAGAGGATCAGCCTAGCGCCCTATATTACAGCTTCAAAAATTCCCCCGTTTATCACGCCATATCCTCCCCCCTCAGTAAGCGAGATAGCGGCACGCCCCCCCCCCAGTGGCTAGATTTTTTTTTTATGCAAAATCGAAACCAGGACACAAGCACTAGGGCTTACACACTGGCGGGACTTTTTTTGCGCACTTCTGGGGCAGGAGAAAAGCAAATCCTCAGCGAATAATGCTAGCGACCACTTCCAGCGGCTCGCATTACATTCATGTCACGCGATGACGCGATCATGCGTACGATCATGCGTGCGTAAGACGCACGTTCTTCCCGCCTCCACGAGGCCACCGAAACCGTTTTTGCAATGTTTGCCAATATCGGTTTTTGCCACTTTCTAGCCTCGTCCTCTAAACGCACGCAAGCACGCACCCCTTAGGGGGGGCGACAGTGCGTAAGCTAGATTCCGTTTCATTTTCTATTTACTCTCTTCGCTACCGGCAATGGGAGGAGTTCGCTCGCTCGATCGATCGATGGATCCGCAAACGCGCAATATTGCGAATTTCACGCGCATCCCGGATATGTTTCGTTGACCCAGAGCCGGAGCGCAAAGTTTGCAGAAAGTGTTGCGAGTGAGAGAAATTCGCAATCCATTCGCACTCCGACGCTCTAACGGTGGGCAAGTTCTCTAGGATTGGGTTGACAGACAGACAGACAAATCTTCCGGCTTCTCCTTCATAGTGCTGGCCGGCATCACAATCGGTGGCAAGTTGGTTGGCTTCCTACCCTTGCTGGTCGGCCCCGCTGCGGCGTGTGGGTTGAGTAGTCCAGAGTGCGAATTTATATTGGCATACTCCCCACCTCGCCATCCTTGCCTGGTTTGGCCGGGCACTAAAGTGGGAAGATTGTGACACATAACTGGGTAGTGGGACGGGCGGGGGTTGCGGTTAATTTCTTGACCAAATGTTGCCTGTTGCTAGTTTTTCGCCACTTTGCGGAAGAAAGAAGAGAACTGTCCTCTAAGAGAGTGTGACACAGTTTCCTCCTACAAGCTATTCCCCTTCCCATTCACCATTCGCATATACGTCCGTCACCGCGTTGTTTAGTGATCGGTTTAGAGGACCTCTCTCCGGCTGCTTTTTTGCACAAAAAAGAACCATTATCTTAGAATGGCGACGTCGACGACGACGACGACGACGTGTGATGGCAACATGAACGAACACGTGCGGCGTGTGATTAACACGTCGGTTAAGCAAAGAAAGGCACTTTATCGTGGCGCTGAATCACACACTACGGGAGGGAAGGAACGTGTTTCAGATGATGAAAAACAAAGAAAAAAAAACGCCGTGATCTCCCTTTGGCCAAGGGGCCGGTGGCTGGGAGGAGATTGGGGAAGGTTCGACAAAACTGGATTCCACCACGAATGTAAACGCCATTCACGGCATGCAACAGTAAAGTGCAATAAATATTGTGACTTGTGACTCTGTTTACTCTCGGTACACACAGAGAGGGCGCAATAGAGAGACAGAGAGAAGATACCGAGGAAGAGGTCCATCGATCGGGGATCAGAGGAATTGTGAAGCAAAAAATGTCCCCTCGAAGAATGTGCACACACGACGAGGCAAAGAGAGGCAGAAGAGCTCATTGTCGAGAGCAGCATCTCTTCGTCAACTAGTGACCACCACCAGCAGCAGCAGCAGTGCTTCGTCGATCAAGTAAAGTAGTTGGACAAATAAAGATCGATTAAAGGTTGTTCCCGCCGCCGGCACGGTTTGACGATCGGCTGCTGCTGCTGCACTTGAGCTGCCTCCGAGAGAGCAAGAGGACATCTTCCCAAGCTTCCCACCGAATCTTGGTCGCAGGAAACCCTGGTAACCCCTCCTGGAAGGCACCTCTCTTTGGCGATGTCCTAATTGTGTTTGCCAACTACTTTTCCAACTTCTTGTTCAACTGTTGTGCCTCACCTGTTTGCTAGCGGCGACATCCCAGACTGTGACGTAGCCATGCTGCGTACCGACTGCCAGCTGGTGCCCCCGTTCGCTCCACGAAACCGAGGTGATCGTATTGGAATCGGAGCTCAGATCACATAACCGGGTTACCTGTACCGGGAGAAGGAAGGAAGCAAGTCGGAACATGAGTTTTCGGTAATTTGGGGTCAATCTGGAGTCCACAGTCGAGTAGTTCCGGACTTACCTGGCTTGTGCAAGCGCTCCAGAGGTAGACGCAACTCCCGAGACCGACCGCCAGCACATTCTGGGCGGACCAGTCGACTAGGTTCAGATAGAAGTCGTCCTGCAGTTCCGGTGCGTCCAGCACCTTGAACGGGATCTTCGAGATTTTGCGGGTCGCTTTCCGGGGTGACCGGAGAAGCTTCTGGCTCTTGATGCTGACGGGCGACAGCGAGTAGGGACACTGTTCATTAAAATCCTACGGAAGAAGAGAAGACCACAATAGGGAGATAATTGGATTAGTAAACTTCTGTAGAGCACCAAATTTAAGAGAATTGATAAGAGGATCGCCCCGCGGAATGAAATCACAATGTAGTGGGACATTTGGTCAATCATTTTATAGGTAAAGTCCAATCAACTCCGCTCGCTCGTAGCTGGACACACAAAAGCGAAGATCACCATTGGCGAAAACTGGGTTGGTTCCACTGCCCATCGGGTGCAGTATAAATTCATTTAATGCAATTCCGGCCGAACCTGGCCACCGTATACGACGCAACAACCATCGCTACTGTTACTGCTGCTGCTCGTGTGCATAATGTTGCAATTGGTTTGCGCATATTGCATGCGCGCCTGGCGCAAAGTTCACTCTTTATTTATGGCGACCTAAGCTGATAACCTATGGTTCCACGAGAAGCCGGGGGTTAAGCGCCGCACCCCGATAGAGAGCGAGAGAGAGAGAGGGGCGCTGCTGTTGTTGTGGAGATGATGTTTGTTATTCCAATAACCCGCAGCACCCGTCTCGCAGGCAGATGGAGCTCCGGTATGCAAATGCACCAGAGTGCAGACCAGCACACACCACACCCCACACCAAGTTGCTGGCCGCGCAAGCTCATCACATTTGTCATTGAATGGGAGATTTACGAGTCTACCGTTGCTTCCTTTGGTCTAATTGAGGGCATCAGCAGACAGACAGACAGACAGACACAGGGGCCGCCGTGCGGCGTTTAGGGGACTGACATTCCATTCCATTGTCATATCATTAGAAACTCGGTCTGGTTCCGGCCACCAAACCACCTTCCCGGGCCAATGTGCCAGGTTAATGCAATTCCTCGTTAAAAATTAATAACTCGAACGATGCAACAACCATCAGTGGGCGCATCAGTGGAATGTGCCCAGCAGCAAATATATCTCACCAAGAGAGGGGCCACGATAAAAACAAACGATTACTGGCAGCCATTAGAAGGCGTGCGCTGCAGGCAGGCAGGATGTGTATCTTCCTACATCTGTGGTCGGTCGTGGGTCGTGCTCTGGAGGAAACTATAAATGCCGCTCAAATTGGCCACCAACTGTGCCACGACAGCGCGCCACTCCAATCGCCTATGTATGCTCATAAACTAGATGGAACGATCTGATTATTGAGCCAATGATGTGGTGGTGGTGGTTGTTGAGCGTGGCATTAGAATTTGATTTTAATGAAAGCGTGGCGGCGGCCGCGGGTGAGGATCGCTTGCTGGGCAAGTGCACCACGCAATGCAACCTCACGCATAGTCTGCACAAAAATCGATGCCATCTATCCGGGCATCTAACTGAGCGCAACATTTTGGGGGAGTAATAGGACGTATCACCCTTTCCGTCCGTTTAAAATCTCATCAATTTCCATTCATTCACTACACGCATCATCATCATGATTGACATCACTCGCATTCGTTGGATCGCTCATCGTTGGTGGACCATGACCAATCCTAACTCCACCCGAGCCGCCGGCCGGCTGGTGCCAACAACCGAGATTTGTACGAGTTCCAGAGGCTATGCACGTCCAACAGATCCAGTTGTAGTGATTCTTGGGAAAATCCAGTTCTCGCCTCGATGACTGAACACGTTTGTGTACAAATTCTTCCCAGAACTGGCCGAGCAGACGAGGATGATGAGCGCGGTTCTATGACCTCATCCTGGCGTGGTGTGGCGTACGTGTGGTGAGAGTATTAAGGCATCATATGTCGCAATCGGTGCCACGGTAGCATGAAATTCGATCGTTGCAACCGGAAAGAATGGACTGGACGACAGGTGCTAGGTTCTAGTCGTCCCTTTTTTGACGTGGCGCAACCATCAATGATGATCGTCAGCAGAGAGTGATCGCGACAAAGGCGCGGTCGCGATTGCATTATTCAGAGTCGGTCAGTGACCAGAGTTGCTATGTTGGTTACATTCTTCAACATCATTAACATTTGGAACGAGTGTTATGCGACTTTGCAGAATAACAACCAACTACAACGGACACAACAACAAGCAAGCAGACACCCCGGGGACCATTCTCCAGTCCATCAGCGAACCAACCAACCGAGCTGTTGATTTGTGTTGAGCTGCATATGCAGTTCGTGTGTCGCTTGCCGCCGTGGCAGCTCAAATTTGCGCTAGCAATCATCAATTGAAGAAACCAAAGGAAGGGAGAAATTGGTTCGTCAGCAAAATTGCTCCAAAAACCGAAAAGCCATCGACGCCAGCGCGACATTGTTGCTATCTCCGGTGCGCACGTAATGTCCACCTCTATTAACCGAAAACGTGTAGCAGCAAAACTAGACGGACGACAGCGTGGCCAGCGCGTGCGCCTTCGCCCTAATGAGCCTTCAATGCATGGAATGCAAAGCAGCAGCAGCAGCCGTCAACGAAGCCATTCCAATGCGCTCGCGGACACAGGACAAGACGCCAGTACTTTGGGGTTCCTCCGCAAAAGTGCAATGTGCTGAATAGATTTGTCCGTAGCAGCAGAAGAGAGCGCTCGCTCGGCTCTGCAGTTGTCTGAAATTAGCGAATAAATTACCCAGAGCCAGGGAATGTCTCCTGAATCGGTGGACATCTCAGTCTGTTCTCGATCGGTCCTCGCCGTCTGTCTGTTCTTGGCACTTCTTCTTATGGCTTTCTTTTCACCTCGCGATCGCGATCTCCACCCACCTTAATGCGGCCACAGTTTGGTCGCCCCGGTATTTTGGACAATAAAATCGTCGCATCGTGGCGCTAAATGAAATTCGTGCCGTGTGACTCCGTGAAACGGCGATGAGGTCAGCACACTAGCACCGCCCGCTCGCCCGCCCGCGGAAGTACTCCAATCCCGGCGGGTCATTACATTTTTTTGGGGTCAATCTTGGCTCAATATGGCCCTGGAGATCCTGTCGCATCGCACAAACAGTCGATTGACCACTGCTACTGATAGCGTGCCAGAGAGCGAGAGAGAGAGAGAGAAAGCTACGGTGAGTTAAGAATTAACAATCGTCGCCCCAGAGCCCCCGGGCGGGAGTATCTTAAAGCAATGCGGAAATTCTTATTTACCGAGCAAGCAATCAATGCACCCCAAAAGCCAATGCTGCAGCAAACCAAAGTGCAACGGGCGCACCGCGTGTGAGTGTGCTTATCTCGCTTAATTTATTGCGCGCTGAATGCAAATTTTATTATCAGCTTCAAACGCTGCTGGCAACTTTTGTCGCAGCTCGCGGTCATGTGTCTGTCCGTCAATGGGGCGAGGTTTTTGAACTCATGCGGCCACGAGTGTTCACGGTATTGAAGAGAACTTGTTGTCGTACTTTGCCGCCCCAGAAGTACATATATGGATCGTACACACCACCGCTGCAGTGCGTTCGCGAATGCAACGCCGTGAAACAGAGTGTAACGCTGGACGCGCATATTGCACCAGCGGTTCCTTCCATCCATTTGCTGCCGGTGTGGCCTCATTCTTGTGGCCATCATCATCATCATCAAGAGGCGGTCTCTTCTCGTGCTCATCAAGAGAAGCAGTTCCAGTGGTGTGGCCACCACACCACTTATCGCGCTATTTATTTTTATGATTCGCTCTCGCACGTGAAGTGACCGTCCGTCTGTCCGTCCGGCTGGCTGGCTTGCCGTCCGGCGCAATAGGCAATGCACTTTCGCGAGTGCAGCGAGAGAGGGTGTGAAGTGGCAGAAAACCGCTCACTCGCTACCTATATAACTGTGCATAAACAGTTACGGTGCACGGCAGTATGCACGGATTTCGCGTGTTTCCGGGGGCCTCCCGCTTCCACTTCCATTCCTCCGTTGCAACAATGAAACAGCAGCATATGCATATTTAGTGGAAACTTTGCGTTGGCTTTCGCACCTCACGAGGCGCATGTCAAGAAAGAGAACAAACGGATTTGTGAGGTGCGTGCATCGTTAGTTCATCGTTCTTGATCAGCAGCAGCGAATGCCAATGCCAACGAACTCTGGAATAGATTCGGGAGCAAAAACTAGACAACTAATAGTGATCGCTGAACTAAGTTCAACGAGTTCGTTTTCGTTAAAATCCCACAGACCAGTACCCACCCGCTAGGCGCTAAGGGGGTACGTTCGAAGACAGGTAACCACCAGCCAAATCCACGCACGCACGCACTACCCCCTTTCCTCAAAAGGGGCTAATGTTCTTTATACCTTTCTTTTTTTTTTAACAAATTCCCAGCTCCAGCTCGCATTTTTCCCCCTCGTCAGTTTGTGGCGCTAGGTACAGAGAATCCTAGAGCAATTAAAGTAAATTGAAACCCCCGCCCCCTACAGCCCACCCTTTACGCGTGCGTTCTATTTCTTGTACGATCGGCGACTTCGTCGTCGTCTTGCGCCGGGGGTGGTTCTACCAACAACAACTCGGTCGCTGCTCTCTACCACGGAAACCGTTAAACCGGTTGACCGTTTAAATTCTCACGCATGGGAAGCAGGACGACGGGACACCAGAGGGGATCATACAACTCGTTCGATGGAACTGGATGGCCCGATGAACCAACAACATCGGATCACAAAAACAAAAACCGCATCGGATCGGCGGGGCATTCTTATCACAGCGGCGGTTCGCACTTCAGTTTGTCACTTGTCGTTCTAATGGGAGTGGGGTTGACGATAGTAGCCACAAATTAAACCACAAAAATGTACCCTTTCCCGGTGGGTTATGAACCGGAAAGTGGCGTCTACTAGGCGCCACTACTCGATCCTCGATTATCGCAAGAAGCATAAAGTATACACAACCAGACCTTGCCACTGGAATTATGAACAACATCATTCTGTGTTCTCAGTGACCACCGTTCACCCTTTGTACGGTTTGCTCCAGTAACCTTTCGATCCTTTTACTTTCCTTCTCGTGCGCCCGCCTCTAGAACTCAAATCCACTCAAACGACTCAACTTTTTTATTTCCGAAAACCACCATTGCAGCGTCTCATTCGTGTAGGCCCCTTCCCCAAATTTATGGACCCCGCGCGCGTGGTAATCTCGGTTTGAAGGCATTGGTTGTCGGTATGATTTACGACAGCACCATGGCGCTTTTTGAAACGAATTTATGACAGATCAACCACAACCAGCGGCGGCGAGGAGGAGGAGGAGGAGGAGCAGGTGATCAAGACACCACCACCACTACGACGATCAAAGTGCTAGAATACAGTCCGTTAATTGGAACTTCCAGCCAACAGTTCAAGTGTCGACCTATCAAAGAGACACACCTCGCAAACACCTTGTGGTCATTTGTTGCGCACGCACGAATTATGATCCCGATCCAGCGTTCCGAAGATCCGCTCAACCCAACGAGGGGGATGTGAAAGCGGTCCACAACACAAATTCCATCCTCTCTCTTCCATGTAAGGGGTGGTGGTGGTGCGTGCGGTGCGTCTCCATCGAACGGTTGCGCCTTTTGCGTGCGAATTTATTGGCCAGCACTAACCGACCACAACCACCAAAAACCTGTGTGAAGGTCCTGTCTGCTGCTAGAGAGCCCTCTCTCGCTCTCTCTCTCTATCTTTCTGCAAAGGTATCATTGCAGAGTGTCATAAACTGTCGCAACACTTTGTGTCTTTTAAGGAGAAGGAGAAGGAGTAAGAGACCGAGAGACTCCGACCAAACTTTAGACCTGTAATGTACAATCGAACGAGAACGAGAAACCCTCATTTGACGACGAGACGCCCCGTGGCCGACATGCTTGGTTGGGCGTCCATCCAACTGACCAACACCATCGGAGACTCAAACTCCTCAACAGAAGCACTTTGCGCCACGACCCCGACAGCCGCGCCGACGACATTGTGGCGGGCGTCAATAAAGTAATTAAAAGTGTTTCAAGTTAATCAGCAAACGGAACACACGCCGACGGAAGGGACGTCGCGTCCAGTTGCGCCAGAGATTAACGCCCAAAAAAGGGATTTCGCTTTAGGGCGTTCTACTGACTGGTTAGAGGTTCGATCTATAAATTAGAACGTTCTCGCACCGGCAGCAGCAACTAAGAAGTCTTATGTGTTACAACCACCGGGCATTCAATAAAATGATTCAATCCAGACCAGCCAGCTCTAGCGAGTCCGATTTCACAATCCGCTCTCACACGCTCTAGACATCCGGAGCAGATTTCCCAACGCGAATTAGGAAATTTCCAAAACAATAATCCCTTATCACTGGCGCCACCGTACCACGAATGGCCGCCAAAAAGATCCGAAGCAGAGCCAATCGTCTGTGGGGCCAGGTCAACACGCGGTCCGAGTGCAGCGGCGACGATCGCATCTCTCGGTCAAGCGCGTGACGTTGTTCGAGGTGTGCACGACGGTGTTCCCTTATCAGCATGAGCAACGCAAGAGGCGCCTTGTTGCAGCCGCACTCCATTTTGCACTCGGAATTAGGTCTGGATGCTGCTGCTGCTTCTGCTGCTGCTGCTGCTTCTGCTGACAGCAAGGTGATGACCCAGTCGTCTATGCGCCGCTGCAAGACAAGTGACGACTCTTATCAGAGACCCGCCACCAACAACATCATAATCGCTCGTTGCAGTTCAGGCGAGTGCTGCGGCGATAATTAGGTCCTTCTTCTGGCGCTGTTGCTCCAATTGTACGATTAGTGATTAGAGAGGAGAAGCCCTCGCCTCGAGGCCTTGAGACAATTGATGCTCAACCATTACTCAACAACGGAGAGAACGGAGAGAAGGAGGATTGTGGTGCCGTTTTGACACTTTAATGGCGACAAAAGGGGCGGCACGCTTCACGGCTCACTGGCATCGATCGGTCATCGTGCGTGCGTGCGTGCGTGAGTGCGTGCATCCTCCACATGCACTTAATTAATCGTTAACCCTGGCCTGACCTGAGCTGGCCTGAACTGGCCTGGCCACTATGGCCACAAATCAGGGGGAACTAATAAAGCCAATGAAAAATGGATCTGCCAAGTCCCGGTGATGATGATGGTGGTGCTGTGACCGGTGCCGTGCGGTGCGTAAGGCCAGTAGCACGACGCACTTTAACGGAAAGACGACGGCCACCACCACCACCATGCGTGGCTGAAGACTTGGTTCATTCTTTTCCTTTTTTGTGCCACACCGGGTCGACCAACCGACCGGCCGGCCGGAAAATGGCTTCATTCTGTTGCTCTGGCTCCCCTCTGGTGTGGTCCGGAGTCTTTTCAATTAACGGTTTCACAGTTTTGCTAGCTGCTGTACCAACAAACTATTAATAATAAAAATATTAAATTTACGCGCCTTCCCTTACCGCACCACACCATCGAATAGAAAAGGTTCTACCAATTCCCTCCTCCGTAGCATACAGGGAGCATAAAGCATGAAAGTAAACCAATTTGTCCAATATTTATCGTGCTCGCACGCACAGCACAGCACAGAACAGAACAGAACAGAACCTCCTCCTGCCGCAATGGAATGGATAAGTTTTGGAATTATTTTCGCAAACGGATCGCTGGCCCCCGGTGGCACTGGCGTGGCGCAAGAGCAACGGTGGTTGTGGTCAAACGAAACCAACAAAAAAAACAAAAAAATCCCCGGAGTTATGCTTCCTCTTCTAATGCGTGCTATCCACCCTCTTAGCTTTACGCACATCAAATACAGCAATTAATTGTCGCCGGCGGCGAGGAGGAGCAGAGGAACTAAGCCATACACACTGGCCCCTCTTTCTATGGCTCTCCGGATGGTTTCGTTATCATGTGCGTAGCGCGGCGTGCGACGGAAGAGGCGGGGATCAAAGCCGATTTCTTAATTGCCACCCCGTTTTGTTGCGAATTTTTACGCACTTTTGCTCGGGTTGGCTGGCTGGCTGGCCACCCGAGGGGCGGGGGACAAAGGAAGAAAACGGAAACGAACGCACCGTGGACTTGATCGTCGTCGATCAAGCAATTAGTGGACGTGGACGAAGTAGAGCATCGGCGACGGTCTCATGCCTCCTGCGAAATCGAATCTCCGCAGCGCTAAACCGTTTACATAGTAATTGCTGTCAATGAGGTTTCGATTTCTGGAGCAAAAGTGCGTCCTGGTCGATCGATCGATCGGATTTTGTTGGGTTTTTTTTTGCAAACTCCGCAAAACGCACCCAAATTCCGTTCGCCCATAGTTTATGGTGGAACATTTCCTGGGCCACAAGGAAAAAGGAGAGAGAGAGAGAGACAGAGAGAGGAGTGCGCTAAATATGCTTAACCATTCAATTCCAAAACCACCACAGACCGACCGGCGGCCCCGGTCAGCGATGGTCAGCGAACCTAAGCCAAGCGCCCCTTCTTATCTGTCGTCGTGCGTGCGGTGCGGTGCGCGGCGCGGCGCATTCTTGCGTGCCTTACGCACCACCGTCCCCCATCCCTCTCTGGCCAGCCCAGTTTCCCCAGGCCCGGACTTTTTGCCAATTTCGCAAATCTCTCTCATTTGGCACACATTTTGGCGGAGAGAAACGGGATCATCTGCGATTCGTATGATAATTGCGTTAATTACCGAGCCTAGTGGCGTCGTCCTCCTCCTTCTCGCCATCGTTTAAAGTCCTTTTTCCATTAGGCAGTACCGCACCGCACCGCCCGCCGTCTGGCCGCTTGAGCGGAAGATGAAAGTTGAAGTTGAATGAAACAAGGAACGCACGCACCGCGTATCCGTCCGGTGGTTGACCGGGCGAGGGTCCGGTGGCAGGGACCGGTATTCCGGCGGAGGTTAATGACTGACACGCATTCGCCGTCACATCTCAATCACCTGGCTGACTGAACGCACCACCTTTGAACGGTGCACCACCGACCAACGAATGCGTGCGTGCGATTCGGGTGTCCCCAACTTATGCTAATGAGTGTTTAGCATATTTTTTTTTGCGCGCGATCGCGCTCTATTCCTCTTCTCTACTCGACCACAGCGCGATCAGCAGGCGGTGACAACGGCTAAAGACAATGAGTGGATCGAAAGATGATGATGATGATGATGATGATTGGTGACATGGGTGATGAGTAGCGATTGATAGTGCGTGCGATAGCAATCACGATGCGCTACCGTGCGCCAGCCAAGCCGCCAAAAGGGTGTGAACGATCTCCCCCACAGGGGGGTCCGGTGGAAGATCGTGTCAGATCGTGTAGATACCGCGAGCTCACTCGGCTGGTCGGTCGGTCGGTCGTTCGCCCGCGTTCCATCGTGTGTCCGCTCGGCCATTCGGCTGGCTGACTGGCTGACTGGCTGGCTGGTGCGACGAAAGATTCACGATTCTCTTCGGAACGATCATCATCGGGGGAGGAGTTCATGACGCGATGTCGCGAAGCGGACAGTGGGTTTAAGCGGAACCGGATTGATCGTGTAGCGTGCGCTGCTGATGCTGACGATGAATTCTAAATAATCCGAGTGCGCATAAAAGGTGATCCACGCACGAGTCGTCGAGTGCTTACTCAGCCACTACCATTCTAGGCCACTTCCTTCCTTCCTTCCTTCCTTTCGACGAATTTTGTTTACTTGGAGACAACATTAAACATGCAAAGCATGCACTGCAATGGCCGTATGATCGGCAGGAACGCTACGCTACTACTTCCGAACGATCGGTTTTTGGACCGAGCCCCAAAAACGGACGATCGTGCGCACACGCGAACCGACGATCGCGGTTTAGGGTTCAGTGCACTCTTGTGCTCTAGCGGGTAAAGGAGGTACACCCTTTGGGGTGGTCTTAACTCGTGAACTACGGGGCCACGGGGATGACCACCGGGACCTCGTGGTGAAGGAATAAATTAAAAGAAGATCTCCCCCCCCCTGAGAGCGTCCGTGCGTGCACTCCTCTCGATACGGCCGATCATGTGGTGGGGTTGAGGAAGAAAAAAAACAGCATTCCCCATCACGATCTATTAATAAGCGGGCCACAACTGAGACGGCACGATCGAGGGGCACGATGAAGCAAAGAACAAGTAAGTGCATCGTGGGAAGAGTGACATTGAGACGATGGAGGGGCCAGACAATGTGGTCTGGCCTTCTGCGGCTTGTGGGGTGGGTTCCGGCTTGACGGGATGTTACACCAGAAATGGGAACACACCCAGTTCGTCACGGCGACACTATCACCGTCGCCGTCGTTGTCGTGGAATTGCATAAATATGGAAGCAAATATGGGCCAGCCTGACTGCCAGGCAGTTCCGGAGGCCCAGGGGGCTTAGGGCCACCGGTGCCCTGAACGTGTTTATCTGTTTACATTAGCTGCGGTTGCCATTCAAAAAGTTGGCCTAGAAAATGCAAGTGGCACCAGCAACCGGCAGCCTAGCAACGCATCGTGAGTAGCGTATGTTCTTTCCGCTGACTCACACGGAGGGAGGGAGGGTTATCACCACCAGTAAGGGTTCCGGCGTGCTGTTGGGGGGTTTTCTACCGAACATTACTCATACTAGCAGGCCCCGTAGCAGCAGGTAGGACATGATCGTGATTTCGTCAGTGGGCGTGTGCGAAGCGCCTGTGCAGGTACCTTCTCCACGGCATAATCGCTTTTGAGTATCTTATCACGCCGATACGAGACGGTGCTCGTGACTTATCAGCAGGCACTGCACCCCGTGGTGAATGATTGTGTCACCAGCAGCAGTACGCAATGCAATCCCAGCACTCGGACCGTCGTATGTATTGCTCACTGATAAGCTTTTATCGTCCAACGACTACCAGTGCGACCACGGCGACCACGACGATAGCGAGAATGAACAAAACTCGTCTCCGTGAGCCATTCCCGGCCTACTAGCTCCGGGAATGACGATAATTAGTGCTAATAGAGGGATCGGCACGACACGGCCCCGTAGGCATCCACCGGTCAAACGGGGGACACGTTGCTTGGGGCAACGGCTTGATAGGGGAAGCTGGATTCAAATGGGACGCACCTGCTTCGTTGGCGATTGGTACTT
This sequence comes from Anopheles aquasalis, assembly GCF_943734665.1. Taxonomy (NCBI): domain Eukaryota; kingdom Metazoa; phylum Arthropoda; class Insecta; order Diptera; family Culicidae; genus Anopheles; species Anopheles aquasalis. The sequence continues at coordinate 19,986,993 of NC_064877.1, read as the reverse complement.
GAACAGACCGTGCCGGTTGCTGTTCGACAGCAGACCAGCGCCGCCTGCACCACCACCACCGCTTCCACCGTTGCTACCGGATCCGCCTCCACCGGTACTGGAACTTCCGGCGCCACCACCACCGCCTGCACTGCTACCACCGCCGCTACCGTTGCCACCGTTGCCACCGATCTTCTCGTCCGCCACCAGCTTCACATCGTCGATCCCGGTACCGAGCAGTTCGTTCTTCAGCAGACAGCTGTAGGCGAGACTGTCGCGACCATTTTCGCCACAATCGCGCTGTTTCTTCGCCGACTGTGGGGAGTTTTCGTTCGATTTGGAGCTGAGCGAAGGGAAGGTCGTGTGCCAGTTGTTGTTGGTGCTGTAAGCCCGGCAGAGGAGAAAGAGAGAGATTTGAAGAGACGCGATTAAGTATCTGGAGTGATGACACTTGCGATCAGGTGACGCGTCAGGGACTTACCGGCAGGGAATGAAGCGATCGTATGCGGGCGATGTTTCACCAACGGGGAAGAGGCTGCGTGCGGTCGGACTGTGATGCTTTAGGTAGCGCGCCTCGTAGCTGGGGCTGAACATGATGAGCTGATGTCGCGACCGGGACCGGGTGTGGTGGTGTGCTGTGTGGGAGATCCGCCGTCCAGTTCGGGTCGGGGTGGTTCGTTGGTCCAGTCCGTCTGTCGGTCCGTTTTCGCAAATTTACCAACCCACACACACGCCGCCTGGCCACAATTTGCAAACGCAAGCAACCAGACAAATGGCAATGGTCGTCTTCGTCGCCTTCGTCGTCGTCCTACACCGCACACGCGCGTCCGTGTGTTCTATTTTCAGGGAATTCTTGTCTTCCTTGCGCCGCGTTTCCGACGTAGCTCTTCTCTAGAGAGTGTCACGCACAATTTGTTCTTCACCACCACCAGCTGAGTCAACAGCGAACGAAGTCAGTTTCACACCTTCTATCTCTCTAGCTCTGGAACGTAGGAGGCGTTTGCCGTGGCCACGTTTCGGTCAGATTTTCGATGCACTTTAGAACGATTTGGGCCGTCGAATTTAGACGAGATCACAGCAACAGCTGGAGCAGCACCTCGTTTTTCACTTCACTTCACTTTCCTGCTCGGCGCGGAATCGATCGTCCTATCTAGACCGCTGCCGCCGTGCCGAAGGAAGATGATTCTGCTTCTAAATTTGGGTGCGTGGACAGTAACAACAAAACCGAAAGAAAACAAACAATGCCGGTAAGAAAACACAGCTTCACAGACGACACGCACGGAATCGTGGGATGTTGAAAATTGCTTGATGGCTTGACTTCCGCAACACTTGGTGTAAAAACAAAACGTACAAAATATCGGCCACGGCCATATAAAAGAAAAATTACACGTTCACGAAATCCGTCTTCGAACGTGCGAATTGTTGGAGGATCACGGGAGCGCACGCACCAGACAGCGGACCGAGATCTTACTTCGCTTGCGACCGTTGACCGTTTGAAACCACAAAAAATCGACGCCGGCGAAGCACAATATTTTTTGCTGCATGGGCACACACATACATGTTTACGTATGAAGTGGTGGTTAAACATGGCGCGATGAAGAATCCATAAAAAATCAACGAGCGAAAGGAGGGAAAGGTGTAAAATTGGAAGTTACTAAAAGTAAGTTAAAATGCTGCTATTTGAGGAGTTTTTCGGTAAATTAACTAACCATCGTACTCGAAAATTAACTAATTCTAACTATTCCACGCACACAAGGGTGCGCTGTGACTGGAAGTAAAGATTTAACTCTGTTTCTAGCTTTGGTGAGGATTTGAGAAATATCCAAATAATAAATGGGCTTCACTGTCTAGCAGACGAAAAAATCCAAATTTAGATTAATTTGCAAACGGAAAGATTCTCCCAAAAGGAGGTCTTTCTATGCCCACTATGCGATCTTTCGTTCTCGTTCCAAAATATGTTGTTTATGTTGTTTGTTTTGCTTGCTTGTTGCCCAAGGCGCAGGTATCGCGTCCT